>NC_092824.1:50078401-50378401 GCF_023375885.2 Dermacentor andersoni
ATGATGAATAAATGTGCTATTTGGGAAGACGCATGATCTGAAGTCACTAATATAATGTTGCAGTTTCATTCGAAATGTGAACCATTGATAGTAATAACTTGATAGCAAAGTACTGAACTAAAGTTAATGTCCAATTTTTCGGACACCCTAGGGCTCACAAAAACGTCTAAAAAAAATCGGGCAATCCGAAAAAATGAATGCGGGCCTTTTACTGTGCCCAAGGGCTCAAATCGCCATAGGTGTGTCTGAAATACCTCTGAGGGCCTGCAAGTACACTTACTAGTCATATCGGTGCTTGTGATGTGACAGGAGATAATTGAGGAATAGTTGTGTCCCATGACACAACTGTTCTCACTTGAAGCTACAAAAAGAGACCGATGTGCATCTAGGAACAGCACAAGGAACAAGAGGCTGCCGTACGGTGTGTGTCACAAAGATTGCAGCCATGAACAACTTCGTTGCCATTCTGTGCACTTGCTTTCATTGGCGAAGCGGTTTGTTGACTTTCTGAGTGTCTGGCGGCATTGATTGCGTTGATTCAGCACCGAACCATAACTTTAGTTGCTGATGCCCGATGAAGCAGCACCAATTAGGCAGTGTGGCTGTGACAGAAATTCACTGCTGGCCGATGTGGTAACAGGGGCGCAAGCTGTTGCGGAATGTTTGCCGTTAAAAGAGAGCTTTAGGTTAGGGGATGTAAGCCGCACACAAGCGTTGAGGGACACAGGGCGCCGAGTGTACAAAAGATCCAGAAGTGAGCACAAAAGAGCTCGAAGGGCCCACATTGGAGTTTGCGTCCTCCACTGCTTGGGTGGAGCTTGAATCCCCAAACCTAAAGCTCTCAAATATGTTCACACAGGTGGCTGATCAGTGATTGGTCCCAAGATCACGCATGCAGGTTAGATTGATGGCTGTTGAAGCGGTGTTAAACTCATAGCTACTATCCAACACGACTAATCGCCCAATCTTTGCACATGCTTTCGTGCTTTACGAGATACGTGCTGCTGTTGTTACCATTCCTCCTGTCTGCATCGCATTATCATTTCAATCAGTCTTGTCGACCCCGACAGACCTTGTACTGACAGCGGCGGCCCCGGCCGATGCGGCACTGCTCTGTGAATTGCAGCGTTCGAGTGCTGTGTGTGCAATTCCCTAATTGGGCATATCAACAATATCAAATAATAGATATTCAAATAGTAGACATTCAGTAGTATCAAAAGTAGTATTCAACAATATCAAATAGTAAATATTCAGTTCGCTATTTGAACAATTGGAATGTTCACTATTCGACCTACAATAAAATGTAACAAATTTCCCCGAGATTTTAGAAACATGGCTTCAACGACTGTGCTTGAAATTGGCTATAGTAGTACGAATTTTGGTGACGACTATAGTCGTCATCGGTGAGAGAGGGTTACGAGATGCACTAAAGATGGAACATTGCCTCAGATGTTTTGAATGGACAATGTGTACAGGGACTACATGGACCGCTTCCTGGATGAGCAGGAGAACTCCCAGCAGCAGCAGCAACAGCAGCAGCCGCGTGACCGGTCCACAAGCCCAAATGAAGCAAAGCGGCCAAGGCTCGCACTGCCCATGCAGCTCACAAGTCAGCTTGTTGGTCCCCAAGAGAACGGTCGTGAAGCGTCCGCCGCAGCTTCCCTGACAGTGGCCACTGATCCAACACGCGAGAACGGCCGCGACCGGCTCTGGACGGCGCCGGCAAGTTCATCGGATGAAGATGATCTCCCCCTCATCGCCACCACTGCTAGACCAACACTGGGCAAGGTGGCAGTGACAGTGGCAACACCAGCTGCGGCTCCAAGTGGCAATGTTGTACAGGTAAGACATTGCTGTATGTACTTGTGTGAGGGCTGCACGCCCACTTTACTTTGGGACGCATTAATTCGGAAAAACAACTTTCACTAAGCAGCGTCACATGCATACCCGCGTACGTAGCCTATCTGGTCAGAATCTGGCCGCACATACCCAGTCACACTCATACCCGGTCAGAAGAGCAGTTGATTCAGTCCCCCTGAACCGCCCTCAGTGGGCCGCTCTGGCTTCTATATTTTACAACTAAAACAGCTTCGTGGCGGTTTGTGCTTTGTAATGCCTGTATAGCCATTCTTCCAGTCGTAGCAGTCTACTAGTGCAAAGGAGACGGGTTCGATCCCACCATCAGGCAATTTTATTTATTGAAGATGCCTGAAACGATGCAAGACAAGAACGTACCTGCAAAAGGATAGACAGTTGGGCGAGTTGGTGCGGTAACATGATCTTGGCTTCTAGCGCGAAGTGAACACGAACACAGAAAGGAGCAGACAGGACGAGCGCTCGTCCTGTCTGCTCCTTTCTGTGTCCGTGTTCACTTCGCGCTAGAAGCCAAGATCAAAGAACGTACCTACTTACTCACCACAACATGCCTTGTATGAGGCCCAGAATGCTTTGTGTTGAAAGAAAAAATAAAGGAAAGAACAAGAAGCACTGTTGTAATGAATTGCTGCGCCTCTGAGTTCCTGTCAACATTTCTGTCATTTTTCTGTCACTGCTGCCTCATGGGCGTTTCTGTTATTTATATAGAGATGCATGTTCACATGATGGAATTATTATTCTTTACAAGTCATGCGATCATAGCGATTGGCCCAATTTGGCTGCGAGTTCCTAGTGCAAAAGAGCGTTTGAGAGAACAGTACCGATTTGCTACAGCTGAAGAATGAGGAGGCTGCCTTCTGGGCTGGTATTCTGTAAGCGTTCACCTATTGGACATGTCCATTACGTCTGCTGCTGAAGTGCTGATCGGCTGGGGGTGCCCGTCTCGTTTTGACACATATCCCACCCCAACCAATCAGAACTTCAGCATTAGACGCAATGGATATATATCCACTAGTTTGGACACTTACAGAATACCTCCCACCCCCTGGTTACTTCAAGTTGACGGTGTACTGTTCAAAAGAGTGGTCATGACAACATGGTGCATTCAATGCTGGGTTTGTTTACTACTGATGGCTACAGGTGTTGCCTGCCCCTGTACATGAGCCGACTAATTGAAAGTTGTTTGTGTGGTGCAAGCTCCAGCTGCAACTGCAGTTTGTGCAGTAGACTGAATAGCTGTGTCAGGGCTCACTCTGGTTCAGTTTGGAAGCGTGCTGCTGTCATGCTCGACTGAAGTGTTTGCGACAATTGGCGCAGGTCCTGAACAAGATGGCAGCCACCAATCTGGTCACCACAGTGTCTGCAACACAGCCACTTGTCGGGGTGACTGAACGGCCCCACACAGTGGTTCCTGACGAGTGATGTGGCGGCGGCCACTGGTGTCCACGTGCAGAATCTCTCTGCTCCTTTGCCGACGCATCCATCCCTCCATCACACGCCAGAGTTTAGAAGAAAAAAAAAAAATAATCACAGAACTTGGGACCAAGAGCGCTGTCACAGCGCAAACAGCGTTTCACATCATGAACTGCTCTGGTGCTGTGCGGGTGGAGCATTTCGTGTTGCGCCCTCTGGTGACAGCACTGCACTTTTGCTTATTACTTAACACGCAGCATGCCGAGCCCTTTTCTGCGCCAGACGGCAAACGGGGAGAAGGAAACGCTTGCAGAATGTGATGTGCATACTGTCACGAGGGCCCCTGGAGCGGCACCAGGCTTCGTCAAAGCCGCCTAGTGTGTGCACCATTCTGCACGACTGCCCGGAGGCAGGTCAAGCGCTGTTGCCGCTGTGTTGTTACTTAGTCTACCTTGTGAAGGTTGTAAAAATGAGGTGAATTTGGTCCTGTTGATGTCCTCGAATGTGACAATTGTATCTGGCTTAACGAAGGTTATGTTAACGGAGTAACACACACAGTCCAGGCCAAGAATAATGAAACTCGCATATTGGTGCTCATCATTGTCTTCATAGTTTTTGTGCCATGGTGAACATTGAGATGGCCAAAGCATTCAGCTGGTACTCTTAGCACCGTATTTACAAATGGACCGATACTTGTGAACTCCCAGTAGTGGAGAAACTTGGGCTGGTTGGTGTAGGATAGTTCAAATTCTGGAGGACCAGCACTCGGATGAAGCACACGGAAAAAGAGTGGCATACACATTGTGCTGGCTATCAGTCGTCGTAAGTTTAATGCTTTTTGCTATGAACTCTGTACATTCGCGAAAAAGAACACAGAAAGGAAAAAGCAGTTGGGAACATGCTGCAGACCCATCGCACATATATAATAGTATCTCCTTTTTATGCACAAGCAGCAACGGTGTGCTGATGAACAAGTCTCTCTATTTAAAAAAAATTTTTTTTTTTGTGTGTATGTCAAAAAGGCCTGAAATATTTTCCAGGCACTCTGCTCATGGTATTCCGTACATCTTGTTTTTTTCAAATGTAAAAAGTTGAAAGCAGTGGCAATATGGTTGCTAATCAGCGGTGTGCGTGTGTGCCGCTCTTTTCTGTGTATTTTGTCCGAGTGGTGGTACTCCCAAATTTGAACTTGAGAACTCTCCTTTGACTCTCTGCGTCGTGCAGGACTGCACCACCCCAAGACTGAAGTAGACATTGCACTTTGGTAATGCTGCCTGGTAATTTGTGCAGTGTACTTACGAGGGTTACCAAAGAACAGTGACCATTTCAGTTGAGGGGACGGTCGCCCTCCATTTGCCGGAGTTGAAGCGGGGCATTGAGGTAGAGGAACATTCAATGAATACAGGAATTTGCGGTACCAGCGCTGCAGAAGCATAACCGTGCCGAAGCGCAAATATCAGATGTGTCAAAACTCGTTCAAATTGCAGGACACGCAGTAGGACTGTGTGTTGCTGCCCGCAGTAGTTGGTGTAAATATTTTAGCTTGACGGTCGTTACCACTTACCCCATCAGCTGTATCCATCGTGCTTGTCAAGAATGTGCAGCCAGCAGAGCTTTGTCACTCGGGCATCCGTACTAGGGCGATCGTACTGGAAGATTGTGAACCATCGTCTTGAATATTGGGAAGAGGTCTGTTGCTTCATCACCAACATGTCTGAGGCAAGCCCGGCGACATGTCATCGACTGAATGCTTCCAGACATGCATAGTGCCCGCCTCGCGATGAAACTAATGCCACAAGCAGCGCTGCATCAAGCTGTGCTGCTGTCGAAGACAGAGACTTCTTGTGGTAGAACTAACCAAGTCAACACGTCCCTGCTGGTTGCCGTGGCAAACCACACTTTCATCTCACAGTGAACGCAACAAGCGTTATTGCCAGAAAGTGCCTTCTATGAACCCACCATCACCACCACTGACAGAGCTGAAGGACTGTGCGCCGAGTTTAAACCCGAATTTGGTGTGGTACGGGGGGGGTGGGGGGGTTGATCCGCTTCTTCTGTGGTGGGTGTTTTCAAAGGGTAAGACGACCCTTTCACGTGCTGTCAACCTTCTTTCGTTGCTTCGTTTTGCTACTTCTTTTAAAATTAAAAGTGTATACCGTATTGTAGCATAGGTGAAGTACCCAAAGAACAAAAAAAAAACACCACCTTGTTGACGTTCATCTATGTTCTGTATTTTTTTTTTGTCACTCCATTTATGTTATATTTTGTGTACACTGTTACACTGTTACACTTTGTGTCACACACACGCTCTCGCCTTGTTTTTAATCACAAGCATGTGTTCCGTCTTTTGAGACGTGAACACTGCAAACTTATTGTACCATTGTTACTAATATAGGAGATGCATTTTGCCAGGTGACTTATACACAGCGGGTGAAACTTGGCTAGATTTGTGCACAGATTTTATTTTCCCTCTGCGGTGTTTAAGTCATGGATGCATCCTTTTTTTTGTCATTGTTGCCAGAGAGAGCTGCAGGTGGCAGTCATGAACCTTGTGGTCATTTCATTCTTGTCTGCTGTGCAGGAGAGCGCTCACTGTTAGCATTGTTTAGGTGCGGTCACTTGCTTTCACAAGTTTGAAAGCATGGCGGCGCACACGTTTTTGTTCTTCTGTAAATTACCGGATCTGCGTGCCGCCAGAACTGTGTTGGTAAGCAGCATTTGAACTAATCCAGTTGACTTCCGTTAATTTGACCCTGATGGCACCGACAAAATTGATCGAATTACACAAGATGCAAAAAGGAAACTGCCGGAACGTACTGCTGATTCATTTGGCAGTATTTGCCATAGTCTAACTCGCCCCTGAAGCAATTGCGTACCCACTTTTAATGCGTCCGAAGTGGAAAACTAACGTAGAAGTTACGTTAAAGCTCCTAAACAAACTAAAAATCGAATGTGCACCCAATTATTAAACAAGCACGTATTGCACAGTGGTGGCCGGTTGCCTGAAGTCAGCTTCACTGCACTTCTTTTTTTAAAGCTAGCAGTACATTTTTGTTATGCGGTTAAAGGACATGGACATTGTGGAGGCAGTTTTGGCTTCATATCCGATAGCACCGTGCAGGCATTTTTCGGTCTAATTTTGCTGGAAAAAAAAAAAAAGGTGAGTGTTACAATCGGGTAAATGTCGAAATCAGACATTGGGAGCTACATTGAAAATTTTCCTAGGGCAGACTGAAAATACTAGGTGTTTTCGAGAGATGATGATGTGTGCTCAAAGCATTCACTGTCCCCTAAACTCCACCCAGACACTGCCACTAACGGAATCTCCATAGAGGTCAGGCAAATACGTGCCGAGTGGCCAAGTTCGAATTATCCAGCGAATGCCAATTTTTGAGTAAAAAACTAATGTTCGGGCCCATTGAAGCACATGGGTGCTGGCTGGGACCTTCGGTCGGGATTGAACTAATAAAAAAAATTTTATCAACCGGAATCGAATTAGCGGAAGTCTGCTGTATAATGCTATTGGCAAGGGGACAGGACATGTTTTGTCTGGTTCAGATGACATTGGCAATTTCTTGCACAATTTGCATTGCACAAGTGCAACTGCTCACTGCCGTGGTTGCTTCAGTGTATGCTCCACACTCCGTTTCATACTTGGCAGGCAACGCTGTAGAAGCTACGCGTGCATCGCGGTGATAAAGTCGTTTCACAGTGTAGTTGCTTTTGATCTGCGACACTTTCTATGGTTAACTACTTCCTATATTACAACTGCAACTTGCGGACGCAAGGTTACGTCAAGTCATGCATTACTTGTGCCACTTTGTATTGCCAGTGTGCAACATACTGTTTCGGTTTCGAGCGCGAGTAGTGCGCTGTGGTCACCGGTTGCACAGTTGCGTCACTCTGCTCGTTCGATCGCCAACAGGTTCAGATCTAAAAAGCCTTCCATGCGCATTTTGCAACACAAAAGTATGGGACTTAATGTTACATTGAATCGCACAACGCATACCTGTGCATTTTCTGACATGTGGCACACCCTATTTTGGCCAGTTAAGTGAGCATCAAGTGTAGTCGCCCATAGCGAGCATAGCCTAAATAGGGATGATTGCAATGTATGAAGCAGAGCATAGTTTAAGTGCATACATTATGCCGAGCAAAAGTTTTGGAGATCACAGGAGCAGCGAAAGTTTCAGATATTATTCTGGCATGGGCGCGCGCTTCATTGGTCAAGCATGCACGCATAGGTTGCACCGATGGATTTCAGGCTGCTTGTCAAGGCTTTAAGTAGCTTTCACTGCACCTGGGCTCAGAAACTAATTATCTCAGTAATGTCGCGTAACACCATGCTTGAACGTACTGTTAGCTGTAGGTGAATGGGAGGGAAAAGGTGAAGATTTAGAAGGAGTTCTGCAATGGATTTTGTGTGGTGGCGTGGCATGGTTGTTATCAGACTACAATGAAGAGAACAGCGAGCTACATAGCCTGCGACAAAGGCCCAAAGTGGCTGTATGACCAGGTAGTCTGCGAGAATGCACGGCCGGCGTCGGTGATGAAAAATGCGGCGAATGATAACATGCATTGGATATAGCAGAGAGGGTAGAAGTACTAGGCTCGGATATGGTGATCTGTTTGAAAAAGACTGCAGAGACCTTGGTAGACTTTGGGCAGTAGCAAACCAGCCACCAAGGAGGATTTCTCAAGGGTGTGAGGGTTTACAAATTCCAGTTCTGGCATGAAAGGGCGACAGGTCTTTATCCGTAAAAACGCCTGCGCTGACTTGCGCATGCAGCATAAGGTCTCCCAAGATTCTTGCTTGCAATTGTACAAAGATACGCAGTTGGAAATGTGTCGAGAGTTGCATTTTGTGTTGCATACACTGCAACAGTACAAGATGGTAAAGGATAGTAATGCTGTGCTTGGTGAATGTTTATGTGCTAAAATTTGTTGGACTAGCCATAATGCAGGTTTGAGAAATTTTGTTTGTTATAATGGTGGGAGAGGGAGGTACTTTCAACGGAGGAATAATTCCTTATATTGTAGCCATGTTTGAGAGGATAGTTGCCACCCATTCTGAAATGCCTGTGAATGCTAAGTTGACTTCAATGGTGAGTTTCGAAAAAACAGCTGGCCATTGCCTGGTATGGAACAGGCTATCCAAAGCTAGACTCCACGTCTGCACCATAACCACCACTGTCTGTACGTGGCCACTTCTGCAGCTCTCATGTAATATGTATGTACAAATGCTTTTAAAATAACATCATGTTTTTTGTTGAAAAAAAGTTTGCACTGTTTTATGTTCTTGTCATCACGAGATGTGCATTTTTCCTTTTCACATTCATAACATGCAGATTTGCACAGTGTCATTTCGATGTCTTTTTTTCCTCTTTCTTGTTATTACCCTACTACTTTCCACATACATGGAGTGTGAGCCCATCAAAAAAAGTTTTCGTGATCCCATTTGTGCAAATGAACAGGAGAAAATAGCAAGCACTATTTATTGGTAGCAAATACGCAATACGAATGTGATTTAATAAAGGGAAATGTAATTTTATGATAAGTGTGTCCATGTTTTCGAGCAATTTTAGAAAGATGTGTGGCATTTGGTTTCAGCACTGTGTTGTGTTGAGTGTGTTGTTTTGTGCGGTAAACATTTATTTCAACAAACAACGGTGCAAATTTTGAGTGGTGTGACGGCATAGTGCCACCAGGATGATACAATGTGTCAACAAACTACACTATTTATATGGCTGGCCTTGGTTCATGAGAAGAATTTGCATCCATTTGCAGCGACAGCTCTATGGGTTCTTATGACTGTCAATGCCACACCACTAACGAGCTGCCTTAAACGGTCTCCATAGTTGATCTGAGTATCTACATAGAGGTTGTCTAAATGTTTCTTCTTCAATATTTCTAACAGTCACAAAGCCATAACAATGGTAATATGGAACATCTAGTGCAAACATGTTTCATCTAGTGCAAACATGTTCCTTTTAACCTATCATTATTGGTACCAGTAAGAGCTGTCTTTACTATTCAGTATTGCAGTAATGGTGATCAGAAAAAGGCCCCTATGATCACATCGGTTAAGTGAACACACATGTTCGACTTGTATACTACACTACGCTGAGTTACCTACATTCTTCAAAGATTGGGTGAAAAAAAGAAAATATCAGAGGCCACTGGCCAAACCTTGGAACCACCAATCTGTTTCTCTGCCCTGATACATAAGTTCACTGTAGCAACAACCAATATGATAGTTGTTGCGGAAGCCAAATCTAGAAACATTTATGGGTGCTAGTGTTCATGGCACTGAGGTACAAGGACTGCTTGGACGGCTATGGACTACTTCTATGGCTTTTTTTTTTATTGCTGTTCATTGTCCCAGAAAATGACTGTTCAAAGGCAGCATGCTATTCAGTTTGTGGCATTTCAAACTTCATCTTGACAACTGGACTGCTAAATGCAATGAATGTATCCTTGCATGTGTTCCACAATGAACAGCCCCGTCAAACAAAGCTGTGCGATGGTAAGCGAAAGTGGTGACGGAGAGGCCTTGACTGCAGGAGCTATTTCTTTGTCAAAACTAACATTATTCCGATTTCCATGGAAGCAAATTATAAACACAAAAAAGAAGAAAGCAAACCAAGAAGCACGGCATGCGCTAATATCTTATGTGCAGCTCTACCAACCCCACAGAGCTGAAGTATGGCCTTGCAAACACTAGAGCAGTGGGCCATACGATCAGGCCAGCTTTCCACAGCCACTGCTGGCAGGCATCTCATCCTTGACTCTAGCAACGTGACCATCACCTGCAGACTTTGGGCAACTGACAGCTCATGAGTGAGAAAGACGAATGACTAGCCATAAATGTTGGTTATTGCATGGAATAATAAGCGCAAACCTTAAACGAGACAGACAAGCGATAGGCACTGTCTGTCCTTGGGCCTGTCCTTCGTCTTGTCTCACTGTCTTGTCTAAAGCTGGCGCTTATCATTCCATACAAGAATGAACCAGCTAGCCCAGTAACATATTCTATTAAAGGAACCCTGAAACACTTTTCTAATTAATCACATAATGACATCACTATTAAATTACATAGCCTCATGAGTCTCCTGCCAAGAAAAGTTTTTGAATCCTTTAAGCACGAGCGAAGTTAGATGTAGTTGTCAAACCAATCGGGTGGTTTGCTCTCCTTTCATTTCTGCTAGTGTGCTGGAAGCTACACAGGGGAGAGGGCAAAGGGAGAAATGCCCGCTAGCCCTGCCGAAATGTTGAATGCAAGAAGGCTTGTGGAGGCACCCTGTGGCCAGCCGCAGTATCTATGCTATGCTTTTCATCTAGGAGGCCGTGTGCAGCAGACGCAGCAATGCACAGCTGTCGTGCTTCAATCGGCATTGCAAAGATGAAATGGTTTTTCTGTCACTTTCAGATTGCAGACATACATATTTTTCATTTGCGTAACTCAAATTAGCATTAATTACATTACTGAGAATGAACTCACAATTACGATATCAGCCAGTGGCTGTTGTGGGTGCAGCTGCATGTGATGACACTGCTTTTGATACAACATCGTACATTCCCTGCTGCATGTGGTGCAATAATATTTGGCTTACATGTTCACAGGAGCCTCGTTAACAGATCTGCCATGTTACTATGTTCAAAAAGTGTTTCAGGGCCCCTTTAAATGTTCATGTGAAATATGGGTGCATAGTCATCGTGGCCACGTAGCGGTTGAGCTCATAAATGAGGTCGAAGCATTGAATGCCATGTTGAATTTTGTGTAGATATCATGTACCCTCAGCTTAAATTGTGTATGTCGACTCGCTCCTTACACAGTGGCTACACAGCAGTAGCTAGGTGTGTTGAATTTCAATGTTAAGACTGCTAGACATAGCTCAAAACAAATAAGCATTCATTGGAACAGGTGATCAAACTATAGAGCTTGTGTGTGTGTACCCTTCACAATGGTATGCAGAAACTAATTTCACCATAAGCCTTTGCATACCTCTAGCTCAAGTGTAGCATGAGCAGCTAGTACGGCACATTGTCTAGTGGTAAGCCATGTGAGGCTTTCATTTGGTGGTGCTTGGCTTGGCCTAGACAAAAATTTTCTGGCCTGATTGTTGCGACTGCGATGTCTCAAAATTTCACAATTCTCGGGCACTGTTCTACACAATGGAAAGTTTCTTCTATTTTTATTTGTTCATGATAGACCTCTTTCATTACTCTAGCAACGTTATGGGCATGCAAGGCAACAGTGGCATCCTGCCATCATTGTAAAAGGTAGATGTGTGCTCAAGGTGGAAGATGCATGTATAAACTGCTGAAGGGTCATGCACACTTGGCTACAGGTTTACATACATACGCAGCGTGTTTGCCACATAACATGGCCCTGCGAAGGCGAAGCCACAACGGGATGGGTTGAAGATCTTTGCATGCTTGCCACTGCATGACAAACGTGTTGTTTAGTGTTCAAACCTCGATACAATGAAATATCCGATATAATGAAGTAAATATAAAACGGCAATATCAGTGTGTAGTGAATATATGCTTAAAACGAGCATTGGATATAGTGGTGCTATTTTCGTGCCGGATACGACTTTGTTAGAGAAAGGTCTTGATGGGAGCTAAAACTTCCATCAAGCCTTACGGCATTTTGAATTGCATCAAAGCAAACTACATGAAAAAAAAAAGTGAAGTGAGGAAGTGCGGTATACAGCGTGCTGTGTTACAGCATAGACCACTTATAACATAAGTCGCCAGAGTGGTGAATATCCGCACTATAAGCGGTACCGCACGTATCCAAGCATTTCTCAAAAGGCTGTACATGTGCAAAAGGTGTAGCCCGAGCAGCTGCGTGTATCCTAGAATCGAAGTATGCGACCGTGATGTTTGCATTTGTTTAAATTGACGAACGCCGAAAGGTTCATTGTTACTTTGCACGAAACAATGAAAAATGAAACAAAAAAGTACGACGTAGAGGGAAAAAGTAAGTCGCTCGCTCGATCGTTCGCATTCCCCACGGCATTGCAACCAACTCCACGGCGACTGAAATTTCGGACGCCGTACCATGTCTCGCTCTATTTCTCGGACTGATCCACGTGTGTGCGATACCGAAAACATATGGCGTCCGCGGGCCAAGTTACTGCCATTGAACCGATGTGTCGCCCGTGCCATCACTTTCGTAGTAGGAGTGGTTATTAATTCCTCCACCTTCTAGGTGCGTCGGGAGCACTTGGAAACGCACCACACAGGCTGTACAGCACTGTGACGCTTCACTGAGTCGGCAGTGTTCGGCACCAAACCGCAACGTTGATCACCGCCTGCAGACGAGGCGCGCTGGTTAGGCCTCTAACCAGCGGGGGTGCCGGGCGGCATGCAGTCGTGCTAAGCTTGCTCTTCTCATGTTAATACCCCTAGACGATGACATAGGGATTGGACATATGCGATCACACGCACCGGCTTAACTGGCGGCAGTGCTTGTGAAAGTGGAGTTAATAATTTCTAAAGCAATCAGCTACGGCAACTGATTTTCCCACAGAAACCGCAGGTGGAGTTCTACGGGAGGGCGAACGGGAGTCGGAAAAGGCCGCATTAAAGTCGGTTATGCACCATAAACAGCTATGTTACAAGTAGGGGTTTGCAAATATAATTTTTTTTCTAATACGAATCGAACAATGATATGCACATGCATTTATTACAGTATGGCTATTTTACATGCTGGGACATCGCAATTACCTGTGCCTTATTATACAACTTCGAATGCCCATTAACTCAGAGAGATTTGACGCTGTGCCAGCCATCACTCATTGTAGTTCCTGTCAGGCAATAAGCTCATGGTTGGGGGTGGCGCTGCAAATGTAACTAATTAGCAAGACAAAAGCTATGCTCACACCCAACGAACACGAAGTGGTGCTGTACCATAGCATAAAGTTTTCTATGACCATTGCTTAGAAAATAACTGCAAGAACACTGTCTTTTCTTTTTCCTATGTTTTATGCCTATACTGCAGCACAGCTTGTGCACCCCACTTCTGTTGCTTTCCTTTAGTGTGAGACACCTGACTGACTCACTAGTTGTCGAGGCACACCATTTGCAAGAATATAATGCTACAACGCGAGTTACAAAACCACCAACATAATGCGAGGTATACTGCATTATACTACAGGAAGAAGGTAGAGGGCACTTTCGATTGCATAAAAAAATGCTTTGATTATAACTCCAAGTAAACATGTGTAATGCATCTGTACTTGTTCAGGATAGTGCCATTTAGCATATACCGCGATGGGCGGGCATCGTGGAATATACGATCGCCTGCGAGATCTCTGCACTACGTCCCATATTTTGCTATGGCGCGTAATTGCGGTAGCGCATTGGCAATCGCTGCATACTGAAATGTAACAGGCATGCAATACGCTGCATGGAGCCGTGACGTGGCCTTGCGGCGGGGAGCTGGCGGCACATTTGCATAGCGTGGCCGCGTGGATGGGCATCACTGCAGAGGATCAACCCACTGGACCTACACTCCCAGTAAATAGCATTCTTAGTGCAGTTGTATTCTTTTGCACAGTCATGCCCATCCCGTTCCGTTGCACTTTTAGGTGCACTCCCGCAGTCCGCTAACCTGTGCCCCCTTGTAACAAGAGGGTCTCGTTCCCTGCAAAGCTTACACGTCTAGTGGACGAGCGCACCAACAGGCAAAATTTCGCTAGCACCACGAAATTATTACAAAACTTGGCACAAAATCAGGCGCGCATTCCTACATTAGAGAGAAACAAATGCCAAGAACCGTGTTTGCTCCCGCATAGCCGACAATATATATTCGATTTCTCTCGAGCATTCGCATCCAACAGAATATTGAAAAATTTGCAAATGTGTACCTCGTTTTCAAATATAATACGAATATCAAGTATATAATCGATAATATTTAACAATTTCGAATATTCTCACATCCCTAGTTATAAGTGATCCGAGCTGGATCTTGTTTTGCACTTGTGTATCAATCCCATGCAGTGATCTAGTGAGGCCGTAATGCGACCTCACAAGTGCTAGTAGTATCTGGCTAGCAACTGTGGTAGATTGTCGCAGCTACCTTTGCCTGGAATCATAACTGCAGCTTAGCTTAAGTTCGAGAACTGCGACTACCGCTGCTTAAACGGCATTAGACGAGTGCTGCAGGTCATGCAGCAGCACTGTTGCTCATAAGCATGCAAAACGAATGTACTAACCAAGCGTGTGCTGTGTACGTACATTCCTTCTGACTATATACTGTGTACGTACACCTTCTGAAGCAAGTTGCTGCATTGACCTGTTACAATTAGTATGAAATACAAGTGGATGGTCAGCACAGCCATGCAGTAGCTAGTTTCACAGTGCAGTGAATTCCATACTGAATGTTGTGCTCTTATCATGTACTATATGGCTTGGAGTGTTTGTGTTGACGCACTTCTTGTGATAGAGAAATGTGCGGAATATAACCAACCATTATATATAGCTTTCATTGATTACGAGAAAGCGTTTGATTCAGTCGAAACCTCAGCAGTCATGGAGGCATTGCGGAATCAGGGTGTAGACGAGCCGTATGTAAAAATACTGAAAGATATCTATAGCGGCTCCACAGCCACTGTACTCCTCCATAAAGAAAGCAACAAAATCCCAATAAAGAAAGGCGTCAGGCAGGGAGATACGATCTCTCCAATGCTATTCACAGCGTGTTTACAGGAGGTATTCAGAGACCTGGATTGGGAAGAATTGGGGATAAGAGTAAATGGAGAATACCTTAGTAACTTGCGCTTCGCTGATGATATTGCCTTGCTTAGTAACTCAGGGGACCAACTGCAATGCATGCTCACTGATCTGGAGAGGCAGAGCAGAAGGGTGGGACTAAAAATGAATCTGCAGAAAACTAAAGTAATGTTTAACAGTCTCGGAAGGGAACAGCAGTTTACGATAGGTAGCGAGGCACTGGAAGTGGTAAGAGAATACATCTACTTAGGACAGGTAGTGACTGCTGATCCAGATCATGAGAGTGAAATAATCAGAAGAATAAGAATGGGCTGGGGTGCGTTTGGCAGGCATTCGCAGATCATGAACAGCAGGTTGCCATTATCCCTCAAGAGAAAAGTGTATAACAGCTGTGTCTTACCAGTACTCACGTACGGGGCAGAAACCTGGAGGCTTACGAAAAGGGTTCTACTTAAATTGAGGACGACGCAACGAGCTATGGAAAGAAGAATGATAGGTGTAACGTTAAGGGATAAGAAAAGAGCAGATTGGGTGAGGGAACAAACGCGCGTTAATGACATCTTAGTTGAAATCAAGAAAAAGAAATGGGCATGGGCAGGACATGTAATGAGGAGGGAAGATAACCGATGGTCATTAAGGGTTACGGACTGGATTCCGAGGGAAGGGAAGCGTAGCAGGGGGCGACAGAAAGTTAGGTGGGCAGATGAGATAAGGAAGTTTGGAGGGTCAACATGGCCACAATTAGTACATGACCGGGGTAGTTGGAGAAGTATGGGAGAGGCCTTTGCCCTGCAGTGGGCGTAATCAGGCTGATGATGATGATGATGATGATGATGATGACTTCTTGCATAGTATCCATGCAGCAGTAGGTCAGCATGTTGAATTTCAATTAAGGAATGCCAAAAGAAACAGCACAACACATGCAAGCGTGTGGTGGAGCAGGTGGCCACCTATGAGAACCTGCCCAAGAGTATCCTTCACAATGGCAGCCAAAAACCAGCATTGCCTCATTGTAGCACAAGGTTGTCAGATTTATGGGTGCGGTAACAGCTAAGTGATAATTGCACAATGATAAAGGGGAGCACTGTATTTGCAAGGACGAAAACAGGACTCTGTTCCTACATCATAACTGCACCAGAAGGCAGTTTCTTGCTTCTCTTTATTGCTTCCAGAAACAACACTGGGAAAATAATGAGCGAATGAGACTTAAAGTAGGATTTCAACAGAGTGACTACCACAGTGGTGATGGTGTGATGAAAATGTATTTACACTAACAACTTTGCTGCTCAGGTTTGTCACAGGATGGCACTCCTTAGGTAATTAACAATGCAGAGTGACTGGTTGAATGCTGCTTCAAGGTCTTTCCAAGAGTTGTGCTGCGTGTCTGCAATCGATATGAGCTCCTCCCGGAATGCGTCTTCCGAAGCCATCACGTCGGCGTGAACCTGCCACGGTGGAACAAAAACACCAGAGTTCAACAAGAGCTGTTTATAAAAGCATAACATTTGCAATGCTGGTGTCCGTGTGGCGTCCTAATAAGCCTAATGTCAAAAGCTATTTAACTAACTAATGATTCACAGGACACAGACAAAACCACGCTGTTTTTGATCAACCTGTCACCGAGTTCAAATCACATACAGCAATTTACATGTCAAACCTGTGCACTACTGAACACTAGGTACATCACCTAGTCTTGATAGTGATGCACATAAAATTACGGCTAATTCAAAGTTCAGTACTATTCGCGTGGTGAACATCATAACTTAGACAATGAACATGTACATTGAACATGGACAATGTGTAGCGGTTGTACAGCCCATTTCACTTATGATGCATAACCATTCTGGCTCCTGGGGGCAGTAATCGCAGCTCTTTCAGAAGTGGCACTCCACAATGGCCGATTTGTACATTGTGTAAAAGTTGTGCACGGTCCTTGGAAGATCATGAATCAAATCATAATCAAGGCCATGAATCAAGGCCCACAAAACATTTCACTTGAAGCTTACATGAAAGGGTAGCGGTTTGGACAAGTCGGTATTTGATGACTACTGGGGAGAGCAATAGTGCGAAGCCGGATGATGAGACAAACAAGGATGAGTGCTTCGTTTGTCTTGCCATCCAGTTGTTCTTTTGCTGGTTGTGTTATATTCGCGCCACTATGGTAAACTTCTGTCGAGGTCCACACTAAGCTGCATGAAGTATAATGTGTTTCTGGACAGTGTGAATCCTCTATCACACTGTAATTGGTGATGAAAGTAGCTGCCTCACAGTGTGGCTGTCAACAAATAAAATAAAAATAAACACAAGGCACACATTTTCTTGTTGATAGGACAGGGCATGTATTTGTTAACCCCATTCAAAGGTGCACTCCTGCTTGCGCAAGGTGACCAACTCAAGGCAGCAGGTGCAGGGCTGCCCACTGTTAGGGGACATAACTCACCATAACGTCCAGTACATATCAAGATTTTTTTTCTACTTTTACTTAAATGTGGCAAACAAGGTGGCTACCACATAAAGTTAATTGATTCATGTGATGAATTGCGAGGTTCAAATACAGTGCAGACATATAGACACACACACACACCTTTAGGAAAAGGCCGAGGTAGGACTGAATAAGCTCAAAGTCACGGCGTGTTTTCAAGCCACTGCCCATTGCCTTGAGAAAGTTCAGCAGAGCCTCCGAGGAACCGCCGGCTTCAGGCAAGAGACCTCGGATCTCAAAGTCAACGCTGGACGGTCCTAGTTCCTTGAGCCACTGAAATACTGGGCCATCTGCAATGCACAAAAGGCAACATCTTTTTGATGAAAGGATGAGGCACAAAGACGTCACAATTCAGCCAAAAGGGTTTCTGAAGACGTGCTTAGCCGAGCATTGTATAACTCCAACAGGCAGGTATGCCTTAATTACATTTCTGGTTACTTGAAACAACTCTAAACTGAACGGTAAAGCGAATAAAGCAAATTCACTTCATAGATTCATTCTGGCAACGTTCATTAAGCCAAGTAACTGCCTACAGTAAAAAAAAGAAAGTTATTGTTCAATCTAGAAATTTATTAATTTTTTTTTTCCCATGGTCGGTGGCCTGCTTCAATCATAATCTTATTTCACCAAATAGTATTCGATTGAACACTCGACTTCATTACAAGGTTGTTTCTGAAAGTTTACTGTTTCTAGCTCTGCATGCAGATGCTTATATGCACGAAACTATGCTGACAGCTTATATTCATGGAAATACAGTATCTTAGTGAAAGTGTCGTGAGACTTCACCACAAAAGCAATCAAAGTTACAAATTCTTGAAGTTGTCAATGTTGTAAAAGTTCCCGTAGCCCACATGCTTTGTAAACAGTCAATTCTGCATTCAACAGGCTCAGTCAGAGCTTACTTAACAGGCAAACAGGTTGCACAGTAAGAATATAAATGGTCACACGAACACTCACAGCTGTTGGACTCGGCACAAGAGTTCAGCAGCTTTGCAAATGCAGTCAGCTGAAAGTGCTCGAACGAGGTGATTTTTGATGGTGCCTGGAAAACGAATGAAGCAATCTAATCAACTCCTGGGAGATGCGCTCGTTAATCTGAAGTGTGAATGGGTGACATTCACACAAACGTGGCTAAAAGTAAGCAACTATGGTTGATACACTGTAGAAACCTGCATAAAATACCTGCATAAAAGTTTTTTCCATTTCTTTTCCCCAAAATTGGGCATGCACATTTTTCTTCTCTTATTACATTCGGGAGCCAAACAAACTTTCTGTCTGTACACCTAGTCGCAGGTCTGTACACCTAGCCCCCATCGAAATGCGGCCGCCATGGCCGGGATTCAATCCCACGACCCCGTGCTTAGAAGCCCAACACCGCAGCCACTGAGCAACCACGGCGGGTCCGCAGTGCGATGGCACCTCCCGACACCCAATTTCCAACAAAATTTTTGTCAACAGCACACTAGAAAAGTGTGATTTTTTCAACTTTTATGTCACTTTTCTTTCGAATATTTTCCCATGTGATAAAAAAACATCCAAGGATCAGGGGAGAGAGAGACAGATAGAAAAAAGGAATAAGTAATTTTGACTGGTCAACTGGTGTGGTGGGTGGCATTTCCCCTGCTGGAAACCATTGGGGGAACCCTGAAGTACCTTACAACATGAGCAGATGGAGACAGAGCAAGGAACGAGACCGTCGATCACACCATCCTGTCTCGTTCCTTGCTCTGTCTCCCTCTGCTCGCATTGTATGTACTTGAAAAGTTACAAGGTGTCTACAAGGGTAGCCTAACATTCCAAATTGAGTCAATGCTTGCTTTCAGTGTTCCTTTACCTCCATGCCGGCCACATTTCGATGGGGCGTAATGCAAAAACACTCGTGTACTTATATTTAGGTGCATTTTAAAGAACCCCAGGTGGTCAAAATTAATCTGGAGTCCCCCACTACGATGTGCTGCACAATCAGCTCATGGTTTTGGCACATAAAACCCCATAATTAATTTTGTTTGTTTACCTCCTGACGGTGTTACTGAACTAGGCGTCTTATTTATTTAAAGCTTAGTGGCTATGGTGTTGGGCTGCTAAGCACGAGGTCGGGGGATCGAATCCCGGCCCCGACAGCCACGTTTCAGTGGGGGTGAAATCCAAGAACACCCGTGTACTTAGATTTAGGTGCACGTTAAAGAACCCCAGCTGGTCAAAATTTCTGGAATCCTCACTACAGTGTGCTTCATAATCAGATCGTGGTTTTGGCATATAATATCCCATTATTTTTATTTATTTAGGTATAAATAAACAGCGGAGTCTTCGTTCTTGTATGGTGGCACTGGCTACCCCTTTTTACTACTGAAACTAAATCAAAGAAACTAAAGGAAGTAATTTAAATGCCCACAAAAGCTAATTCAGAATCTAAAGAGGGACAAACGTAACGACACAAGGATGGGGGTCTCCAGCGAAATGCTGCGGTTCAAACAATTCCTGTGGATGTCAGGGGTACACAAGTATGTTTCATGCAGACGCACAAATGAGACACTCACTATGACATAACACTTATTCCAGTGCCTTCAAAGAAGTGTTGAAGTATGCTCAATGCTTTGTGATGCCCACACACATATGTGCAACACATACATACATGCACATATGCAAACACAGAGCGAGAAATAAAAAGAGTATGGGCATGCGGATATTTGGAATTTTTGAAAAGTAAATTGAATACTGCTCTATGCGATTCAGTATTTAAAACTGAATAGCTACTAACCATATAAATGAATATTTAAAAAAAAAATAGTTTTCAGTTATTTCAGAATCATAAACAGTGTGCAATCAAACATGAAGTTGGAGGGAAAAGTGGGATAAATTTCATCCCTGCAGCCATAATGCAGATGTAAAGGATGAGGAGTTATGCAGTAGAGAATGCTATGTTACCCAGGAAGCCAGTTTTTTTGGCCAAACTGCGATAATTAGCACACTTCGCAGAGCCCCATGTATGCAAACAAGCTGCTTATTGTTTTCTTGCTGCCATATTTGCAATCTTGATATACAACATTCCATAACATGCACTGTAATGACAGAAACTTGCTAACATTGTGATATTAGGATGTGAACATTGTCTTATATTATTGGTAAATACAGCTGTTTTTATTCAAAAAGTATTCAGTGTTCTATCCGATTCGTATTCGATTTGGCCTTAAACATTACTATTCGCATGCCCCTAGAAGGATCTATGGTGCACGCAGGCACTTAAAATGAGAAGCGGGCAACAGGCTTGCTTACCACGTTCTCCTTGTCATCAAGCTTGACAAACTGAGGGTCCAGGCCGATTGTTGTAGGCAGGAAGAATGGTGCTGCCTTGGGGGCACTCGCTGGCTCCTTGGGCTTGTTCCTTTGCTGCTCGGTTGAGGGCGCACGGGACACGATGAAAACAATTGACATTAAAATGGGGCAAGCAAACACACTTGAAGACAGTCTTTGAGCCAGTATTAATCAGTTTTTCAGATCATTGTAAACAAGAGTGATGGATACTAACTGAATGGTTATAACTGCTCATTTGTGGTCCTGCAGTACATCAACGCAACCTCCACGATACTACTACTAGTGCAACCTTAAGCACCTGTTTGCATTGAGACTTGTTAAGCCGCAAAATACCTTTTCAAATGCCTATAGTAGTGAAGGAGAAGAAGACAGACCCTTTCCTTGCAAGCTCTTAAACATACATTAAAGAGGAACAGTTATTCAGTTCAGACTGGTAAATATGAATTCAGAACTCTATTTTAGCTAAATTTGCAGCTGCTTATTGAAAAAAAAAAAAATGAGTTTCAAGGTTTCCTTCCTTTTTTAAATTTCACACTGAAACTGTACCACCAGTACATCAATGTGATGCCACAAATATCCAAGTATTTTTATCGTATTTGGGCGATTTTGGCTCTACAATGTTCACGGAACTTGCTAAGTTCAGTCTTGGCTTCCTTGTGAATACGATGTAGTCAATGTTTACTGATAACAAACCAACTAGGCCCAAAAAGGTGCCATCATAATCCATGACATCATGGCAAGCTGGTACAGTTGAAGGCAATGTTGCCACCTGTCTTTCGCTTTTCACATCTTTTATGGCTTCCCAAGCCTCCTCTCACGGTAAGAGTGGCTTTCTTCTATTGCTTCTTTCCTATTGTAAAAGGGTGATTTACTAACACACTTCAACTCACATTTCTATTTTGCGTCCCTTTTAAGAAATAACAACTGAATATTAGGCTTGTACTTCCTTCAAAGACCAGTGCTATCAGAATGCTAAAGTCAGACAGCAACACGAAATTCTGTAGTCAATGCCACATGTTCTAGCAGCAACTGTCTCCGCTTGTTAAAAATTGGGGATTCGAGGAGAGATGATAACTATCGCTGGCCAAGATCCACAGCAGTTGCAGATGTAACAAAAGTGTGCCATTAAATTTTCCTTGATTTAGATGCAGTAATTACCTATTAGTTATTAAACTTGACACACAAATTGTAATTGCAGGGCTGAAACCAGTCAGTGCTTAGGGTATATGCTCTTGGCTAGAGTCCTAACACCAGTCTTGAGACATTCGTCTTCAAAATCAGCAACAAGGTACAAGGGTGTTTCACTCAGTTTTGCCAATGGTAACAATTGTTGCCATTACCATGTGCGTGTTGTAACCATATACGGGCATTGTAGAATATGTGAAAAAAAAAAGACTTAAGAGGCACCACATACTGTATAGTTCCGGACATAACTGATGGTTTAATGGAAGGATTAGATAGTTTTGTTTTTGCTTGGGACGTGATATGTTACAGCGATACACGACATGTTAGGACCTTTGCGCATGCATGTCGTATACCACGAACTCGGCAGTGGCTGAGCAGACTACACGGTGTGGATGAACGCCGCAACTCGCCAGCTAAAGGGGCCCTGAAACACTATTTGAGCATAGCGAGAAAAAACTGCCAAAACTGCCAATCTGTCAACAATGCTCCTGTGAACATGTCAGACAAATATTATTGCACTCTATGCAGCAGGGAATGTACGATTTCGGGTCAAACTCAGCGAAAAATCGCTTCCTCTCGCTTCTGCAATGTCATCATGCAGCATCATAGCAAGCAGCTGGACCCACCAACAGCTATTCGCTGATTTTGTGATTGTGAGAACATTCTCAGTATTACAATTACTGCTCGCTTCAGTCAAATAAATGTAAAACACAGCATATATGTCTGCGATCCTAAAGAGACAGAAAAGTAATTTCATCTTTGCATTGGCGGTCTAAACATGGCAGTTGCAGGTTGCTGTGTATGCTGTGCGTGGCCCCCAAGATGAAAAGCGCAGCGTAGATACCGCAGCTGCCACGAGTTGCCACCATGAACTGTCTCACGTTCAAACTTTTTGGTGAGGCCAGTAGGGGCATTGCTTCCTTGCACCCCCTTGCCGTCTCCCCTATGTCTAACTGAATACTGGAAAGCGCAATTCTAAGACGGGACTGAAGATAGACACACAAGAACAGGACAACCCCTATGTAGCTTCCAGTGTGCTCATAGAAATGGTAGGAAAAAGAAAGCAGCTGATTGGTCCAATAACTATGTCTAACTTCGCTTGTGCTTGAAGGATTTCAAAAATGTTTGCGGCAGGAGATTCGTGAGGTGACATAATTCAATAGTGTTGCCATTCATGGTTAGTTAGAAAAGCATTTCAAGGCCCCTTCAAGTGTGACATATATAAAAGCTTTCGCATACACATAAAAAAAGATTATTTAGGACTGTATTTTACAACATTACATTTCATTTTCCATTATTTATGCCCTTCATCTGTTGGTCTAATACTGCTGTGCAGTTCTTAATGCTGAGATCAACCACTTGGCTCAAAACATAAGAAAAAAAAAAGGAAAATAAGATAGCTAGAATGTTACAAGATATGGAGTTAAAATCAACATTGTTTTTAAAGAAAGGGGGCTCTGTTCAGACAAAGTTTCATCAAGTTGAAGCATAGACATATTATGCCTCACCTTGACGACTTCAATGTTGAGCAGGTTCTGCCAACGTGAGTATGGCAACTTGGACAGGGTGACCATGTCAGGCGCAATCTGGTCGGGAGATTCGTATGCACCCATGTCCATCAATTCATCGTTGTCCATGACAGGCTCGCCACCTGTGATCCAAATCAGTGGTTAAAAAAAAAAAGAAGAAAGAGAGAGACCCACTTTAAAGCAATGTCAGGTGCCAAGTCAAATATCAGTCCAGTGACAGAACCGTTGGCTCATTACCCTTGCCGACCAGTGGCTCCAACAAAGACACCCCATTTGCATAATGGTACGCAATCCACATAAATGGTGATTATGTACATCTTATGTCTTTTGCAGCTCCTTGTTTATTATTAAGCACTAAAATGAGGTGTCGGCACCAACTCTCCTGACCCTATACTTCGTTATTAACTCTTTAAGGACAAGACATAAAAGTACCAGTAGGAAATGTCTATATTTCATGCAAATGTGTGAAATACATCAATAAGGGTATTCAATGAAAAAAATATATATATATATTTTGCGGAATATTTTTCAGCTATAGGTGGGCAAACACAGGAAGCAAGCTTCACCCCAGGCCACTTATCGTTTGGTGTGGAACTAGTACTGTCATTTTTCGTGAGATGTGATACAGAGATGTACAATGCATTCCCTCTACATTACCTGCGTGAAACCTGACCATGATTTCGGGATAAAGTGAGTCGCACGCCCAGGCTTCTACCTCATTCTCTGTTCCTGCACTAATCCAACAAATGACATTTTCCGACGGTCATCCATTGTTAGCCGAAGACGTTTCATAGAAAATTTGTTCTCAAAACCCAAACTTAGTAAGACAAAAAAATTGGTGTGTTACCAACAGGCAACACTCGTCCACAAAGGATTAAACCAAGGCCAGCTATAGCTTTCCAGGTACCTCAAAATGCTAAGTGTTGTAGACCAGAGCATTTCACAGTGACAAAGACCAACATAAAGTGCAACATACCAACAGGGTCTCACACACAAGGTGTGTAAAACCCTCTGGTACATACTACTTGCAATACATATTACCTTCGTCATCAACAGTTGTGGCAGGCAGCTCAGCTAGCCTGGGCACGTAGTCGGGTGGCAGAGGCCGGAGTGTCACATGGCTGTAGAGTGTGGCATTGGCCCACAGGAACACACCGAGGTCGTCGGCATGGGCCGTGGCAAGAAATTCGCCCGTTGGCGACAAGTCAAGGCTGGTGACGGGGGATGGCACCTCAAAGCAGTCCACAAGGCTGCACAACAAAGGGGGGGAGGGGGAGGACAGAGCCGTTGGCCGAACATGCTGTTACAGTGCATTTGGACGAGTCGTGCATTCGTGAAGGGAGACTGTGTCAAGACGGCAAGTTGGGCTAGTTGGTTGGGATTCATAGTAAGGTTCGTTACAGCGCAACACAACACGAGGACAAAAGAAGGTATAAAACGACGACACGGCGCTGACTCTCAACTGATATTTTATTGAAGATATGTCTAACATATATATAGGTGCCATTTGATAACCATGACATGCACGAGACACAGAGATACATTGAGGCAACTGTGACCAACTGACGCATAATCAAAATTGACATAGGTAACGCAGTTCCTTGTCATGAAGAGCGATATATTCGCTGATATATGCCTGGTCCCTAATCTTTATATTGTAAGCCTCAGCAATTTCCCTTGTCAATTGGCTTGTGTGTTCAAAAATGACATTAGTTTTTCAAAATAGAGGTGACAACTGTACGACTTGCAGTGATGTGTAGAATGTAGACTTGCAGACTTGTGTTGCGCTGTAACGAACCTTACTATGAAGGGAGACTGTTCTTGCAAAGATGTGAGCCTTATTGTATGCTATTACTTTTGCAGGTTATACGTGCGGATTTATTTTAATTATTTTTTTTATTTCCAGGTTGTTATAATTGGGGGTGTGGGTTATATGCAGAAAGATACGGCGTGTGATTACCGCTATTGGTTCTCATTGCACGAACGGTCGCCTACTTCATGACCGAAGCCTCGTTGCGTTTGGTGCGCGTTTTGAACACGTTGAATGAGAGGCACCGCAACTATTTGTGACACTCTCGAGGAATTGAATGCTTTGCATCATAATTATGGAATCTAAAAAGAAGGTTGTTGGGTGTTAGTATACCTTTAACACCAAGAAGCCTCACTTAGGATATACAGATTGTAAGGGCTGCAGACGGCTACGAGAGCTGCAACACCCATGCACACACACAGAAAAGCTCAACACAGCACTGTGCATCGTCCCCTCTGCCTTCATCTTGTTCTTTCCTGCGCTATACAGTGAATCATGCTACATCAACAATCTCGTTTCAGCGCTTGCGAATTCTTTCTTCTACAGTAATACTAAGACATGAAGCTGACACGCCTGCATTGTCAACGATGACCGAGAAGATTACAGAAAGAAGCAAAAGGTATGCAACTACTGCAGAACAATTAAACAGCTGGTCACAGCCAGTCTAAGCACTCACCAGCCTGATGGCAAGTCCCATGTTCGAACCAGCTTGTCTGTGGATGAAGTCACTAACCAGCGGGCATCGGGACTAAAGGCCTAAATGTGAGAAAAATACAGGGAAAGAGAAAAGAAAAGATGAAAATAAAAAGCTAGCAACACTGTAGGCCCTTCATAGGAACTAAAACATCATGTAGCATAAGGGATGAAAAGAAGCGGTGGGGCACTTCAGAGCTGCCATGATAAGTGGCTTCGTGATGTGATGACTTTTCGTTTCTCACTCCTCTTTTAGTATTTTCTTTGCATTTGCTTTTGCATTTCTGCACAGCCATGCCACTTTCACAGTCTTTAGCGAAATGTAGCAACATTTAAGTGAGGAGCCACATTTCAAAGCTGCAATGTACAGCCTTTGTCGAGCCACTGCATATGATTGCAGCTGACTCGGCCATGTAATAGTCAACCTCCAGTTGCATCCACACAGCTTGAATCCTCTAGAGATGGGGGCAGAATCACGTTTTCGCCCTGCAGAGTCTTCTAATGCCAAGAGTCCTGTGGATGTGGAACGATGCAAGCTGATGCTCGTGCCACCTAGTGTTTCTTTTTAGACAAAGGCTGCAATGCTGCAGGTTAGCTTTTCATAGCTGGGTACATATTGATATACACGAACGGGACAACTGAGGGCTGAAAGGCCACACGTGAGCATTGTGTAACAGTTAAACTGGCAAAGGCAACAAAATACAGCACATCCTGTATTAACCCAATTCTAATGCACTATGATTACAACGAAGGCGCCGAATAAAACAACGGACGAAGGAAGGCGACACGGGACAACCACCTAGGCGTCTACGTGGTTATCCTGTGTCGCCTTCCTTCGTCCGTTGTTTTATTTGGCGCCTTCGTTGTAATCATGTATTACCAACTCGCCCACCAGCACGTGTTCTAATGCACTCCAATATATAAACTAAAGGTGCGGCAAATGAATCCCGATACGTGACCTAGAAGTTAATAAGCAGATTATTTCTATAGCATGGAAAAAAAATAGCTGCATGTATCAGATTGTTGAATTCAGAAGAGTTAAAAAGAAACATTCAGAATTCACCCTGAACATGCGGAAATTTATCCACTCTTCATGTCCATTGTCATTAATGAGACAGCTTTGTCACTATCAATACACCACATGTCCGTTTTCACCAGCTTATCATGCAAAATGTATGCAAAGTCATTTTTTGAATGAGTCTTCGCAAGGAAAGTGGCACGCTGGTGCATTGTCATTGCCATTTTGTTGCCACCTGGTGATGGCAGTGGCAATGGCTGCTCGAACAGTAGGTTACAATACCATGAATGCGGTTTCATATCAGACTGTAGCGCACAGTCTATTCTCCGACCCATCCAGATAAAGAAAATGGTGCCTGCTACAACCACGCAAACATAATAGTAAGTAAACAACCTCCACACTGATGGCAAGAAGCTGCTACTGCCACTTGGATATCTGCTGCTTGGAAACGTATTGTAGCAGCCCGGAGACATAGCTCCTCCAACCAATCCCATCTGCTTTTTCACATAATAAACATTTTTTCTCTCTCTGCCACTGCTGCAGAACGGTCACGGAAAAGCAGGTGAAGGCCGACTTACCATGTCGGTGATTTGGCTATAGTAACTGGCAAATGCTCGAACCACCCTGCGAAGCTCCACGTCCACCACGCAGATGGAGAAGTCGTCCGAGGCAACAGCCAGCATGCCACTGCGAGGAAGAAACACAGCTTTACCCAAAGCCCACATGCAATTACCAGCATACAAGGAGGACCTAGCCTCGCAAGACTTGTCAGCAACTGCTCCACCCAAAAGCCACATTTCATAAACGCTTAAAAAGACATAAAGCTATGTCGATCGGCGCGTCATCATTTATCAGTGCAGCGAGAGATGAGTGAACGTGTCAACATGCACAATAAAGAGGAACACGATCCAAGCCTCCAGCTTGTGAGTTATCCAGGGCACAATGTCACGCCAATGCCAGTCACAACACAACATTCTGAAATTGAATCTGCTAAACATTACCAATCACTGATTAGCTGTACAAAGGAACTTCAGGAAGAGTTGGGACACCACTCTCCTGAAAGTCCAGTGTCCTGGCAAAAACAGGATACAGGACAACATGTTGTTAACCCTAGTGTATGGAGCATCTCGATGCTAGAGTGCCTCAACCAAAGATTTACTCTCTGCAGCAACTCCAGGACACTCCAACAAATAGTCTTGGACATCACCTCTAGTCTGACGGGTCAAAGCAGGACA
Source organism: Dermacentor andersoni (assembly GCF_023375885.2). NCBI lineage: Eukaryota > Metazoa > Arthropoda > Arachnida > Ixodida > Ixodidae > Dermacentor > Dermacentor andersoni. The sequence continues at coordinate 50,106,699 of NC_092824.1, forward strand.
CAGCTTCTCCTGTATTTCAGCAACTTGAAAGGCTACGTTTGACTGCGCCTGGGTATCATTTTTAGCACTCACCAACTGACTGACAGTAAATTGGTCAATACATCCAATCGTTCTGTTTACTTCTGTGCAATTAGATGCACCTGTGTGCGACGCAAATGCAAATCTTCTCACAAGAGAGTAAACAGCTTGTGGTGGTGGCAGCCGCCCCTCACCTTTCTCGATGGAGGCAGATGCGGGCAACAGGTGCGCTGAGGGCCACCTGCGACAGCTGCCGGCCATCTCGGAATGCCCAGAAGCGGAGGTGACTGTCGGCACCGGCGGTCACCACCACCTGGTTGAGTGCGTCCGATGTAACGCCCCTCACGGGTCCCTCATGAGCTGCACATCGTGAGGTCATGAAAACATTTCAGGGACGTTGCAGTCAAGCGTGAAGGTCAAACAAAGCATGCAACTCGGCAAATTGATGCTGCATATTCCATGACTCGGAGGTGCTCATGGCAAGCAGTACTAAACAAACGCTGAACTTACAACTGCCATCCATTCTAAAGGCAAGCAGTGAAAATTCAATACAAAGGAAGAAATCGCAGTACAAACGAAATCACTATGCAACGCTGCTTCTTGCAAGGAGAAACTTGAAAGAGAAACAAACAAAAGCACACAAAATTTAAGAATGTATGGCAGCGGGCAACACAAACGGACATCTGTTCTCTGGTGCTTTATTTAATCTGGAGCCACAATCTTTTGCAATTACTTCATGAAATTTTAGTTAGGCCATTCTACAAGGAAGTTAAGATGTGTTAACACCTTAGGCTGCTAGCGTGAAAGCACCGTCACTCACTATACCACCAGCCTATATGCAAATGTGACAATTATGGTGCACAAGCATAGAGTACTGTGAGAGCAGAGTAGCTTGGCCATTGATTAACAGCTCAGGGGTCAATGGTAAAATTCGTGAACCGAAAACGTAACAGCATGTAGTAGCACCTCAGTCGTTCAGTATTTTTCTTTGTCACAACTCAAAATGACAAAGCCAAGCTAGCAGGCATCATTATGAAAGAGAGCAGAAAGAAAAGGGATAGCAGAAGAATTGCAGAAGACACAACATGTTTCGAAATAAATGCTTTTTCACACTGCCACTTGCTAGCTTGAAAAGTGATAAACTTGAACACTGCTAAAACCATGAAACAGCACATGTGCTTACCAAGATCCTTGCCATAGGTCATACGGTGCAGTCCCGACTGAATGTTGAAGCGGTCAACGTGACCAGAGCTGTAGCCAATGGTCACAAAGTTCCCACACGCACTGAGAGACACACACTGCAAAGAGAATCATGTTTATTTGGATGAAAAAACTGTCGGCAACCACAACAGTGTAATATCTTATATAGTGCAAAGTGACAAGATAGTTGTCGGACAGCTGAGTTCTCAGAAATTCTTTAGAAGTGGACATTAACAACCCGGGAATAGGCAAAAGGTTAAGGATAGGGGGGATGTGTTTCGGACAATGAAATTATGTTCTACAGCTGAGTGTTTATGCACAAATAATGAACAGCTTTTGTGAGAAGCAAAGAGTGAATCATGGACTCGGACATTCCATGGAAATCTATAAAAGCATTGCATGGTTATATCAAGTGGATATTCTTGGACAATTTTCTAGAAAATTACAAGAAGTCTCGTACTCCTGTAAGATGGCCTTTTTTCAATGCTTTGCTGGGTGCTGCAGCCCTTATTGACAATATGACAACCTATCACGTATAAAGACCACCACCAGAAGTTCTGCACAGATGGTATAATGGATATTTAGGCCTGCCGTGGTGAGAAATGATCGTAACTGCGATCATCAAGCAGCATTTCTGCATTTGAGATTTCAATGTATAATAAATGGCACTGGCCCCAAGCTACACCTTTTTCATACTGCAGATAACTTCGGCCCAAATCAGTCTAGATGTTCATTCTTGCAGCACTTAAAGCTCTGATGACCTTTAATGATTTTGATATGCTAATCTCTTTCATAAAAACCAGCAGTTCATTGATAGCTTACCTCCAAACCACCATGTAAGATATAGTACCATAAAAACCTGCATATAATACACACCCGCATATAGTACGAGGTGAAATTTTTGGGACGCGAAATGTAAAAGAAGTTTTATCCTTGTATAATACGAGTTAGGAAAATTTGAGGAAAACATTTATTTAAATTTAAAACGAGAACGCTTCCAAGCCCGGCGCTATTGCATAGGATGTGCCCAGAATCGCACTCCGATGACAAGTGCAGAGCGCGCTGCAGGGAGACGGCCACATTGGAGCACATGCTATGGGATTGCTCTAAACATCCAAGCGAAGCTAACTCAGGACGTATACCATCGCAGCTTGAGGAAGCAACGCGGAGCGAAGACCAAGAAAAACAACGCCAGGCCGTCCAGCAGGTCATCGAGGCGCTGGCTAGGCAGGAACCTGGCAAGCCAGCAACGGCGAGCGGAATCCGCGCAGAGCACCCGCCACGATGACGACGTAGGCCACGTCCGAAGTGCGCCTGCACGCTTTACTGCAAGCTCAATAGACGTTTTCCCAATCCAATCCAATATTTAAATTGAACTCCGCACTTCAATCACTGTCTTCCTCAGCTGTGCTCATCCTCTCTGCCATCGAGTGCGTTCGAGATGCCGCACTTCTTGAATGCGCGACGCACAAGGTCCTCTGGTATGCTGGCCCATGCGTCCACAATCCACTTGCACAGCATGGCTGGCGAAGCCTGCTTCAGCCGCCCGGTCGGCGTCACTGCAGGCTCACCTGAGCGCATCCAATCTGCGTAGCACCGCTTGACCGCGTCCTTGAATGGCTTGCTCACGCAAACATCTAAAGGCTGCAGCTGAGACATCATCCCACCCGGGATAACGACGAGTTCAGTGCAGGATTCACGCAACAGCCTCTTCACTTAGTCGGCCAAATGGCAACGAGATGCATCCAACACGAGGATGGACGAGAACAACAACAGTGCGCCAAGCCGCCTACACCGGACGGACTTTATCCAGTCGAGCACAAGATTCTCCTTCATGCAGCCTTTCTCATGGCATCTCACGACCACATTTTTTGGCAGCTCCTCACCTTTAGGCACTGTCTTGCGCTTGAAGACAACATAGGGTGGGAGCTTGCGTCCGTCTGCCGTGCACGACAACATGATGGTAACTTGCGTTTTCTTGTTGCCAGTGGACCAAACATAAACTTGTTTAGAGCCCTTTTCGTGCATGGTGAGGGGCAATGGCACGTCCAGATAAACCGGCGTATGGTCAGCATTGCCGATTTTCCCTAGCTGGAAGTTCTTGCACTTGTGCAGCGAAATAATGTGGCACTGGGAAGCCACAAGCAGCTCTTCTAACGATTCGGGCAGCTTTTGCGAAATTTAAGTTCGGTGGCGTAAGGAAAATCCAGCACGGCACATGTAGCAATAAATCCAGTGCTTCCTCGCTTTGAAGGCAGAGCTCGGTAGCCATTTTTCTCTTGCAAGCTCCTTAGCTTTTCCTGCATAAGCTCCACGTTCACAGCTAGATACGTGGCTCGCTGTTGGCGTACGAACTCTGTCAGGGCGAGTTCGATTTCCGGGAATGTCCCACTCTTCGGGCCTCAAAAGCTTCTTCGCGTTCCGCTGCACACGAAAAGGGCTTCCTTCTGTCGACGCCACCCACGAATGCTTCCCTTGTTGGTGCCAAACTGCCTCCCAGCCCGCACTGTTGCTGATGTCCTGTGTGGTTAAAATAATCTTTCTCTTGAAAGCAGCCGAGTACTGTTTTCGTGGTCCGGACATCTTCGTCCTTCAATGCGGAATAAAAAAAGATGCACTTCGAGAAGCGTGGTTTGCATGTGTGCTGCCAAGGTGCGCACTCAACAATAAAGAAACGATGCTGTAGTCATACAGCAAGAACGAAACCAAGCCCTAGCCACACAGCAAGAATGAAACCAAGCAGTAGCCGCACAGCAATAAGGAAGCCAAGCCATAGCCATGCAGCAATAACAAAGTCAAGCCATAGCCAAGCAGCAATAACGAAACCAAAATTTCTAGCCCAAATTTCTGACTGAAGTTTTTGTTCGTATCCGCATATAGTACGAGGCAAAAATTTGGGACGCAAATAATAGGAAAGAAAACTCGTATTATACGCAGGTTTTTCCGGTAGCTGCTGTAGTCAGTGGACGAATGGGCATGCGTAATTGTTACTTTATCTGGTCTATCACTCCTTGCAAGCGAGCCAAGAAGTATCCTCACCTAGAGAGGGTATATATTACACCGTGCTCCAAACTACGTACCATACCGAAACCACAAATTACATAATATTTCGAAAACTGGTCATCGCACAGGAAAATCAATTGCATATTTTAAATCAGCATGTAAAACCAGGCAAGTTATGCAAGTTTGATCAAAACGTGCCCATGAATAAAAAAATAAGAAGTGACTCTCACCAGAGCGGAGACACCCTGGACCCCCTTGAATCGGTCGTGCAACAGCTGGTGCTTCCCCATACAGCAGCGGTCGTAGGACCACGTTGTCACCCTCTTGACACCCCGGTGACAGGCTGCCACGTTGTCCCACTCCTTCTCACGTGTTGTTTCTGCCCCCGAGAGAGGAAAAGCAGCAGCAGTGGTCAGCCACCAGCAAAAGCATGCCAGGCTCACCAGCGAAGCCTGCCTACTCGACTGCCAACACAACAGGCTTTCTGGTCAGCTCTGTTTCAAGAAGTGGACCCTCTAAATTGAGAAGCTGATTTTGCCTTTAGCATGCGAGGTGTGCCTGGTAAATGTACCATAAAATTAATATGCTGCACCAGCTTCCTCATTTCCAAAGACAAAAAAAAAAAAGTTTTGCCAAGCCTACTTCTTCATAAACTTCAGTAAACTTATGTTTTCTCAGGTTTACAGTCTGACTTGTATAGTCTGAACTTTATTAAATCGACCTGAGAGAGATGAAAAATTATTTTAATTCCGTGGTTTTACGAGCCAAAACCATGATCTGACATGAGGCAACCTGTGGTGGGGGGACACCAGATTAATTTTGACCACTTGGGGTTCCTTAGCATGCACATAAATCTAAGTGCAAAAGGTTTGATGCACTTGACCCTCATCGAAAAGTGGCCACTGCGGACAGGATCGAACCTGCGAACTCGAGCTCATAAGTGCAAAACTATAGCCACTGGGATGCTGCGTCGGGTCCTCAGAAGGACAGAAAAGCAGGTTTGAATCATTGTGAAGCTAAACTAAAGGAAGCACTTAAAATGTATCGGCGCCTTTTGGGATTTTAAGCACAGCTGATTAAAACCACAGGTCGGATTAATAAATTATACAACTACTAGAGGTAAATATGACTACTCAACTCCAATATTATTGAATAACTCGTGTTACATGGGCTCCATAAACTTCCTCAATTCCTGTGACATGTCCATGAATGCCAACAGTACTTCCAGTGAACCTCTATTTTTTTTTTTTGTCTGTTACAAGGTGTAATTTGAAGTTCCGTTCAGTCATATCTTTTTAATCATGTGATCACAATTTACAAATCCCAGGATCACATTTGTACATGGTTGTCCAGTCAACACTATTTGAGTACTTGAAGAAAAAGCTCCTTTTACTAAACTAGCTTTGCAATAAATAATTGTCACATAGCTCTTTCTTTTCAAGAAGCGTGTTTCTAATTGCCCCCTCTCCCAACACACTTTTCCTTCTGCCGTTATAAACCAAAACATGTGTCCCTTATATAGGTAAGCGTATCTAAAGAAGACAACCCAAAGGACTTGCCTAATTGCAGTGTGTGTTGTTCATGCAAATTGTATTTGGCTGTCATGTTTCAACCAATGAGCCCCTAGCAAAAAACTCGCAATGGAGTCCACAAGCAAGTGGTAACATAATTTGCAATGCTGCAACACACATAAGCCTGTGTGGCTTAGCAGGATGCACAATCCCAAATGCCGCAAAGAAAACAAAAGCAGCTTTACACCCAAAATATGAAGACAAATCAGTTATTCACTTGCACAGTATTCGTATCTTCAATTCTGGTGTAGCTTTTAACACTCTTTAATAATAATAATAATAATAATAATAATAATAATAATAATAATAATAATAATAATAATAATAATAATGAAAGAGAGAGATAGGCATTACTACAGGAGCATGTTTCCTTGAGTTAGCAATCAATATGCAACCCTATATCGACACCAACGCAATCACTTTCTTCCCACCGTTACAAGAAAGGTTACAAAAAACTCGCAGTTACAGGTAAAAAAATTTTTTAAGAACGCGCTTATAGAAAAGATGGAGAGATGGAGCACTCATGTATTCTGCATCTTTTCTTCGTCCTATTCTTCAGCGCAGCCTTTCACAAAATTTCAAATCAAATAAGCCTAATTAGCATCCTGAGTCAGTTCCCACAGTCATTAAGGCACCTGTCTGTACAACACATACCAGCCCATTGTACCAGGACAACCTACTCCACCATGGAGCTTGTAACCTTTCAAGCCAACTTGGCTACACACATCAGCTGTGGAAAAAAAAATTTCATTACAGCAGAATGCATGTTCTTTGGCAAATAGACTCAGTCCTGCATGGCTGAGGGGTTGTGTGGTTAGGGTCAAAGGGCAAGGGGGCAGGAAGGAACTCACCTGAGGTGAATTCACAGATAGGTGGCATCTTTCCCGGGTCCTTGAGCACACCATACTTCTTGGCCTTCTTGCGATCGTAGGATGCCTGGCCAAGGCTCTTGTTGAGATTTTCACCAATAGTGGAGAAGGAACGCAGCGTGCTGTCCATGCCTGCAGTGCAGTGGACGCAAATTGCAATTTTCACTACTGAAAGTTCACCATCCATCGAATACCTCTCTCATTGTATATGAACCCTCTCCCACTACTCGTTACAGGCAGTGGTTACTATCATACCTTCCTTCAAAGTGTAATTTTAAGGAGCAAACAAACAAGTGCTCCAGCATGGCTGCCGCAAAAAGGTAAACAAGTGACGGATGATGCAGGACTTATCAGCAATATCTTTCAATTATTAGTAGTACTTTTTCTTCGCTGTCTGTGACATGCTTTTCTCTGCTAGTGGCATGCTGCTTACTAGCAGAAATTTAGACAACAAGAAATGTAAAAAGCAGCAAAAAAGAATCTATTACTAAAGCAACACTGCTTTGTCACAGAGAGGAAGTGGTTCAAATTGTGGTTACTATCTTGCATTTGCATCCCTTGTTTGCGTCCATATTCAAGTGGTTGGGAAAGAGAGAGGGGGAGGGGGGGCACCAGCCTGGAATTGCAATTGCTTGCGGAAGCCACAGCAACACTTACAGTAACTGTTGCAGTAACACTAAGACTGGCCTTTTTACAGGCCAAATTAATGCTGTAAAAAGTTAAAGGTACACTAAATTAAATGTTAAGTCGAACTAGATTGAAATATTAGGCTTTTGTAGTAATGAATTAGTCATTCGTAGTAAGAACAAAGCTTTAGTAAGCGAGAAAATAATGAAAATGTAGAACTGGAGTGCTGCCACCTGTTGTTGAGAATGGTACCTCTCTCACATGATGTCATGTTTTGGGCGGTTGTCACCGCTGGCAAGCAAGGAGCTGGAAACAAGATGTTTACAAGCGAAGAGTGCGGAGCGCCCGCGCTGTGCGCAGCGAGAGAGGAAGCAGGGAGTTGAGAGGAAAACAAAATGTTTGTCTGAGCTGAGGTGTGTGGTTTGAGGAATGTTGCAGATTCGAGTTGAGAGTAGCGGATGATTCACAGAAAGCGGCAAAGGAGAAGGTGATGTGGAGAGTACTATGTAGTCCTCAGTTTTGGTGCGATCGATTCTAATTGAGGAGCAGCAGTGGAACTTTCAGTGGCTATTTTCTATGCAACAAAGTTGTATGCAGTCGAATGCCTCTACAATGAAATGACCTGTATAATGAAGTAATTCTGACCCGGTTCTATTATGAGAGGTACGATGTGCGACCTTTACAACGAAGTGACCTGTATAACGAATAATTTCAGAGCACATCTTATAAAGGCTTTCGACTGTACTGGCAAGCAGAAAACAATGATAAACTGCTAGACTGATAATATATTGATCTAACTCGACTTTATGTTTTCCTTTCGTGTCCCTTTAAAATGCAGGAGTTTCACATGCCAAGCCATAACATTGGGATTTTACATCCCAAAGATATGAGAGATGCTGTAGTGTAGGGGCACCAAGTTAATTTCGACTAGCTTGGAGCCCGAGATTTTTGCATTCTGCACCCATCTAAATGTGGCTGCTATAGGTAAGAATTGAATACATGATATTCTTCACAGCAGCACGACACAATAGCCACTGAGGCAAATACATTACAAACCATAATGCATAGTTCAGTGCCATGACTAAGCGTTTGAAAAGCAACAAGAGAAGCACTACATGCAGGAACACGGGGCAAAAACCTGTCGGTAGGCAGGGTTGTCTGACACGGACATAGCAGATGCTGGAATGACTGACCTGCGCTCAAAATGTTGGTGCCAGCAGCCCCATGGAACCGAATCCGACAGGGAGCACTGCTGTGTCCCTGCTGCTGTTTAAGCAGACGACCACTGCCATCTGACTGGTCAAAGATCCACATCTGCAAAACGTGAAAGGCTAGATGAAGTCGGCTGTACAGGGCACTCTCCTAAAAGCGAGGGAGCCATCCGTGCCAGTTATCGACCTTCAGATACTTTTGTGCACACGCAGGAGAGGTGGCGGGTCTACTGACAGAAGACTGGCTGCTGTATGTAATCTGACAATGCAACAATAAAAATTGTGATAGAAGCATGCACCACTACTATTTCTCCAGACCTGTGGAGCATGCCACTGTTACATTGGCACAAAAATTTCACTGCCAATTTAACGGCAAATGCAAGAGAAATGCGCGAGCATTATGTCACATCTCTTTGAGGTCCCGGATCCATGATTTAGGCCGCATCCACCGCATGGCAAAGAGTTGTTCAGGAGCTCACTCGACTCATATACACTTCTCTCTCTCTCTCTCAGACACACACACACACAAAGATATACACATATGCATGCACATATAAAATACGTACACACATACATAGACATATACATACTCTTCTAAGCTTTCCTATCCCCTCTCTACTGCTACCATGTGACTGGCTTTCCACACTTTACACATGCACTTTTTCCTGCTTTGACACTTCCAATGCTAACTGCTAACGCATTAATAAACTTCTTGACCAGGGCTGCATAACACACAGACAGCAGGCCGCATGCTGATTTTTAACAGCCTGTGGCTGAGTTTAGACTTCTATGCACTGCCGGTGCTGCAATTGAGACATGGAGAATTTGGTTAGGAAAAACAGAAAAATTGTTGCCAGAAGCAATGCACAACACGAACTGCTGGCAGCATCAGGGACACAAAAATGAAAAGCATGTGGAAGCGTAGGATCTCTTGTTGGGAGCAGATAAAAAAGGCACATGGCTGTTGAACGTATTCGTCAAGTTACAGACGCCATGACTGCATTGCTGGTACAGCATCCATAATTGAATCGAACGTGAATTTTTCCGATTACTTTCAATTGAATGACATCAGACTGTCTTTCTGCAAGCAAAATATATAACATTTTCCACTAAAGGTGCAGTCCCTGTTGCCCTCGTAGAAGTTCGTCCTGGCTTTCGGTGGCTTTGAGTTGTACAGCCCTGTTCTAGACAATTTCTAAACATACATAACTCAATTCACACATAGCACCATTTTGTCCCACTAGCTGGTGAAAAAGGAAGAAAGGTTCTAAAGGGACAGCTCTTATGGACCCTAGAAATGTCCTCAGAAATCCCAAACAGTTAGCAGATTTCTGTTTTACAACTGCTGATGGAAGCAAAATGGGGTAGTGCGTGTTCACAGCCTATGAGAAGGCACTGACTGCTTCACTGATTGCACACGGGAGAAGTCGACGATAATGATGCTCAATACTGGTGCTTCAAGCATACGAAATGTGCGACTATTAAATAAGGCCAGCAATGGAAGCTGATAACAGCTGTTATGGCTGGTGATTCAAAGCATGGTCAGTTACTGTAAAAACCCGCATATAATGGGAGGATTTTTTTCAATTATTAGCGTCCAAAATTTCTGCATTGTATATACATATATATATTTACGAATCCATACAATAATTTCAGCCAAAAGTCGGGCTCGAAGTACTGGTTTCGTTATTGCTGCATGGATACTATTGTCTTCATTGTCCTCTAGCTAGAGTTATTGCGTATACTTAGCACATAGAGTAACTCTAACTCCAGCAGACAGGAAGTGCCACCTAGAGGCGGTGTGGGTTTGGTTGCTATAATGTGCCGACAATGGCAAGTGTGTGCACACCTCGGCAGCATAAGAACTCACCACATGAAGTCCATGCTATTGGGAAATTGCATTTTTTTCTCCGCTATGAAGGCAGTGAAATCTCAGGGCATATGAAGGCAGTGAAATCTCAGGGCCGTGAAAGCAGTACTACTTGGATGCCTTCAAAGGGAAGGTGATTTTTAGCTGCAGGGAACATTGGCAACTATGCCGAAAGGAGGCAGCTCAGTATAACTCACTGGTGACTCAGTCAGTTTACCCAACTCGTATTATATGCGGATGAAACTATTTTTTTCTTCTTTGCTTTCCACTATCCTAGATTCTCGCCTCTTAATATATGAGGGTCTGTATTAATGGGAGCTTTCACAGTATGTCCTGCGCTTCATTAAAAAGTGATAACTTTATTAGACAGACAGGTACGGGCCGCAGATGATCTTTAGAGTCTTGATTACCAAGCTGCTACCATCCAGTATTTGGACACTGCAATAAGCTGAACAGCATCACACACACAGTCCAGCAATAACACCACACATGACTTGTTGATACTATATGTGACCTGTTCTACCAGTTGCTTTGGACACGACATTAAAAAAAACAAGGGCATTGGGAACAAATAGAAAGATGATATTCTTTCTTCATCATAGCCACACATAGTGTATTCATTATGTTGTTCATCATTATGCTCTGGACATTCTGTAGTCTATACCACAGAGCCAGAAAGACCGGAGGGCTAACGTGACTGGCAGTCCAACTAATGTCCTGTTTATTCAAGCTTTGTGGAGCAACCCATAGGTGGCACCAAGATTTAGTACTGCCTTTAACAACAGCTGCACAGCGTGGCACTTGTGCAACTCTTACAATGCTGACAACACCAAGATCTCTTGGTGCAGCAATGTGTCTATCGCACTTTATTCGCCAGCTGCACATGACGAGCTGACACACTTCCACAACATGCTCTGATGCAATCAGCACCAGCTATTGTGATGTAGGCATGGCCAGACTGACTGGCAGACATTGTTCCTTCTAGCATGGAAGTTGTTCTTTCTTGCAGCCTTCTTTGTACGGTGGCACAAATGGAGAAAGGGGAACAAGTGTTACAAACACGTACACGAACAAGTGTTAGAAGGGGCGAGTGGAGGAAAAGAGTATGGTACAAAGCAAGGTGTGGTGTGGAGCTGGGAAGTTAGTTGGACACGCTAAATGCACTGTAAGACAGGCAAAGCTGTACACTCCTGCAGGGTTTGTACAGAACATTTGACTCGAAATTCATGGACAATTCAAGGATTTCAATGGTGCCAGACCAGTATTCAAGAAGAAGGTGAAACAAACCTTGTCTGTACACACACACTGAAAAGTAGCGAAATCTCCTTAGATGCAATTTCTTGCAGCTAAGCAGCTGCTGAGTTGGACACATGCTTCAAGCTCTTAGGGTGACTGTTCTAAGCTGACTTTCCCGTTGTAATGCTTTAACTCGCCTCCTGGCATGATTGTTAGCACTGTTCGACTTCAGCCAGATACCTAGCGAGTTAAAGCCGAACGACTAAAAGTTACCTTACGCCAGACATTTCTAGAGCCTACAGCTCTAAAATGGAGGCGCATGACGGCTGTGCTGTGAACTAACTAGCAAAACAACAATATGGCGACCCAGCTTGGTCGCTTGATTTGGCTTTGTCTGGCTTCACGATGGCAGCAGCAATTTAAACAAGCCTGTCATTGGTGGCTGTGAACACACCACATTGCAATCATTTCGCCACACTTAAAACAAGATGTCTAAGATGGTTTCCCAATAGACAGTGTCCGTGACAAAGCCCCTATGCAGAGTTTGCTACATTTAATGTTGAAAAGATGCCCCCAACACGAGTTTTCAAGGAATTAAAGGAGCACATTTATTTTTTAGAAGTTTTAAGGGCCCTTGAATCTCTTTTTCTAAATTCAAGGGTTTTCAAGGAGGCTTATGAAAACTGCTCCTGTCCATTTTCTTAAGTGGTCTACACTTTTTACCAGTGTTGTAATCGCACCGCTGGCACGAGTTGTTGGAATCTCAGCGCTGACGCCCGTTGTTGCAAATGGGTCGCAAGCCCCAAGGGTAGCGTTGGCCTGGCGGCCTGGGGCACAACTGGAAGCATCCGAAGGTCCCGGCAAAGCATGAGTCGACTGGTAACAGAACAACTTGTTTATTCTAACATCGCAAAAGAGCGGGCGGTCAGGTCGACCGAAGTGGAGAGACGGGAGAGCACGTAACTCAATAGAAGAAATTGGAGCCTCTCTCTCGGCGTCCGGGGGCAGCTGCTTTTATAGTCTCGCAGCTGAGGGCAAGGAGGAACGTCTCGGGGTGAGACCACGTGACTCTGGGCCCGGACAGGCTGAGAGACATGTTGAGACGAGTGTAGTGACGCATCGCCAACCCGGCGCCGATCAGACCTCCTCGCTTCACACTTGGGGAGCTCCTCTCCCAGGCTGCCGCGCTTTGACAAGCGTGGGCACACACACACACACACGCACACACGAAGACACATGGCACTGAAACACGCCTGGACGCGCTTGGCGGGAAGGTTTTGCGGGAGCTCCGAACGGGCCAAAATGTCTGCCGCTTTGAACGAAGCCCCGGCGTCCGTTGCATCCGCGCCGGCTATACCGCGCGTCGTAGGCGAAACGTAACAGACCGCCCCGCCGGGGGAAGGAGACCCCGATGGTCAGGGGACTGCATCCGCTGTCCGGAGGGATGTCGCTCGATGATGCACATAACCGAAGTCGGGCGTCCGTCGGCGTTTCTTGAGCGCAGCGCACGGAGAAGGCCTCGTTCTCTCGTTCAGGTTCACACAGGACACTGCAAAGTGACTTCGGGAGAGTTGACATTTTTGTTCTCCTTCCCGGCAAGCGTTAGAACTACGCCGAAAGTCAACCGCTCAGTCAGCAAGCACGGCACAACCCTCACTAAGCCCTGCCAGGCTCTTTCCCCTTTTATACTACTGTCTAGTTCCTTACAGTAGTTTAGCAGCACTCAGAACGCGTCCACAAATCGGAAAATTGCACTAGAAAGCACATCATCACTTTGAAACACTACACAAAAGCAATATGTTAAAAATCCTGCCTCAGGAAGAAAAACATCAGTAACAAACAATTTTGAGGCTGATTCCCACGTTAGGGGCTTCGACTTAAGCCATCGGCGTTACCGTTGAGACTCCCCTTTTTGTAATGCACCTCAAAGGAATATTGTTGCAAAGCGAGGCTCCAGCGCAGGAGGCGGCCATTTTTGGGAGAGATGGTCTGCAGCCATTGGAGAGGGCAGTGATCCGTTTCGAAGCATGCGAAGCGGAGATCGCAGCGAGCGACCGTACACTAGCTCAGCTAGTGTACGGTCACCCTGGCCAATAGTACTCTTGCAAGAGACGGTCCTTAGTTTTCTTAACTCCTAGGTGTCCGGACCACGAACCCCCATGCGACAAGCGCAACAGATCCTGACGATAGCATTGAGGCACGATCAGCTGATCGAACTCCACTCCCCTGCGGTCTAGATACTTCCGGTACAGGACCCCACCTCTTACCACAAAGCGAGCATTTTTCTTGGCGATACCTTCCTTGACAATGCAGCGTATGTTTTCTAGGCTGCCATCCTTCTTTTGCTCGGCTATCAAAGCCGACCGGCTGACTTTTAGCAACCTATTAAGTCCGTCTGACATAGGCGCGATGAGCAAATCTGCAGATAGCTCTTCTAACTTTCCCGCATCGGGAATTTCCTCTCCAGTATCTGGTGCCTTTAACGCTACAGGCTCAATTTTATTCAGTTCGGGCGTGCTCTGAATATCAGCTTGCTGCGCCTCTGACCCTTTTTCATTGTTCAACAACGTCGGCCCCGTAACTACCGCCTTTGCAGCGAGCTCCCGAACCTTCGATCTGGTTAAGGCCTGAACGCTAGCCTCACCAAACAAAAGCCCCTTCTCGCGCAGGAGGTGATCGGACCTGTTCGAAAATAGGTACGGGTACTGCGGGGGCAGCATAGATGACACTGCGGCCTCCGTCTCAAGCGCTCCGAAAGGTCCTTCAATAAGCACTTTTGCTACGGGCAGACACACGCTATGAGCTTCCACGGCTTGCTTGATCCATGCGCACTCGCCCGTGAACATATCGGGTTCTACGTAAGAGGGGTGAACTACATCCATCGTAGCTGCGGAATCGCGAAGCACTCGGCACTCTTTCCCGTTCACGAGGAGGTCTCGCATGTAAGGCTCGAGAAGCTTCATGTTCTCGTCAGTGCTGCATAATGACAAAAACACGACTTTTGTTTTTGTTTCTGGACACTGCGCCGAAAAGTGACCCGGCTTCTGGCACGTATAACAAACGCGCGCTTGCCTCGTCTCGAACCGCTTTCTGCGTTCGGCTTCGGCTGCCGCTGTCTCCTTGCGTTCGGTCGGACACTGCGCCGAAAAGTGACCCGGCTTCTGGCACGTATAACACACGCGCGCTTGCCTCGTCTCGAACCGTTTTCTCATGGGTGTGAACTTTGGCCTCTCAAACTTGGAGCCAAATTCACCCTTTTGACCGTCCTTAGCTCCGCGAGCCCGACGCGTCACAAACTCCTCGGCTAGCTCAGCGGCTCTAGCCACCGTACTAACGTCTGGCCTATCCAAGACCCAGTACCGCACGTTCTCAGGTAACCGACTATAAAACTGTTCCAGCCCGAAACACTGCAGAACTTTCTCGTGGTCACCAAACGCTTTCTCTTCTTTGAGCCACTCCTGCATGTTTGACATTAGCCTGTAGGCAAACTCTGTATACGACTCACTTCTGCCTTTCTCATTTTCCCGAAACTTCCGACGGAAAGCCTCCGCTGACAGCCTGTACTTCTTTAGCAGACTCGATTTCACTTGGTCGAAATCCTCTGCCTCCTCTCTATTCAAGCGAGCGACTACATCGGCCGCCTCGCCGGGTAACAAAGTGAGCAAGCGCTGTGGCCACGTTTCCCCAGAGAACCCCTGCTTCTCGCACGTTCGCTCAAAGTTAACCAGGAACAAACCAATGTCCTCTCCAAGCTTAAACGGCCGCATCAGGTCAGTCATTTTGAACAATACTCGTTCTCCTGCACCGTGTGCCTGACTTCCATTACGAGCGCGTTCCATCTCTATCTCGAGACGCTTCATTTCGAAAGCGTGTTGACGGTCGCGCTCCTCCTTTTCTTTTTCTTTTAGCTCTTTTCGTTCACGCTCGTCTTTCTCTTTTTGCTCTTTTTGAGTCTTCCTCTCCTCAATAGTCTCAAGGCATTCCGACAGCTCGTCATCCTCAGCTTCTAACTCAAGAATAGCCCTTAGCAGTTCCGGTTTTCTGAGTTTGTCTGAGACATCCAGACCCAACTCTCTTGCAAGCTCCAGCAATTTCGGTTTGCGCAACGACTTCAAATCCATGGCTGCTCTGAATGCTGCTTTCTCTACTGCCTACTATTGTCTTGCCGCAAACTAACCCGGCAGCAACGACAACCACAATTACCAGCTCTGTTTCTGACACTAACAAAAGCCTGGCAAAACTCGAAAGAAGAAAGTCCCGCACTCACCAAACCTCGCAGCCAAGAATTCAGCGCAGTCGTTCCGCTGCAGGCAACCAGTCATCACACAGGGCTCGTTGCACTGCTCCCGGATGGTCGTTGTGCTGCTCAGCATACAGTCAACCGCATATCTTCGCTGCTGGCCTCCGTTGTCGCGATCTCACCGCTGGCAACCAGCTGTTCTAATCGCACCGCTGGCACGAGTTGTTGGAATCTCAGCGCTGACGCCCGTTGTTGCAAATGGGTCGCAAGCCCCAAGAGTAGCGTTGGCCTGGCGGCCTGGGGCACAACTGGAAGCATCCGAAGGTCCCGGCAAAGCATGAGTCGACTGGTAACAGAACAACTTGTTTATTCTAACATCGCAAAAGAGCGGGCGGTCAGGTCGACCGAAGTGGAGAGACGGGAGAGCACGTAACTCAACAGAAGAAATCGGAGCCTCTCTCTCGGCGTCCGGGGGCAGCTGCTTTTATAGTCTCGCAGCTGAGGGCAAGGAGGAACGTCTCGGGGTGAGACCACGTGACTCTGGGCCCGGACAGGCTGAGAGACATGTTGAGACTAGTGTAGTGACGCATCGCCAACCCGGCGCCGATCAGACCTCCTCGCTTCACACTTGGGGAGCTCCTCTCCCAGGCTGCCGCGCTTTGACAAGCGTGGGCACACACACACACACGCACACACGAAGACACATGGCACTGAAACACGCCTGGACGCGCTTGGCGGGGAGGTTTTGCGGGAGCTCCGAACGGGCCAAAATGTCCGCCGCTTTGAACGAAGCCCCGGCGTCCGTTGCATCCGCGCCGGCTATACCGCGCGTCGTAGGCGAAACATAACACCAGTTTCCTATCTACGTGCATTAAAGGCATTAGGCTGTTTGTGAAGTTGCTGCAAAAGCAAATAAGATGGGATGAACAAAACATGCATGGAGCACAAGTGCCTATGCATTGCTGCTGTTCCGGGCCCCCAGCGAATGAAAAGTAACCCAGCCACTTCGACAGATGGAAAGAAGGCAGGCTCACCCTCAGAGAGTTGTCGGGCGAAGACGTCAGCAGCAGAGGCTCATCTGGCAGAAAGCGCATGCCGGTCACCGCTGACCGGTGGGCCTCCAAGAGTTGGCTGTGCAAGGCACGTTTCTCCAGGTCCCAGACAGCCACATGACCGATGGGGCTGCCAGTTGCCATGTGCGAGTGCCCGTCTGCATGCACCAAGGGTGCAGGTCAGGGCGGCTGGTTTATTCCAAGCTCGCAAGAGGTCAGCAGTTTCAAACAAGCCTAGATAAGCATTGTACTTTGCTTAAAAGTGTGCCAAAGACCAGAGGAACACTTCTGTCAGAAATTCTATCAGGAAAACGGCTCATTCAAATGAAAAACATGCTCAGCGCATTTGTTTCCGCACACTTCTTGAGAGATGGCTGAATCCGCTAGAAACACTGGCAAAATAAATAATCAGCAGCTGGTCATCATTGTTTATTACAACGTCATCGTGTGCTAAGCAATGGTTACAATAGTTCTATATTGTTCCCTTCACTTGAGCACATCTGCTTGGATGGGAGGCTTCACATGATAACATTGATGACACAGTGGTGTCCAGTGAAAAACGTCACTGGAAGTCAGCCAGAAATGAGCAGCTCAGATTAAAGGGACACTAAAGAAAAAAAAATTGAGCTTTGTTAGTAAACTATGGGCATCACTGCCCATATTTCATTTGTGCATCCTTTCTGGCTTATTGAGTCTGCACTTGTGGTAAGAGTGGTTGCTTTACTATTTCAGATGAATAATTTGTGAATACAGCTTCAGCGAAGCACTGAAGTTTAAGAAACACTGAAGTTTGCTGTCAGTGAGACCATGGACTGAGGATTTTGACTGCCTTTACTGCCATGAACACCCAAGTGCTCTCTCTCTCTCTCCTCAGTGTCCCCATAAGAATATGTAAAATCCCAGTAAAAGGTTGTATATGTGCATCTAATCATTAAAACATGGCTGAGAAAACTGGAAGCTTTATGCTGAATAGAAGAATGCTTTAGCCACTAAGCAGAAGAATTTCTTAGCCATTATGCCATTACAGTTAAGTACCCTTGTGTGTGTTTACACTGTTAACTTTGTATACATTAAAAAAGTACTGTTTTCCAGCATGTTTATTAAATTTTTAATGACATTTCTTTCTTTAGATCCACACTTTTTGTTTTATTCTCTCACCTCTTCCTCACTTATCATTTCTGACCGTCCATTTTATTTACTTTTTTTCTCTTATTGTGCAACATCATTTTTCTGTGTTTTTTTCTTTTATACCAGGCGGGTGTCATGGGCCTCCTTACGGCAGTTGCCAGCTAGCTCTTTTTCTTTATCCTTCTTGTAATCATTCTGATGTAAACAAGCCCAACAGTATTAACTGAAAAATCTTTTTTAATTGTCAGTGCTACAAGTGACAATGACATACAGTGCAATCATAACGTCAATAACATAAGTGTACTCCTACAAAGCACAGAACATGTACGGTATGTGACCGACTACAACAAATTTAGTAAGAAGCACCTGTCAGGACATGAAGCTGATTATGGGCCCTCTCCATTGCAGTTCACTCGCAAAGTAAAAAATGTATCAGATCACATTATTTATTTATCTTGTGTTACGCCCCCTCGGGCTACAAACATCACAGTTTGAAATTAACTCTGAAGCATCATACTTAACAGCACAGTGTGAGGTGTAACGACTTTTACTGTGGCGGTGGAAGCTGTTATTATCAAGTCAATACTGTGCAGAAGTTTAGCTGACTTGGCATTACACATTTCAGCATTCATCAAGATAGAAAGTTATGAAAATGCCTCAACACCCTGGTTTCCATCCACGATTTCAAAAATTTCAAAAGTATGTAACCAAATTCTTGATATAACGATGCACAGACACATCTCGCTATAACGAAATAATGGATACATTACGAAGCAGCGAAACTACTGAAATCCCCATAGACATGCATACTGCAGTGCATGTAACAATGTATATGATGAAGTAATTCTGGTTCTTTCTTCAGCTTTGTTATATGTAACAGGATTTTACTGTATTTAGTTTTTATAACTTCTTGTCCAGTATACACCGTGTATTTCAAACCTCAATGTAACCAAATTTCACTACCACCACAAAGGAATCCCGAAGCAATAAATAGAAATGGCTGCAGACGCAGATGGTCAAGGGTTCAATTACATGCGGTTGCTTGCGAATGCATCTCTCAAACCATGCGCCGTGCAACAGAGAGCAGCCGCCTAAGTGGAGCAATGTGGCAGCAAGATCCTCTACCAGCAAGTGCGCAGTGACGTGATCAAGCGTGTGCTAGGGGTGGGGTGAGCAGATCAGCACACATCTTCTTCTCTAATCCAACTGTGACTGTGTATGGCTGTCAGCACGGCTGAGCCTGCATACCCCGTCACGCCGCGTATCCTACGTTGGAGGTAATCTGCGGAGGGTGCAAAAACTGGGCAAGACAAGATGGCCATGCCTTCATGTGCTCTATCTTTGCGCGCATTTAGTGCTGGAGGTTGCGTGATCTCGAGTTTCAGGGATGCGTTGAAGTGAGGGGCAGACAAAGCCTTCACTCCCCGTGGCCTTCGCTTTTCAAGATAGTGTTGCCCCACTGCAGGTGACACTATCAGCTGTAGGGGCGGAGCGGACATGATAGAGCCACAGGCGTTCATTCGTACAACCGATGTGAAGATATCGTCAACACGGCATTAGTCGCCGACTTTCATATTAAACAAAATTATTTCTTTCTCAATGAAATTAGATTTTTTCAGACTGCCCCATACTAAGACAAATTTTTCAGCCCTTTCCATCTAAAAAAATTAATTGGCAACTGTACTAAATTGGTAAAAGGTCGAATTTCAGTATAACAAAATTTTGAGGTAATAATGCAAGGTACCTACTTTACCAACTTTGTTATATCAAGTTTTAACTGTACATATTTGTTACTACTCCCCTTTTGTGAGTCAAGCATGATGACTACTACCAACATGCATATTGCCTTTCTGCAGAAGGTACTGCTTTGCTTATATATGTGTATGTGTGTTTTGTCTAATGAAAATTTAGTGGAAAAAACGCTTCGACTGCATCCATTCACTCATCTTTCAGTCTTTGTCTGTACTTGTGCACTAACTGGCTATTAAAGCATAACTGTTATGCCTGTTTGCATGTTTACATGTTTTGCATAACTTTTCAATCCAGATCCTGCAAAAGTTCTGTGAATTCGCAAGGTCAGGAGACAGGACAACCAGTCCTAGCTTACAAAGCAGCAATGTGGAGGCAGTTGTTTGTCCGTAACGTTGGTGGCTACATCTATGTAGCAATTGCTGAACTGTTCTACTGCACAAAATGAGCTCAAACATCACAGAGTGATCATTTCAAGTAAGAGTAACATTGGCCAGTGTACTCAAATATCAGTGCTTGGTGGGCTGCAGTGCAGCACTTCAGTTAACTATTTCAGGTTCTCACGGTTAACAAGTAGGCAACACAGCCGTCGCACCAACCTGTGCGGAAAGACACAGCCGTGACAGGGCCCCAGTCCTGTTGGAAGCGCATCAGCGTTTCATCATACTTAAGGTTGTGCAGAATGGTTTCACCGCTGGCCAGGCCCACAGCAACCACGTCCACTGCAGGAGACTGATCAAGATGCATTGGGTTCAAAAACGGCACGAGTGAGTTTTGCTATACACGCCTCCTCTAGACTATTGTGGGTAGTACTTCCAGTACATTCAATACGTATATGCAATTCAGGAATTTTATTACATGTTCTATAGGACTAATATTTCATTTATGTACAAAGTAGAGTGCAGCCAATTCAGAAAAATTTCAGCTGTAATGCCTCTAACGGACAGCACGAGATGAGCCAAACCTTCACTATGGCATTCAAGCATTCATTTAACAAAGAACATGAAAAGAAGTGTGTATAACCCATGACAAGATGACATGCTGAAAGCATTTACCTAAAGTCAATGTTAGCTTCTTAAGTGGCTATGTGCTACAGGCAAGTTGAACAGCTCAAATGAGTTGGAATGAATTATTTTATCTAAATTTCTCTACCTAGCAGCTCAAATGTCTTTTACAAGCCTGCATTGATAATAAAGGATGACCTGCATTGGTTGCCTAGTGGTTTTGGCATTGCGCTGCGAAGCACAAGGTCATGGGATCTAATCCCACAGCTGGGATGCTTAGTTTTCGTTGGATGCTAGTGCCACCTGCTCCCATTTGCTCTTTTGTGTCATACATTTGTCCCACTACATGCTTAGGGCACTCCGAAGATCATCCAAATTAACTGGCATGTGGCCACCTACGTCCAAATAAACAAGTTTGATGCCATTGAAGAAGCCCTGCAACACTTTTTATCAAAGTTGTGCGAAGCATTTCACATGAAAGTACGCAATTTTAGAGGTATTTCAAACCAAAAGTATTGCAATCCATTTAGTAGAAACAGAGTTTGCGGCATTCAAAGATTGCCCTTCATCCTCTCGGAGGTGCTCCCACTTCTTCAACGGCTTGCACTGCAGATGATACAGGGGGGAAGGATGGTGCCCGCAATGCTCTGCTCACTAAACGTTACGGCAGCGCGTAGTTTAATTTTGGTTTTCAATTTTCGTGCAGACACCACTACTTGCTGTTTTGGTGCCAACAACACGCTAAGCTAAACTCGGAGGCTGCCAATTAACCAGAGGCTTGCCGAATCTGCTCATCTTCCAATAACCTGTTCAGAGTAATTTTATCACTCCTAGCGCCTTTGCAGCCAACAACTGCACACTGATTTCACCGTTTCGTGTTCATTTTCAGCAAAATGCCAGTGCAGCACATCTTCCAAATATTCTGCAGCTGCAAAAACAACAAACGCCACATTTGCGCTGCACATTTACTTGAGTTTTAAGAGAGTATATATGTGTGCCCAAATTTTACACACAATGCGGAAGAAACACTGGAATGCGCAGCCACACACTGTGATAGTGGTCCATGAAATTTGAGCGACTCACGATATTGCGCTACAGAGGAGGCGGCACAACTCGAGCAGACGACGGCCACCAAATACGGAAAAGTACCAAGATGAATTTTTATGTGCACACCCTGAATGCAGTGGTATTTTGCAATTTTTTAATATGTCAAGTATCATGAACATTGTTACTGTTGCAGGCACTCTTGCAGCTGTTAATAAAGTTAATACTGCTTGTGATGTTTTCACACATCTAGCTAATAGTTGTACGAGGGCACCATGGCATCATGTGCAGTTTAGATGGTGGGGGCTTGACACAGCTGTAGGAAAACATGACCAATCTTTGCAGAGGCATTGTATGTTCCCTGCGGCATGGAACTGAGTAATTTACCATGCTTCAAGAGTGTTCCAGGGCCCACTTAAATGATGCATACACTTGTCAGGACCAGAGGATGAGTCCTAATTATTAGATTTTCCAAATTAGGGTCGGAATAAGGAGTTTTGCTATAGTACCAGGAAGAAATTCGTGGGATGCTGCCACGCTGTTTGAGGCACTCTTTAGCATAGGACCTCCTTTCGGGATGTTCCTGGACAAATAAGATAAGGCTGTTCTGAACTAAGGCCACTAACCTGTTCAAGTGCAGTGACAGTGCTCTGCCAGCCAGAGAATGTGTACACCAGTGTTCCAGTCCGGATGTTCCACAGCTGCAGGGGTCCCTGCTCACTGCCCACCAGGATCTTGTTCACATATGTGACTGGATGGAGCAGCGTGCTGGCCCGGAATGAGGCGGAGTCAAGTGATAGCTCCAGATAGAGCTCTGCGTACGGAAAGCGTGAATGAGGCAGGCTACATCAGAGAAGCTAACGAGGAGAGCATGTTTTCTTTATTACAGGAAAGAAGGGTAATTCTTTAAGAAGACGCTAAAGAGCAAAATAAGTAATAAGAAAAGTAAAAGACGCAAATACAAAAGACAGGTGGCAATACTGCCTTGGTCTTCCTTACGCCAGCTCTCCATGACATTATAGATTTTGATAAGGTATACTCACTGAACTTTAGTTAATTTGTTCATCTGTGAAGATGGACTGCATTACATTCTAAAGAAGCTAATGACTGAACATAGCAATTTTTCAAAACTTTTGTTGCTTCTGCCTATATTAGTACCATGACAATTCCACGACAATGCATTGGAGGTGCGTACCTTTAGCTAGCAAGAGTTATGTGCTTTCAACAACGAAGTTGATGAGGCTATATTTTTCACATGAACAACCGGCCGCTAGAGCACTAGGCTATGACTTCGACATGTACAGAATGGGTGATGCTGAAACACACATACCTGCTGTTTTGATTTCCCAGACGATTACCCTGCCGGATTCATCTACAGAAACCAGGTGGTTCCCAAATGGAAGCAGCAGCTTGACTTCGTGCTCATGACCACTGAAGGTGTTTTGCAGCTACGAGAAAGGAATGAAAAAGAAAAAGGTGACATCATGCAACACTGCCAGCAAGATGAAACATGACATAACACTGCATCAGCCAAGCCAACTGAGCAAAGTACGCTTTTAAAAAGTAACACATAATTAGTTTTCCAGACCTGATTGCAATCCAGTTTTGATGCAAAGGCCTTGTAGTGAATAGGTTTTAGGTATTGCAAACTCAGGAAAACAATTGAGGCACAAAAGCCAGGCTGTAAGAGCAGAGCACAACTGCTTAGCTTAGGGGCCACCTCAAAACCTCCGCATTGACGAGTACAGTGGTTAATTGTTGCAGGCATCAACCACGGCGGCACTAGCAAAAGCGAACGATCTGAAGGCTAGCCAAGGCACAGGACAGTTCCTGCTCAGAGAAAGGACTCCCAATGCACAGTCCTTTCTCTCCTTCTCCCGTGGATTGCACCGCCCTTGCGAGGGGGTGGTAAGGCTAGGGCGGCTCCCTCTGTCGTGTAGTCGTGCAATTGCTTATATTGATTTTTTATTTAAAAACTCAGGTGGCTCACACTATGTTATAGCCAGGAGAAATATTTTTTATCAGTGGGACTCTTCCTAACACATCATATAAAGTTGAAGAAATGCTTAAGTTATGTTTGCTTGACTGCAGATTCTGTGTTTTCTTTAAGAGTGGACAGTACTGTACTTTGAAATATTGCCATGAAATGGTACTAACCTTTAAGAGATCTCAAAGGGATACAGACTACATGGCAATTTGTGAGTGAAAATATAGTGCAATGAATGTTGAACTTGAAGAAAATTATTATTAGAGCTATTAAGAGCCAGAAAGGTTAAAAAAAAGAAATTGACTTTGCACTTGATTTGTGAACTGTGAAGGTCACTGGCAGTTCATAAAGGTGCTCTTCTGAGAACACACAGATCAATATATGTCCTACAAATGAGTCCCTGCTGAAATGGCACATCTGCAGACATTAAACATTTGACTTGCCAGTATTTGCACTCCCAACAGTTTATGGAAGTAAACAGGCTCAAGTAATTACTTCACCCCAACTGTCCAATTCCCTATGAAATTAGAAGTTCCCAAAAAAGATACCTCGCTTCCACGTAGCCAGGAGTAAATTGTCTTTCCAGATGCCGTGTAGACCAGCCGGGAGTCGCCAGCAATGCAACTGATATCATCGTCATGTGCCTGGCCTGAAGTGGAACAAGACCACAGTTTCAAAATGAAAGACAACTGACTCTGCCAAGATCTCTGCTTTTCAATTTGGGCATGTCCATCCCTCTGACTGTGTGTCATGCTCGGGTGACACTCAACTACAGCTCACCTTAAGACAACGCATTGCACTCAAAAGGGAAGGAACTACACCTGGCTGCACGTGCGTTCACCACTGCTAACACCGCGAGAGATTACCACAAGAATGAGAGGAAGGTGCAGTAAGGGCCTCACTGATACAGAGTTATGCTCAATCACACCAACATTGTGAGGTGCATTAAAGGTTAGCTATCGGTCATGTCAGTCAAACAGGAAAGTCAATGAGAAGTAGTAAACAATGGGCACACCCTCCTCTGGGACATGCAGCCAGCTGGCCTGCTCTGCACGCCACAGTGAGACAGTGTACTGTAAGCGTGCAGCCTCGTACTGACACTGGCCAAAGACAGCTTCAACTCTATAGCCTTTTGACTATTCCTTTGTGCCATTCATACACGAGAGAACCGGTGACATTTGTACTAGTTTTCCTTTCCACTCACTTGTGCTTAGTACTATATAACTTATCCTAGTCTGGAGATGCTGGTTTCATTCGTGCGAAAGTCTTGAAAAAAAAGACTTGAGTGTTTGCAGCAACCACTAAAATATTCTTCAAAAGAAGTTAGACCGTCCATGTAGAAATCAGTAATATATCCTGCTTCGGAATATGGTGCGGTTGTTTGGAAACCGCACAAACTAGCTGACATTAATACATTGGAAGCCATCCAGAAGAAGGCCATTTGCTTTGCTTATTGACAGTTTGACAGTAACTTGTGCCCTTCGTCAGCCATGCTTTCATTAAACCTGCAGCACCCGTCAGCATGAAGAGATATAGTGACTTATTAAAATTTCACAACTCCATTTTAACTCTTCGTCTTGTCTATCATGTAATCATCGTTTGTGCTTTACTGCTTAGTCTTCCACACATAGTCACCACGACCTTAACTTCAAGCGTTAATATTCACGTACCAGTACTTTTAAATATTATAGTTTCTTTCCCAGAACAACTGAAGAATGCGACGCTTTACCCGATGCCATCCACTTATAACCCACCGATTTGTTTCGCCATGCTTAATAAATCACTCATCCTTTTTGTGTGTGCATGTATATGTATATTTATGGAATCAAATTATGCCTGTTTTCTGTGCTTTTATGTCACTGATCCCATTTCACATAGTTCTTGCATTCTTGGCATGGATTCTATTTTATCCTTACACCTGTTTTACACATCTCTCTTTTGTTGACTCCTTCTGTTTTCCATGCCCCTGTGTGTATTATTACAAAGCAATTTATATTTCCTTCAACTTTGTTTTAGTGTCTCTTGTATTTTCTCACCTTCTACTCTCCCACTATCGCTAAAGACCAGCTACAGGCTGCAGTATGTGCAAAAAAAATAAAATAATACATTACAAAAATGCGCAACACTGAGAAGCAGAACGGCAGGAAAATGTGCCTCTGGTGGAGAAAACTGCAGGGAGTTGTTCCACCAGTGCCATGACTCAAAGTGAGTGCACGCCAGAAGCACCCACTTCAGGCTACTGGTAGCAACGCTGGCGGATAATCACTCTCAGATTCCCCGATTGGATTAGGCCAAAATATGTCAGTCAATTTGACACTCAACTACAGCTCACCTTACGACAACGCATTGCACTCAGTGAGTGCAATGCCACTTTGCCACTTCCCTCGGCTTTGATCTGGGATTTCGTGCGAGTGCTCGTCTGGGCTCGGTACGGATGTGGCACGCTGCATCGTTACCGGGGCAGCAGCAAGACATTACTCATGCCTGCCAGCCCGAGTATCCTACCTTGCCCCTCATCTCCTCCTGGCAGAGGTTGAGTCCCACAACATAAGCATCCATAAAAAATGTACAATAAAGGCACTTTTGAAGTGACAATGTTATGGTATAACTTGATGTGCCAACTGGACTGCAAGCATCTCCTATTTGCGCGGTGTTTCTTGACTGTACAGACTACTAGTACCATCATCGTTACGCTGCGCTGTGGCAGGCATGGTGGCACGCAACATTAGTGGAAAATAAGGGACACACGAAACAAGGGGAGTGCAAACTGCTGAACCGAGTTTTATTCAAGAACAATCAAGTTTTTTTGTGATAACGATGAGCTACAACTAGGCCCTTTTCAAGCTCTGCTTAGTTAAGTTACTTGTACTTTTTGACGAAAGCTCTGCATTGAAAAAGGCAAGATTTGGAAAGAGGCACTCACTTGCTGTCAGCAGGTCGAGTTTCGTTCCCTGAAAGCAGGTAAAATACAGGGATGTGTGAATATCATGAGAAGCCAACAAACACTGACACCAAGGACAACATAGGGGAAATTACTTGTGCTTAATAAGTGGAATGAAGAAACGATAAATTAGTGGAGGTGAAAGTGGATGAAAAAACAACTTGCCGCAGGTGGGAACCGAACCCACAACCTTCGCATTTCGCGTGTGAAGAATTTTAAATTATCGGCTTTAGACCCCAAAGCAAGGCACATGCTATGACAGGCACCACAGCAGATGTCTCTAGGTTAATTTGAATCCCCTGGTGTTCTTCAATGCGTCCTTAAATATATATACACTGCAGTCAGCACTGTGGCAGCTGGACGAAACACATATACGAACCACCATACAATGAAGGAACCGAGCAGCAATTTTCTAAACAATGTGCGCGAGACATTCTGTTAGCTTTTGGTTATTTATCCCACATACGAGGTTAAACATCACGGCATCCCAGCAGTTAATTGGCGGTGCGTAATGTGTTCGTTCCTTCTTATTCTAATCGCATAGCTCGTCTGCTTCTGAGTTTACTAGCTCGTAAACACTCGCTAGTAAAAAGTAAAAACGACAAGCTCGTAGGCTGCTAATCCCGAAGCATTTTTCAAGATAACATCGCTCAAACACTGGCAAAGTACGACATTGGGCAATAAGTCCTAATATGATGATATCAAAATGCTGCTATAACCCCACACAAGCAGTGACAACTTGAAAATTTCCCTGAAACTAAAACCACAACCAGAGAAGCGAAGCTTCACCTCCGATCACAAATATCGTGCTTCCGAGTTTGATCGAAATGCAGAAAATGTATGTGGCTCCGGCAGCAAGGCATGTTAGGTGCTACAATTCCAGTTCACGCTACACGCTTTACCGGGGTAAAACGAGTCAGTGGCATTCACAACACTTAAACCATTGTTACTCACGCCGAAGGTGTGAAAGCACCTCCCAATAGACGTGATGACAAGATGCTCTTTCCGCCTGTGAATATACCGCAGTACGAAAGGCACGTGGTTGCAGACGTATCCCAAGGCTCTGTACCCTTGGAATATTCGGCTTGGACAGGTGTCGGCCTTCATTGTTTTAACACCAGTTCTGAAAAAACGTTTGTTCAACCACAATCATCAGGTCAACAGTGCTTGCACCTAGCACCACGCGAGACACATGGCACAACGGCACAAGATTGTCTTGAATTGGATTCATTTGCAACTTAGGCACATGGTAGCTTGGACGTGGATAGCACACGACAAGCGGAGATCAACAGTTACAGTTTTAATTTGTTCGTTACAGTAGAAATGCGTAGAAATGCCCTGAAGATTAGAAAATTATAGCTTTGTTTGAAATCAAAACAAGTTACTTGTCTGATAATCTGTGTTCAAGCAAAAAAACAAGAAAACCTTGATTTCTCACATTATGTTTTTTCACATGCACATTTATACAAAAGTATGGAGTCTGTGTAACTGTTAAAAAATAAATTTACTAGTATTATTTCTTTGCTTCGTTGTTCTCGGTTAATTTTGGACTTCTATGCGAACGACGGTGGGGCCGAAACCGTAAGGCCTACGACTCATACGGGCATTTGGGTGCTTGCAGTGAAGACCAACCTCGACCCGAGCCGCCAAACAGGAGTGTAAAAAAAGATTGGGTCAAGTCGCTAAGAAGCAAGTGCGAGAGGGAGCTCCTACGAAAACAACAAAACAACCAAACTCCGGATTCACCCATCAGAACTGTGAGTCTCTCCGGCAAACCGGTCCGGTGCCTGCCTGTTCGCTCGCGCCTCGACTGCTTCGCGCGAAGTTTTCATCGCCGCAACTTGGCTCCGGGCTATCGCGATGTCCGCGAACCTGCGATTGGCTGCGAGCCAACGTGTCAGCAATCTAACGGTTCTTGTCACAACTGACCGCTTCTGGCGCCTTTCCGCTCGCGCGTGTGAACCGCAACATGCCTGAAATGTCGCAACTGCGACGTAGAGCGCTGCCAAGTGTTGTGCTGAGGCTACGTTTTCATGAACACGATGCGCCGTGATCACTGGCAGGGCTCATGTTTTGGGCGTTTAAACCCTTCCTTACTTAACTGACGGCCTGCTTTGAAGACAAACAAAGAAAACTACGATTTAAAAGGAAAACCCCCAAACTGTAGGTAGTGTACCTTTGATCGACAGAAACGAAAGCTTTCGCACCGAAACCCGTGCTTCACCGCTGTGTTTTCTCCTGTCACACACACACCCGTTACGTATGGTTGTCTCGCTGTCATACTTGTGCGAACATTGTGTGCGAATTTTACGCGTCCTGCGCGGTGTTTGGACCCTTGCTCATTTTAAGAGCGGCCAGTTTGTTTCGGTACAAATGCGGGCCCGTTTAGTCCTAAACCAGTGACACCTGTGTTTCTCCGCGGCGCACGTTTACTTCGTCACAGAAACTGGAGCTCGGACACCGCGTTCTCGCATTACCGCTCACCTAAATAACGTTTCATGCGACAGAAACATGTTTTGCCTTCGCAAGTCAACCGTAAAGCAACCCGTATTTTCGCCTATATGTATGCTTGCATGCTCGCGTAACAAGCTCGCTGTATAATATATATCCGTAAAGGTGGTAGCATGTCATCGGTCTGCGGAATACGCGCAGGTGTCTTATATCTAGCCGAGGTCAAACCGTTCAGGGATACGCGACCGCCTGCTGCATACGTATTATACTCGCGCACGGTCCGAAACTTCGTTTCGATAGCTTCGTGTTACACACCGGCCACACAGAAATGCCCGTGCGATGGGCTAGCCGTGACCCCTCTGCGCGGTTACACCCCTACTGTGATTCCCCTAATTGGGAAGAGCACTTTTGTTGCAGTCTCTGCCAAAAGTTTCGAAGCCACTGACCGCACCTGTGGGGCCATAGAATAAGGGACCAGCTGGCGGGGCCGCATACTGAGGTTCCTGTAGAAATTTCGTGGCTCAAAACTAATCTTGTGAGAGGAACGAGAACCAGTTGTGAGAACTTGTGACTGAAAGGGCCTGTGTGATAAGACGAATATATCTCGCCGCACAGCCTGCGGCCAGTGCACAAAACATCATTTGCCTGCCACTTGTTCAGCTTCTTTGTGTTTAACCATCTTTGACATTGCCTTGTTAGGTACTGTTGGGCCATTCTTATTTGCCATTATGCGCAAACGAAACATAAACTGATCCGTAAAAAAAAAAATGTATTGTAGTACTTTATTTAGTATTCTATGAGGCTTACTAGCGTTCTTTCTAGGGTTTTGAGATTGAGGACCTACAGTTAAAGCAAAAGAATGGAAACTCGGCGTGTCAGTACTCCTTTAAGCTGCTCGGAACATCTGAATGTTGGCCTCACTTCTTGGAAGCACCTTGGCTCCAAACAGCACTGCCGCTGTGTATTTACCAGGGCTTTGTGCACTTGGCCTTTCACTTGGGGTGATCCTGTTTGTTTTTTTACATTATACTTCCTGAAACATTCCACTTCTTCCACGTGTGCTTGATATACGCGTGAAATACACGCGTTGTCTGCCTGCGATACCTAAGCTTGGTGAGGGGCGCTCCAATATATACAATGCAGATTCAGGTTATTAACGTGAGAAATCAGTTTTTCGAATGAAAGCTTCAGCGTACCCGCCGTTATGCGAGAATCTCCGATGTACCGAGGACACACTGTTCAGTCCATCCTCGGTCGCATTCAGTGTACTCTCTCCGCCCCGATGACTCGGTGCATATGTGACGCTCTGCTGCTGAACGCCAGGTCACGACTTCGATTCTGACGGCCGCATTTCGGTGCAGACGAAATGCGAAAACGCCGGTGTTCTTCTACAGTGTGTAATAGTATGTAGCTTGTTAAAGAACCCCGTGTCGTATAGGCTAAAAAAGAAATATAGAAAGAACAAACGTCCTTATTGGGGGAATGGCCTCAAGGCCTGTGAGTGGACGGGGTGAAAATATCGCTGCGCTCGCCTGGTCACAGCGGGGAGTCCAAGCCGGCCTCTCAGGTGTGTGAGATGATCGTGTGGTATGATTCGCCGTTTATCCAATGTGTTTAGGCAATGTAGACCGTGTTCGTCTTGCGCTCTGACTTTGGCGACGCGGCGACGTCTCGTCCTTGCAGCTGGGCAAGCCTACTCAGTAAGCGAGGTGTGCCTGCGTGCTCATCGTCTTGATGGCAGTGGGGTAACAGGTCGATTTGCCGTGGTCACCGGTACTGCTGCTTCGATTCCACTTTTCCGTGACGAAAGGTGTTAGGGCGACACCCCGAACGAAGCCTGCGTTCTAAATACAGTTTACATCCTCAATTCTGGGTCATATCTTTCTCCCACCTGGAATTACCGGGAGCGCAGCGTCGAAAGCAAAAATATTCTCGCAAGATAGGTGCGGATTATTTCTGGGGACAAAGGTACGCCCCTAAGGGTGTGAAATCTCTTACACCCCCCAAGGGGTGCAAACTGTACGTGGGGAATCCCACTTAGTCAAAATTAATACGGGGCTCTCCGCTATATCTGGCGTCTCTCATCCGGCGTTGCTCACTGGAGCGAAAACCTCACTGATTCAATCACTAATTTAGCTTTCTCTCTCTCTCTCTCTCTCTCTCTCTCAAGCAGCTTAGTGAGCGCAGCTGTCCATTCACTTCAACGTTACTCCATCTTTTTGTCACGTGATTCTTCCCTTTCCTTACCATAATCTAGACCTATCCATAGTACTATACCGTGAGGAATACACTGTAGCAATCCCGTACCAAACTGAATCTTGGCTTGCCGCCGACAAGGTTAAAGGGGATTGTATAAAGATCAACCGTAAATAATTTTAGACGAGTAGGGTGGTCTTTTCAAACTCTATTGGCGATAAAAGAACCCTCTCTGTGCGGCGCTACTTTGTACGCTCCACACTAGCTGTGCGTCTTCGTCGTATCGATCACCCTTACGTACGACTCATGTACCCTCTTTGCAGCGCAAATGCATTCTCCCAGTCATTACTTTCTCGGGCGTCACCTAAAGTGGAACCACTTCCCCGCAAACATTGTTTCCCCATCTGCGATAATGCCTCTTTTCGTGCACTGTCCCGACCTTGCCTGCTAGAGGAAACGTTTTTCGAAACTTGGTGGCTTCAGTCTTAGCTTTATTTGGAATAAAACGTGATGCTTTATTACCGATTAGCGATAACGTATAGACCCAAGTAGGTTCTTTCAAGCTCGAGCTGATGCGCTACGTGTGTATTGTCCTTCCTTTCGTCCTTCTCTCTTAGATGCATTTACAGGCTTGCTTTACTTACTAGAGAGCAATTCCACGTACTGGTATGGACCGTTACACATTATTGACAGTCATTCTTTTTCTTAATTTATTGTACTCATTGGAGTCCTACCAAAGTATCATGTAGGTCAACTTCTCTGTACTCATTTTGCGCTGCACTCCGCAATCTCTTTAATATGCTTTGTAACCCAATCCCCTCTTTAATGCTTTTAAACGTTCGCATGGCATTATAAATAAATAAATTGAAAAAGAAACGTTGCTTTTTGCTGGATAAAACGATCGCCGTACTTCATTAAATTTCGATCCGTAACCTTACATATAGCACGGTTATGTCATTGTGACCGTCACGTATTTCATGTTACTTTCTCCTGTTTGCCCCCACCCCCTCCCCTGTCTTGCCTGCTGGAGGAAACATTTTCGAAACTCGATGACTTCAGTCTTAGCGTTCGTTTGGAATTAAATATGTGATCATCCTTTTTGCTGATTTGCGAATATACCTATAGGTTCAAATAGGCACTTTTCAAGCTCCCTGAGGCGTCACGGCGAGTTAATGCAGGAACTTAAAGGCGGCGTCATCACCGGTCTCTCTTGCGTCCTTTTTTTTTTTACCCAAATTTTATGTCATGCCAATTAAGAGTAGTCATTTTGCATGTTTCAGAAGCTGTTTTTTTTTCTTGTAGTTAGCCATTCCTCTTTGGTATCCGCTGTGGTGTAGCCCAGTGTCTATGTCGTTGTGCTGTTGGACTCGAGGTAGTGGGTTCGATTCTCGCCGCGGCCGCCGCATTCCGAAGTGGGCGGAATGCAGAAAAACGCTTCGTTCATGTGCCGTGCATCGATTGGATGCTCGTTAAAGGTGCCCGAAATTAATCCGGAGTGCCTTCCTCCTCCCCAACCGCGCCGTGCATCGTAATCAGATTGTGGTTTATCGCACGTTAAACCCCAGACTTTAGTAACATAATTTGATTAACTTTCCTCATTCGTGCCCGTTTAAGTAGGTACCGACACGTATTTTCAAAGTTGCATAATCCGTAGAATTTTTTTCTCGCGCAATATCGTAACGTTTAGCAAGCTTGAGTGTTGGGAAAACGCATCTACAAGATGTGCAAACGAATTTATACTTGTCTCGCATTGCCGGAACGGGCGTTATAGCGACGTTATTTGTGAGGTCGGGACATATTAGAGCAAGGTTTGCTGCCATCGCGCAGCTGTAAGGGTAGGTATGGTTGGGCGATTCGTCAAAATAAAAAATAAACAGGAGCGCCACGCGCATTTCTTCAAGCTGCGCTCTCGTGCCGACAGCTGCGGCGATCGCAGGAACAATGCCATATAGTCAGTGTGTCGTGACGTCACCACACACGTATCTCCCTGGTACCGCGAAGCCGTCACTGGTTTGTAGAAACAGTAATCGTAGTAAATAATTTACGACGTCCGATCTGACGCTTGACAGTACGTTTTCCCAAGGTTTGGAGGGTTGGAACCTTCACTTTACGAAAAAAATATATATATATTTAAACAAACAAGCCTAAAGTTTTATGTTAGGATGTTCCCTTCTTCTTCTGGCAGCTCACTTACCTAGAAATCGTATATGAGCTGCGTTGAGCGCCCACGCAGCGACATCCTTTCTTCTGTTCCACGTTTTCTTTTTGTTTTTTCGGGATTTTCCTGGGCCGTATGAATTGCGTTACGCTTTCCTGTATACTCCCTTCCCATGGCGGCCGTTGAGCGACGTCGACTCCATCCTCACTCCGGATGTGCCCGACTCTCAAACGTCCTCGAATGTGCGGCACGCGGGCAAGTGAGCGAAGTATATCTATAGATCCTCCCCCCCCTCCTTTCCCCCCACCCCCTGTCGATCCCCGTCGTTGCTTTCCGAGGCGGGTGAACATCCGGTCATCAAGGGGAAGCTTCAGCTCCGGGCCAACTATACCGTACGATTTCCCTGTTCCGATACATGTGAAACGAAGAATAGATGCTTCTGTGAGACAAACCGCTCGACCGATTTGGATGAAATTTGTTGCTTTTGACAGGAGAGAGAGAGAGAGTAAAATGCCCGTAATTCTAGGAAGGAGAATTTAGATTTAAGGGCCTCGTAACTCTGCGCCAAAAGCAGATATCTCAATTCTGTAAACTGCATCCGTTAGAGCATCTGAAGCGGACGAAAAGACAAAGTTATAGATTTACAGCTTACGTGAATTTGTTACAACGCTTGCAAGGGTTTTGAAAAAGTTCTACTCACAAACTAGTGGTATATTTCAGAGGGGGTGTAGAAGCGTAAAATTTATCCGCTTTAGGTGCATTAGGTGCAGTTTACAGAACTGTGATATCCTTTTTCATTTACATATCGGAGTTGTAAATTTTAAGCTTTTAGAAATTTTTGCAATTTTCAACAACTTTTACTAAAAAAATTTACGACCTAAGAGAGAGAGAGAATAAACATTTAATAATGCGAATCAGTGAGAAAGCTTTTTCTTCACCAAAAAATAAAGAAAAACGTCTACTACAGTTTCTAGATTTTAGCTTAAAGAAGGTAAACCTAATCGAACTCGGTTCACCGGTTGCGAGATAAAATATTTCTCCATTAATTAATTAATTAATTAATTATTCATTCATTCATACAGATGCCTACAGCGCCCTCTTGAGCATTACTGTAGGGGGAGGGGGGAAGTACAGAAACAAGTGCAGTGAAAATACAAACTAGTGAAATGCCTTGCAAAGTGCTTGACAAAACCGTATTTTTATATAGGAGTCCCGGGGCTAAATTTTCCTCTTAACCCGGCCGGCCGTTGACTTTTGAGCTTCAGCTGTACGACTGCACTTGATTGGCTGAACCCGCAAATAATGTTCCTACGGGTAACATATACACATATATATATATATATATATATATATATATATATATATATTCGAATATTTTGTCATTACTAGAGCTACACGAAAGGTGAATGTGACACCGTTCACAATTACACGTCCGGACAACTAAGGAGCTTGTAAAAAAAAAATGATCAGGCAACAAGGCAATGACAACAATGAAACAAAAGGGACGTTGCCAGGTGCACGTACAATGTTGCGTTCGCTGAAGGTCATTGAAGGTACGCATTTTCGGACGATCACTTTCGGCGGTACGATCACTTTCGCTAGGGGTGTGCGAACATTCGAAACTTTCGGATAACAAATCGAATAGGGCACTATTCGATTCGGTAGTCGACTCTAATAGTCCAGATTCGTCAATGCGAACATTTTTGGAATACTTTTCGACTATTTGAAAACGTCAACTGCTCCCAAATCAACATAAAATGGGGAGGAAAAGTACGGTAAGGTTTCACCGTCGCGGTCATATAGTATATATATACAAAACATGTGAACTTCCGTAGCAGAGCAGGCTACGTCACTTAGGTAGCCATACTGTACAGGCTGTACAGCGATCATTCGCACTTTCCGACGAGACTACCCGTTTGCTCCTAATGCTCCATTTGTGCTTTTAATAAAGAAAGCTTCGTAATGTACTGTGTAATGTTAGAAACTTACTTACATTAACAGTACTGGGACATTGTTTTATATTAATTGTGATAACGTTTATCAATTATTCGAAAACTATTCGAAAAGTATGCGATATTGGATTCGATTCACTTCCGGCGCTATTCCACTCGTATTTTATCAGGTCTCAAATGTCACTATTCGCGCACCCCTACTTTCGCGTTACGCAGGCCACGGTGCGTTGGATGATTCGAGTGGTTCTGCTCCACCAGCGCACTGTGAAAGTGATATATCTAAAGTGAGCGTCCGAGAATACGTCCTCAGTACCGCACAGCGTTCTAAAGGGATGGAAGCATGGTGAGACCGGCCAAATAATGAATTGGAACAAATTCGTATTTGTTCTGAACAGTTTCTAAACAGTGCGAAATGTCAAAGTTGCGGGGAGTCCCTTTGGAAGAAGCAAAAAGGAAAATGCTTATTTACATTATTTAATTCATTCACGTGATACGTTAACAACTGGAAGTCGGGTTAACTGAAAAGCTTGTAGGCGAGAAGCGATCGACTGACCCCTGATCCTAGCTGCTGCTCTTTGACACGGACGGTAATTAAATGAAGGTAACCACATGCACTTAGTCGAGTTGGTGCTCGCTAAAGGAGTTAAGTACAGTATTACGACACCGCGTATCGTTTTAAAGGAATCCACACGTGACAAGATTGACCGAATAATGAATTTGCTTATGCCTACATAGAGACACCAAATTCGTAGGCTGAATAAGGCGAGGTATATGCTTATTTAAGGAGCACTGAAGTGAGAGTTGAAGTCAGCTTATGATAAGGACTTATATGAAAACTTAATTTTCGTTAATTTAATGATAAAAAGTTAAAATTAGAAGAGAAAATTAAAGTTACGTTTCTTTCATTTCACGCCGAAACACCCAGCGCCGATACGTGCGCGTAACGCGACGGATTTCAAAGTATTTTTTTTTTTCGGGCTTGAGTTGCGTTGGCTCAGTAAAAGTTCCCGAGACTGGTTATGTTCAATCTTTGAATATATTGGAACACAGTATAGGCCATTTTTACCGATAGGAGATTTAACTATAGGCCCTCGCAGATGTTGTCAAAATCCATGACGTCACTGCAATCTAGTGCGGAAACTTCACGGCGGCGTCGCCATCCGTTCTTTCAGTTTATTTATTTATTTTTTTTTTTTTGCGTACGAAGCCTCCTCTCGTGGCAAGAGTAGCGTTTTTCGTATTGTATAACTGTAAAAGAAGACTTTACTGATACGGGTGTAATCAGATTTCTTGTTAGTGTCCCATTAATGACTGGCAAATAACTAAAGAAGTGATCTGTTCGATGCGTTCGCTCAGCAGCTGTTACATTTACAACCGCTTCACCTCTGCGGCAAAATCGCTGAGCCTGCACTAGCATCGGTTTTGATCCCTGTACGTACTGCAACAGCTTCTGTTATATCCCTGATAATGTGTATTTGACAGGAATGAATGTTTCGTAACTTTGAATAGTTTAATTTCTAATCGAATGGCAAAGGCTGTGCGATTTCTATTCGAAATCTTTTGAATATAGCACACCCGTAAAGAAAACACATGATGGTTTCGAGTTGTGCCTCACTCTGCGACGCGCTAGCTTCCTTGTTAGCCAAGACGTCACCGCGACCGCCGCGGGAGTGAGTTGGTTAGATCTCCGGACAAGGACGAACTTTCTTTTTCTCCAGCCTAGAGATGCGAAGTGCGGAAAAAAACGGGAAAATTCCGGAAAAAACAGGTTTTTTCTCGTTTTTTCCGGCGCAGTTGGAAAAATTGGGCAAAATTTCCGCGGGGAAAAGCGTACAGAAATAAAGCTTAGGCGACATCCAGCGTTGAATGTGAAACGGAAACACTGAACGCGAAACCGAAACGTCGCACATGATACGGAAACACCAAACGGCGGCTGGCCACTCGCCATCGACGTCACATAATGTCAGCTCCAGCGTTAGCGTAGCTCCGTCATTCGGGGGCGGTTTCTCATGGTTTGGTTCCCGTTATTGTTCAACCTTGACTTTCCGCCGTACACGTGTGCAACCTGTGGCGGAAGTCCGCATATAAAGCCGTGTGGAAGCAAATTCTGCAATGGTACGGCCAATTTCCGACGTGTGGATGCCCTTCAAGGTCGGGGAGACCGTTGGCGGGATACGGGGATCCGCTGTCACTGGATGTGGCAGAATACAGGACGAATTCAAGCATATGGTCAAGGTCCGGAATATGGGCTTCGGCTAACCACATGCCTCCTTCAACATGGTGGGAGGGAATCTGCACCAGTAAAACAGTGATGCCTCTGGCTCGAACGTTTTACAGATTCCACCATCATCAGCTGCTTGTGAGCGGAACTGGTCCGACTTGGCCAACATTCATACTCTGCGTAGGAACAGGCTGCGTAATGAAACGGTGCAAAAGCTTGTTTTTGTACACGCACATCTCAACATAATGAAGAATGCTACAGATGAAGTCAGTGATACTGACTCTGAATAAGAGGTAGAACTTCATCGTTTTACCATCTCGACCAATGTTTCCATAGTCGAAGCCACGACGAAATATCCACAGAAGAGACATTTCAGTGTTCTTTGTTCCTTGTTTGAAGTGCCGTAACAATTCTAGGAAGCCGCACCGATTCACAGAGAACTGAACGCGTTCGCGGTGATACTTCTGGTCTGCCTTCGATCTGTTAAACCCTGCATTCCATTGTGAAAAGGCAGAAAGCATTTCACTCCTGTTATTTACGTAAGGAGAGTTATGGCTTTTGACATTTGCCAATAAACTACTGCCGTATGCTAAAGAAAATTTGTTCTTTTCCATTTTTCCCAAATTTCGGGAAAGAAACGTGAAAAAAACAGGTTTTTTTTCGATTGCTCAAAATTTCCGGAAATTTTGCATCTCTACTCCAGCCTCGACGGTTTCTTTTCGAGAAACCCATACGGGACAAAGCAAGCACATGGACGACAAAGCGGGGACCTGCAACTGACGTTTGTCGCGTGCTGCGCGCGGAATACTACACTGTAAAGAGACAAACACCTAGGGAATCTGGAAAAGGGCGATCACACATGATTGCATATGAAGTGCCACTAACCGAGCCGCGCACGTGTACAAACATCGATAAGAATTCGACCTCTTCAAAACTGTTACTCGGAGGCGTGCTTTAACGCATATATTGTGCCTTTCCTCATCCTGCGCGCTTTTTGCACACTTTCGTAGTATATAGCTGTGTTGCTCGGATGTATACGTAGAACACCTTTATGTGCTTTTAGATTTTCATTTGTAGAAAGACCCTTATAAACAAAACCCGTGAGGGTTTACTTTGTAGCTGTCTGCTATATATGTATACTGTCCGGTGAATGAGCCTTCCGCTTTCGTGAAACCTCCTCCAACTTGCGGATTTTCGCTTGCCATTCGCATAGCCTCCGACGTATAGCCATGCCACGTACGGGTTTGCATGCACAGTGGGCTATGTGTGGGAAACGTCGTGTAGTAGAATCGAGGGCTAAGGCTAAACTTGGAACCAACTCGCGTTTTCCTTTCTTTCTTTTTTGTTGATATGCGCATCGATCCGAGCGCACGGCCGTCTTTGCCTTGACTCCGACCCCGTCGGAATGCGGCCGGCAATCGAACCCGCGACCTGGCGCTCGGCAGCTGAACGCCGTAGTCATGCACTGCCGCACCGCGGTGACTCGTTTTGATTGTGCTGTATGAGTATGCATATACTCGGCGGGAAAGGCTCGTGCCGTGTGCGCGCGGCCACCGCGAACCTCGCCGTGATCGTGGAGTTGTCTTTAGTATATGAGAATGTTACATTACAGTTGTTTAGTACTTTATTATTTATACTTTTTTTTCTCTTTTGTTCCTTCCGGATCTGTATCGCCTTGAAAGCGCGCTTAGCCTTCAGACAACTGCTTGCTGCCTACCAAGATCTGACGCGGAAGCCCGAAGGTGGCGCTGTTGCGACGATAAATTCTGTGGCGCCATCTGTTAGGTGGAAATTGGCAGGTTTCCCTCCTCGGAGCTACAACCACCGTGCCGCCCGGGGCTGTCTCCCTAGGCCTAGCAGCGTCGAACAACTGATCTCAGTAACAGAGAGCTTTAACTTTTCCAGTCTTTGCGGAAATACCGGGTGACGGTAAACGTGGGCGCTATAGTCTTGTGACGCCTTGTCCCAGAGCTTGGAACGTTCTTGCGTTGCGTGGGCATTCTCGTTGAAGCAGTATAAAACAAAGGGGACCGCATGTTGTCGATTGTATCGCAGTCGACGCTTTATACACTATAGCAGTTAAGCAGCATGTGGTCATTTACTACAATAAGAATCACCTAGTGTTTCTGCCTTACAACATGGCGCCGACCGACCTTGTCAGTGCCAGCTGTAGCCGCTAGCCTATACGTTAAAAACATTGTTGCACAAACTTTTTTTTTAGTTCTACCACGTCGGGGTTTTTGTATAGAAAGGTGCAGTAGTTGCCCGGCTAACGCGGGTACCAAAATAGATAGAGGCACAATGAATACTTAGAGCCTACAACAGAACTATAACCACAACAGAAATGAAGCCGCCTTTTTTTTTTTTTATGAGAATGCAACAGAAGAGAAAGGAAAAGAATGTGCCGTCGAGCTGTGAAGTATTATAAAATGGAAATCTGAGGCCAAATTCGCAAAGCTTTTCTTTCGTAAATGTTGTTTGGTCATTGGCTGGGTGCTTTCTCTAATGTTATATTCTATTGTAATGTTCTCTAATGTCTGGCATCACTATTGGCTAGCATCTATTCTTACGAACAGTTATAGGGTAAGAACTTTTTTTTTTCTGAACATGGGCCCTGATTTATTGATCGTTATTCAATAGAAAAAAAAAAGCGATATTCTATACTGTCGCGCTAAATTTGGGACGATTAGACCCTACGACGGATTCGTCGCGCGAAGGATGCTCATGACGGTTCCGACAGCCGAGTGCGGTGTTCAATGTGCATAGTTGGAAACAATGCTTTGCAGCACAGAAATGCAGCTCAGATTCACCGTAGACGAAGTCAGTGAGCGTTGCTGAACTTCCAACAAAGGATTTATTGCAGTGCGACGCGCACAAATGATCTCACCTTGCGCACGCGCGGTGAGTCAGCTGACCCGAGGAAGCATTACAACACAATAGAACAACCTTGCATTGCACAGTGCAAGTTAAAGAAATGACATGAAAATATAAAAAGAAAAGCTTTCGAGAACCCATACGCACGGTACATTATACCTCTAACCTTTCATTTTTTTTCTTCTCATTTGACGGTATGCCGCCATCATACGGTACTTCTCTTTCTTATTCTGTCTCTCTCTTTTATTACTAATTGCGATGTTTTTCCTTGCGCAAAAATGTATTTTCTGCTCTGGTTTCAAAGCAGTATACTTTTATGTTCTGCTCATTGTATACGCACCAAACGCTTTGTGTTCTTATTAACCGGCAGTGCTATTATCTGAAACGTTCAGTTAACGTTGACTTGAACATGGTTGGCTATCATATCCCGCGCTTTGAACCTTACAACCTCACCCCATTGCTAACAGCTCGATGGTCCGAATAAATTTTTTTTCCCTCTCTCTCTCTCCATTGAATACTTCTTTGTCTGTGCCTTTATTACCGGTTTTGTACGCCCTTCCCTCCACTCCTGTAATACATTGTCCGCTTACATGAGGATTTTGAATAAATGAACAAATTAATAAAGTAAAAATTCCATATCAGATGACGACAGGCTGTGACAGAGAAATGGGCGTGTATCCCCATACTCGTTTCGTAATGTCGCTCTGGCGGACCGGCCTCTGGATCAGATAACTTGAGCTCCTGCTCGGACAGCGTGATCGATTGTGCAGCGAAACGCACAATGACGACTTTCAAGGTTATATCGAAACAATTAAAAATTGAAAGAGAACAGTAGGGAAGGGGCTCAAATGCGGGGAGTCGACTGTGTGGATACACCTCGAGGTCAGCAGCTGGCAAAAGGAGATTCACGAACACAGCCTGCAATGCCCTTCGCAAAAGGGCGGCAACAAATAGTCGCACAGCCTATTTGAGCTTGTAGCGAGCGTCCGTCACTTCGTTGCCCCCGCCGTGGGGTTCATTTCCCTTTGTTCCGGAAATACAGTTTGCGTCGCCGTGGGGGTCATTGTCCCCCCCCCCCCACTCTTTCTTGGAACTGCAGCGGCTGCCCGACTGGGGCACCACCACGGCCACTCGACAAACCTGCTTTTACTTTTGAATAAAGTCAGTCGGCTCTCCGTTCTCCACCTGTCAAAACGTGCGTTCCTTGCCACCGCTAAACCGATCTCCTAAGAAGCTAATCGAGCATTATATATCTGTAGATCGCAGTCCAGCAGTTTGCCTGTCTCTTCTTGGTCTCTTCCTCGAAACCTCTATATCATCTACCTTTTGTAGTTACCTATGCATGGAACGACTTCGGTCCATTGAATCTCTCCTCTGCTTTTTGTCCCACCAACACTCCAAACGTCTCTTACTATAGGGACTGCTGTTGACGACGCTTCCATCCGCTTTGAATCCCAGCGCTTCTGAAAGATGGAAGTTCCCTACTGGTCTTTTTTTTTTTCTTTTTTTTTTTTTTTTTTGCTGGGCTTAGAATTCCAGCGCCGTTCACGGCAGAAGCGGCAGACGAGGAACGTTCTTTTAAGCGGCAGACGTCACGTGGTACGTGAGCATAGAGGTAGGTAACGGGCCAGTGAGCCCTCGTATTCTATACCTCGTGGCGTCAAGACTTTCACATTCGAGGCCCTAGTTATGCGTTGAACGAGAAAGACAAGGATGGAGTTCCGAGGGGCTCGACAAAAATAAAAATAAAAATTGGTCTATTGCATTAATGGTGAATGACGGCTTCACTTTCCCGGGGTAACGCACAATATAGGTAGTAGAGACACCTGGGAGACCCTGCTGCGCAGCTCGGACTCCGAGCTCCAGCTCCGGTTCGTCCAACTGACTGAAGAGGCTGCTGGGACCCAATACCTCTCAGCCTGCATCTGAGGCGGCGGCACTCGCCCCCTGACTTGCGTGTCGGGGGGTGGGTAAATCACCTTATCCGTTGGAGAATAAAGTTTAGTCTATCTATCCCCCAGGACAGGTGCCTGTCGATGGGAGAGCAGTCACACCATACTAAAGCCGACGATTAGAGGCGTTCGGGTCGGAACGTTGTCGACCTATTCTCAAACTTTCACTTAGCGTACGGGAGGCCTTCCGGTTGAGGCCTCTTCCCTCTGCGACGAGAGTGCCGGGTGGGCCACTTTCGGTAAGCGTGAACTGGATGACCCACACGGGCGGGTTCCAGCTGGTGATCGGAATAAGTATACGTGTATATTTCTGGCGTATACCGGTATCGCGTATGCGTCGATGGTGCGCGGGCGTTTCCCTAAAGCGGATGGATGGATGGTACGAGCGTCCCCTTTGAAGCGCGTGTCGAGAAAGCGCCCCCTCGCGTCGTACGCGGGAAATTAACGACATGCGGCCGGCGGAGAAGAGTTGCCGATCGTTCGCAAGCGCCCTGTATCGTGTGCCGAGGAACGCGGCAGCGCCTTAATTACCGACGCGGAGTATAGTGTGTACAAGTGCGCGTGCCTAATTAAGGTGCCGTTGAACCGGCGCCGAAAAAGAATTCGGATGTAGGGCGTCCTGGTGCGGCGAATTTGTGCGCGAGACGATCGGCCGTGCATTGCCGTCGAGCTTCGCTTACGATGTGAGCTGGCGAAGATTAATTGGAAGTCAGTTTCGACGAATAGCGGGAAACTAACAGAGATAGTAAAAAGAAGGGGAAAAAAGGAAGCCCGGTAACGTATTGTTAGGTCGGGAACTCGGGAGTCAAGAACGTGTACTGATCAACGGGAACAGTACGGTCCTTTAATGCTGTGCGCTAGCGACTTGTTTATGTTTTATTAAACTGGCCGATGTATGTCATAGTCGCACTACTTACGGACGCGGCAATATCGACGCGGCAAGCGCAAA
This sequence comes from Dermacentor andersoni, assembly GCF_023375885.2. Classification (NCBI taxonomy): domain Eukaryota; kingdom Metazoa; phylum Arthropoda; class Arachnida; order Ixodida; family Ixodidae; genus Dermacentor; species Dermacentor andersoni. The sequence goes on from NC_092824.1 coordinate 50,150,202, forward strand.
GTAAGCTGAAGAACTGAAATGTGTGCTGGTTGGTGCAGACTCATCGCGGTGCTATCTGTAGACGCCAAGCAGACACCTAACGTGAGATAGGGACGGTGTAGTACAGGGAAGCGCCGTTGTCCGCGCTCTTCTTTATTTATTTATTTATTTATTCATTCATTCATTATATCCTCAGGGCCAAAGGCATTACAGAGGGGAGTGTGTAATATAGGTTACAAAGTCAATCAACACAGTACAGTGAATTTTGTTAGAAATTAATTTCAACATTCTCCAAAATAAACAAAGGTTGTTAGTGCATCGGGAAATCGTTGGTTATCTTCAATGGCTCCAATATTGTGAGGGAGGTGGTTACATTCGACGATGTCTGGGGACGGTATGACTGAAAAAAAAAAAAAAGCTTTAGCATTGCATTTTTTTATGCCAATTGTGCGGTGCTTGGCGCCTGAGACACACCGTACCGTTGCAGAGTAAATGCTGGAATACTTGGCGACATAGCGCAGCTGAGTCAGGTCAGCGTCATCCCTGAACAGTGAATGGACGTTATTTACGTCTTCTTCGATTTCTAATCTAAATACCAGTAAAGGAAGCCGACAGGTAGTGGCGGGGCGGGGGAGGGGGTTGCTTTACCTGCAGATTTACAGGGCCGCAGCTACGAGCAGCGTTTAACCAGGTAAAAGTGCAGAGCGCACAGAGAACGAAATACTGTATATTAGTTATTCGGTCTTACCGCATGTATAATTCACAAACAAACAGTGTCCTTCGTCCTTTCCGCACGCTGCAGTTTTACCATGAATATTTGATTACTAACTCTCGCCCGGCTTTCAGTTCTTTTGCAGCTTAACCAGCTGACCACTTTGCGTTGCAGGAAGCAACGCGCACAAAAAAAAAAAAAAAAAAAAAAACCAAGTAAACAAGAATGTATCGTAGCTTGACGATGCGGTGGCTGCCCCCGGCTCGACGCGTGAGGGTGACGGACAGCTGAGGATTAATTATCTGCATGTGTCAGACGTGCGTGTTGGCCCGTGCCTATGTGCGACTTACTTATACATGTTGCATGATGTATATACTTGCGTATACATTACAACCTCTCCAAACCGAGTGAACAGTGTAACAAAGACAAACGCATGAAACGCACATAGTTTACGAAACTCTCTTCCACCTCAAAAAAATAAATAAATAAATAAAAAGCCAACTAAAGGTAGTCGGCCTACAGTTGTCACTTGTCAGTTCTAGTGTTACGTGTTTTCAAGAATGCGCATAGGGGATGTTCAGCGACGCCGTATATTATCGCATGTAAACGCGTTTGGGGTGCACACCCTTCGTCGGAAGTATATAACAAAGGCTCTGTTTGCGCATATCAGCGATGGCTGATCACCGACGCCTTCAAGGTCGCACGGCCGTTTCGGGCTCGATATCACGCACACTGTATTGCTGGACCAATAATAATAATAATAATAATAATAATAATAATAATAATAATAATAATAATAATAATAATAATAATAATAATAATAATAATAATTCTTTTTTATTATTTCTGGGAGCACATTCATCAGGCCCGCCAAAGCCACATAGGTCTAGACCGGCAGAGCCTGGCAGGGAGCATGCAAACTGTTATAAGGAAAATGTCCACTGGTGAAATATGGGTGCAAAAATGCGGCCGCATGTATACACCGATACGCACATTTACATACGTATACATATGTACACACACGTATTCACGTATTTGCTACACACGTCTTGCAAAGCACACTTGGCTCGCACAATTTCCACCGTACCGTATGTTTAGTTTTACCACGCACTGCTGTCTAGGATGCCTCCATAGCAGCGCATGGTGTCGAGGTAGTCTACATACGCGCCGTCAGCTTTCGCCACCGCAGCCGTACAAACTCCTCGCTCATTTCTAACGTTTGGGGCCTGCGAAAGGCGACGTGAGAAACGAAAAATTTTGTATTACAGACTATAGAAACCTCGCAAGAGTGTTGTTGCTTATCCGAGTGTAGTTGCACGCGAGGTAACTTTTAAAATTTATAGCCACCGACAATTACGTTATCAAACCAAACCTCGGGCCCGGGACTCCGATTCGGGTTGCGTATATGTGCTGGCTGTTTTCTTGGCTGACTTTTTGATACCGAGCACAGCCGCGTTGCCGCACGTCCTCTTCCCACGAACACGCGGTTGTGTGGGAAAAAGAAAGAAAGAGGCGTGCTTTCTGGTAGAAGTAGAAACGCGGCCTCTTGCGTGGGTCGATCTCCTGTTATTTCACACTTTTAATATTTCAGTCTGAGAAGAGCTAACATAAAGGACATGCGCTGCCGGTGTTCTTTTTCCATTACACTTGTTTGTGGGCTGCCGTTCTCATAATTCCGAGGAATAACTTTGTAAAGAGTGACAGACAAGGCATGGGTAACGTTAGTGGTAGAGAAGTGGTTGGGTACGCGTGGTTCGGAATTTGGTTCGAAATCCGACGCCGGATTTTCCGCGACGCGGGCTCCTTAATGCCATTGCGTTAAAAAGTTCATCGCTGAAGTGTTGTTAATCAGTCTTCTGAAGCTCACACCATTAGCAGCAAAGTACGTTCGCCTTGCTTTGGAAAGTCCTCTGCAAGTGTGCCACATTCGTATACATATAGCCTTTCTTTAAAAGCGACGTCCAACGCGGGACGCCAACGCCGGATTTTCTGCGACGCGGGCTGCTTAAACGCGTCGCGTTAAAAAAGTTTCGGCCTGCGCCGCCGCGCCACTTGCAACGCGCGTCAACAACAGAGCGTGCGCGGTTTATACGCACAACTGGCGGCGAGGGGTCACCTGAGGCGCACCTGCTCGGGACACCCCCACGCGCGGCACGCGCACGCGTATCTGCTGCGTCGCAGCGCGTCGGCGCGTCTGTGCAGCCGACGGAGCCGTCGCGAGCGAGGCGTGTGCGCTACGTTTTCGCGTCCGCGAAACGCCGACGCTTTCGCGTTTATGTTCGCGAGAGCCGATCCCCCCCCTCCCCCCCAGCTTCCTCCTCCTCCTCCTCCTCCCCTTCCGCGCACTACTCGAAACAGTCAGCGCCACTCACACATCTGTATAGAAGTACTTGCGCCTACGCGAACTCTGTGTTGTGCGTGCGCATGTAGCAGCGGGGGGTGGCGTAAGGTGGGGAGGGGGGGGGGGCGGAGGAACAGGGGGTACCCTTGATACGCGTTTTTTTCTTGTGTGTGTGTGTGTGCGTGTGTATGCGACACACTGTGGAGAGTTTATACCCTGTGTCGATCGACCATCTGTGGAGGCTTGTCGCGGCTGCCGTCTTGTACGCGGTGCGCGGTAAACGTATAGGTATACGCGGTGTGTATGCGCCCGCTACTCGTGTAAAGCAACGTCCTCTATGTGTCGCTCTCGTTCCTATATGTCTTTCTCGGCATTTGTCGTTGCGCGCACGTAGCTGTTTACGATCTCCGCTTCGCCGCACACCGCATTGACGTATTCGGCACGGAGAGGCAATTTGTGTTATGAGCCTTCGCTTAATTGCGACAGTTCGCGTATCTTTACAGCGAATTAGTTTTTTTTTTCCCGTCGTTTATTTGTATATGGTTCCTCGATAGTTGTTTTTTTCTTCCTCCCGACAAATTTTGTAATGCATTCCCTCATCCCATATTTTTTTTACACACAGATAAAGAGAGAGAGAAAGCTTTTTAAATAAAATGCTCAGAATTACGCCTCGTATATGTATAGGCCCGTTAAAACTAAAACTGCACAAACATTGCATTCTACCGGTGCTAACACATCGGTCTGAAACTTGGAGGCAGTGGCGGAACAACCGCACCAATTGCGCCAAACTGCGCCGACAGCGATCCTTTGCGTCATTCCGCGCCGAAACGGCATTTTAGCGGGAAATCGCGCGGAGACTGCGCCAAAGCACGCATGAAAACGAAGTCCTGCTTCCGTCGATGCTTCGCAGCTGGCAAAATTAAAATCAAAACAGCGCGCTATCATTTTTATCATAGAAGGAAGCTGAGAGCCCCACCACTGAGTTCCTCTCTATGGGCCCGCTGGAGACGTCCGGTTCGTCATTCGTGCATTTTTTCTCTGACGGACGTATACAGTGTAGTGTCGCTGTATATACCGTCTTGCTGGCGCTTTATTTCGGTGTTCATCGAACCTGCGTGGTATCGCGCAGTTTGCCGAAGGAGGATGCGACGGTCTAGAATTACAGGTAAACTTTTTCGATGTTTATCGGTGATAGCGATCGGGGACTTTGCAAAAGAGACGCAGCGGTCGGAATCGCACGTGGTGCACAGTTCAGAATGGTATTAGCGAATGTGGTGCACGGTGGGAGCCGCCATGTTCGTTGACGCAAAACTTTTGCATCGAGTTTGCGTTGCTGCGCTATTTCGGTGAAATAGCGTCGTCGACGCAAACGCAAAACCGTATTTGCGTCTCGCGCATGCGCAGTAGCGCTGCGGCGTTTTCTTTTTCTCTTTTTTTTTTTTTGCAGCCGCGAAATCTTTGCAGCCTCTATTCGAAAATTCCTTAATTTGCATGGCATGACATGAGTATGTTTGATGATCTTATCATGTTCAGCGCAGGCGCGCGTAATCGATCGGTCTTGCTATGGTGAGCCTTTGCCCAGAAGCCGTGACTGTCGCACTGGGTTGCATCCTTGGTTAGTAAACACGCGTTTAAACACCCGTAGTAAACACCCATCTCCACAGCATATCGACTAAGTCAGTTAATATTTGCGTGCTGTATGGTAAGCACACGTGCGTTGAACCGTGCGCCAAAAGTGCTTGCTGCTTCGGTTGTTTTTTTTTTTTTTGTTTTTTTGCCTGCTCCATAACCTGCGCCGAAAGGCGAAATGGCTGTTCCACCACTGTGGAGGTTAAAAAAAAGCTCTAGAACAAGTTGAGGACCGCGCAAAGAGCGATGGAACGAAAACATCTTAGGCCATGCATCGTTAAGAGACAGGAAGAGAGCGGTGTGGATCAGAGAGCAAACAGGCATGGCAAATATTCTAGTTGAGAGAGAGAGAGATCTGGGCTGGGAGTAGGATATATTCCACGCCTAAAAAACCGAGCACGCCTACAGCCTGGACGACGGCTCTTGTCGAGGTGCTCTGAAAGTCCGTTGATGCACCACGGAAGAGGGTGGGAATGTGCTTGCGGTGCCATTGGGGCCGTGAGATAGGAAACAGCGCCGTCGCAGCTTCCGAATGCGCCCTGTAAGCGAGATCTCTCTGCCATGGATTTGGTGTTGTTGAGTACGCACTGCGCCCCTTGTTTTCTTTTTCTTTTCTTTCGTTGTAGTTCTTTAGGCATTCTTCCTTGAGTAGTTTACGGACCACAGAGTTTCTCACTATAACACCTAGAGGGTAATCTGGCGCCACCGTCTATGGGAGTTTCTTAAGGGGGCACCGTGCCGTCATGGGAATGACGGTATATGTGTCTGCGAGGCTCGTGTTGGCTGGTGTTGTAAGAGGCTTCGTCTAAAACGTGGATATGGCTACGCAAATAACGCGTTCTCAAAGTAAAATCTTCATAAAATGTTTACATTCACGCATATTACATCTTTACTCACCCACGATGCATGGCCAAGCGAAGAAAAGCAAGAACAGACGACCAACTGTTTCAAAGCGAGCGCGAACCTTGTCGTCTGTCCTCCAACTTTAGCGGCCCGCTGATACTTTTTACGTAACATGTAGTCGTACACACAATAACAAGTTCGCATAGTTAAACAAAACATGTTTTCGCGTAATCATCATCATCATCATCATCAGCCTAGTTACGCCCACTGCAGGGCAAAGGCCTCTCCCATACTTCTCCAACTACCCCGGTCATGTACTAATTGTGGCCATGTTGTCCCTGCAAACGTCTTAATGTCATCTGCCCACCTAACTCTCTGCCGCCCCCTGCTACGCTTCCCTTCTCTTGGAATCCAGTCCGTAGCTCTTAGTGACCATCGGTTATCTTCCCTCCTCATTACATGTCCGGCCCATGCCCATTTCTTTTTCTTGATTTCAACTAAGATGTCGTTTACCCGCGTTTGTTGCCTCACCCAATCTGCTCTTTTCTTATCCCTTAACGTTACACCCATCATTCTTCTTTCCATAGCTCGTTGCGTCGTTCTCAATTTCAGCAGAACCCTTTTCGTAAGCCTCCAGGTTTCTGCCCCATATGTGAGTACTGGTAACACACAGCTGTTGTACACTTTCCTTTTGAGGGATAGTGGCAACCTACTGTTCATGATTTGAGAATGCCTGCCAAACGCACCCCAACCCATTCTTATTCTTCTGGTTATTTCAGTCTCATGATCCGGATCCGTGGTCACAACCTGCCCTAAGTAGATGTATTCCCTTACCACTTCCAGTGTTTCGCTACCTATCGTAAACTGCTGTTCTCTTCCGAGACTGTTAAACAGTACTTTAGTTTTCTGCAGATTAATTTTCAGACCCACCCTTCTGCTTTGCCTCTCCAGGTCAGTGAGCATGCATTGCAATTGGTCTCCTGAGTTACTAAGCAAGGCAATATCATCAGCGAATCGCAAGTTGCTAAGGTATTCTCCATCGACTTTTATCCCCAATTCTTCCCACTCCAGGCCTCTGAATACCTCCTGTAAACATGCTGTGAATAGCATTGGAGATATCGTATCTCCCTGTCTGACGCCTTTCTTTATAGGGATTTTGTTGCTTTCTTTGTGGAGGACTACGGTGGCTGTGGAGCCGCTATAGATATCTTCCAGTATTTTTACATATGGCTCATCTACACCCTGATTCCGTAATGCCTCCATGACTGCTGAGGTTTCGACTGAATCAAACGCTTTCTCGTAATCAATGAAAGCTATATATAAGGGTTGGTTATATTCTGCACATTTCTCTATCACTTGATTGATAGTGTGAATATGGTCTATTGTTGAGTAGCCTTTACGGAATCCTGCCTGGTCCTTTGGCTGACAGAAGTCTAAGGTGTTCCTGATTCTATTTGCGATTACCTTAGTAAATACTTTGTAGGCAACGGACAGTAAGCTGATCGGTCTATAATTTTTCAAGTCTTTGGCGTCCCCTTTCTTATGGATTAGGATTATGTTAGCGTTCTTCCAAGATTCCGGTACGCTCGAGGTTATGAGGCATTGCGTATACAGGGTGGCCAGTTTCTCTAGAACAATCTGACCACCATCCTTCAACAAATCTGCTGTTACCTGATCCTCCCCAGCTGCCTTCCCCTTTTGCATAGCTCCTAAGGCTTTCTTTACTTCTTCTGGCGTTACCTGTGGGATTTCGAATTCCTCTAGGCTATTCTCTCTTCCACTATCGTCGTGGGTGCCACTGGTACTGTATAAATCTCTATAGAACTCCTCAGCCACTTGAACTATCTCGTCCATATTAGTAACGATATTGCCGGCTTTGTCTCTTAACGCACACATCTGATTCTTGCCTATTCCTAGTTTCTTCTTCACTGTTTTTAGGCTTCCTCCGTTCCTGAGAGCCTGTTCAATTCTATCCATATTATAGTTCCTGATGTCCGCTGTCTTATGCTTGTTGATTAACTTAGAAAGTTCTGCCAGTTCTATTCTAGCTGTAGGATTAGAGGCTTTCATACATTGGCGTTTCTTGATCAGATCTTTCGTCTCCTGCGATAGCTTACTGGTTTCCTGTCTAACGGCGTTACCACCGACTTCTATTGCGCACTCCTTAATGATGCCCATGAGATTGTCGTTCATTGCTTCAACACTAAGGTCCTCTTCCTGAGTTAAAGCCGAATACCTGTTCTGTAGTTTGATCCGGAATTCCTCTAGTTTCCCTCTTACCGCTAACTCATTGATTGGCTTCTTGTGTACCAGTTTCTTTCGTTCCCTCCTCAAGTCTAGGCTAATTCGAGTTCTTACCATCCTGTGGTCACTGCAGCGTACCTTGCCGAGCACGTCTACATCTTGAATGATGCCAGGGTTCGCGCAGAGTATGAAGTCGATTTCATTTCTAGTCTCACCATTCGGGCTCCTCCACGTCCACTTTCGGCTAACCCGCTTGCGGAAAAAGGTATTCATTATACGCATATTATTCTGTTCTGCAAACTCTACTAATAATTCTCCTCTGCTATTCCTAGAGCCTATGCCATATTCCCCCACTGACTTGTCTCCAGCCTGCTTCTTGCCTACCCTGGCATTGAAGTCGCCCATCAGTATAGTGTATTTTGTTTTGACTTTACCCATCGCCGATTCTACGTCTTCATAAAAGCTTTCGACTTCCTGGTCATCATGACTAGATGTAGGAGCGTAGACCTGAACAACCTTCATTTTGTACCTCTTATTAAGTTTCACAACAAGACATGCCACCCTCTCGTTAATGCTATAGAATTCCTGTATGTTACCAGCTATTTCCTTATTAATCAGGAATCCGACTCCTAGTTCTCGTCTCTCCGCTAAGCCCCGGTAGCACAGTACATGCCCGCTTTTTAGCACTGTATATGCTTCTTTTGTCCTCCTAACCTCACTGAGCCCTATTATATCCCATTTACTACCCTCTAATTCCTCCAATAACACTGCTAGACTCGCCTCACTAGATAGCGTTCTAACGTTAAACGTTGCCAGGTTCAGATTCCAATGGCGGCCTGTCCGGAGCCAGGTATTCTTAGCACCCTCTGCAGCGTCACAGATCTGACCGCCGCCGTGGTCAGTTGCTTCGCGGCTGCTGGGGACTGAGGGCCGGGGTTTGATTGTTGTATTCATATAGGAGGTTGTGGCCAAGTACTGCACCAGGGTGGCCAATCCTGCTCTGGTGAGAGAGTGCGTTACCGGTTCTGGTCACCGGGATCAGGCCGCACTCCAGGCCTGTTTGTGCAATTTTCTCAACACACGTTTTTTTTTTTTGTATTTTCTGGTGGAGAAAAGCGCGGCACCGGGATTTGAATCACGGTCCTCTTGCACTGGAGACGGATACTCTACCGTCCCCGTAGGAGTTAAATTAAAAATTAATTTATGGGGTTTTACGTGACAAAACCACTTTCTGATTATGCACGCCGTAGTGGAGGACTCCGAAAATTTCGACCACCTGGGGTTCTTTAACGTGCACCTAATCCTAAGTACACGGGTGTTTTCGCATTTCGCCCCCATCGAAATGCGGCCGCCGTGGTCGGGGTCCGATCCCGCGACCTCGTGCTCAGCAGTCTAACACCATAACCACTGAGCAACCACGGCGGGTCCCGCAGGAGTTGTACGCCTCATTTAACCTACAGTGGTGCCCAACTTGGTCAGTCAAGGTGGACCAATCTGAGCTCGGTTATACCGCATGGATGGCACTCGGCTAGAGAACCTGGTATTTATGACCTGCACATGTGAGTGTGAGGCCATAAATATTTGAAGATCTATATAAATATATATATTTTTTTTTAGGAGGGTTCCCGTACAGTGATAAAATAAAGGAAAAGACATTAAAAAAAAAAAAAAAAGAATAAGGGGCAGAAAAAAAAGGAACATAACAGGTGATTTGAACTCTTGACCCTTCGATGTTGGTTTCGGTTGGTTCGTCAGGTCCCAGGCTACTTTCAAGCGCCACAACTCCTGCTCCGAGCCTCACACTTACGTGGAAAGAGACTCATGTTGTCCGCGATAGTCGGTTTATGCTGATTCCGAGTAGTTGGAAGGCAAACTTTCTAGGAAAAATGGCCGCTCAAGGAGAAGAGCCAACTCGAGCGGCTTTAGAGGCTAGGAAAACTGCCTTAAAATATTTAGACTTGAGGGAAAGCTTCGTTAACAAACTATAACACGGCAATCAGCACTCGAATACGACGAGAGAAATTACTGAGACGTGGAAAATTCCCTTGAAAAAAAAAAAATCTGGTTTGCTAGGCAAATGCTTGTATGTATTGAACCTCTTAAAAGATGAGGGGTGAAATATGCGCTCACCGAGAGGGCATCTTCGGCACGAGACATCCCCAAGGCACCTTACAGAGATGTGGAGAGCTTCGCGGCCGGAACGAAGCTTCCCTTCTCCGCCGGCCAAGAGGGGGAAACGCGCTTTCCGATCGCTCAAGGTTGCGCGGACAAAGCCTAACTCTAGCGTCTAGGAAAAGCTTAACCAGGTGCGATGGCGGCACGCATAGCGTGGGAAGCTAGCCGCCAGAATAACTATACCAAGGACTGCTGCTGATGAGGGCGAAATACCTTCGTGTAATTATAATAACCCTAATAGGACTACTTTCGAAAAAAAAAGGAAACGGCCCAGATGGCTATACTACGAGAGTTATGACTGATAGTTTTCTCTCTCTCTCTATATATATATATATATATATTCATCTCATCTATGGGATCGCATGCGCGCGCTGTTTCTTTGTCTCTGCGTGTAGTACAGTGAAGAGAGCCAGTTTAAGGGCGGAGAAGAAGAAAGAAGAGAAAAGCAAAAACTGCAGCGCCGTGGTTTTAAAGCGCACCCGTGGTAGAGAAACGGAATGCGATATAAGCGTGCGTAGCCATGATACGCACACGACAAACTGCCTTAATATATTTAGACTTGAGGGAAAGCTTCGTTAGCAAACGATAGCACGGCAATCAGCACTCGAATATAATTATAACCCTAATACTAATTGTAAATATTCATCTCATCTATGGGATCTAATGCGCGCGCTGTTGCTTTGTCTCTGCGTGTAGTAGTTGAGAGAGCCAGAAAGCTAAAACAGCTTTTCACGTGCTGTTCTAGTAGAAAATGAATCATTGTGACAGACGGAACGGTATTTGCCAAGCGCGTCTTCAAGGTGTCCTGTCTCTACGAGAACGATGCCAATCCGAATCCACAATATACCGGCATTCCCATGCATACCACAGCGCAGCAGCGCCAGATTTCCCTCTAGGTAATGTAGTGAGAAACTCTATGTTACGGATAGACACTCGTGTTATCACAGCTCCCGACGCTATCTCGTCCGGCAACACTTTCTTCGCGGAGGCATCATTGATAGGGCTGCCTGTCTCGACTCGTCCAACGACAGGGGCCGTGTTCCGAAACGATCCACTTCATCAAATCGCATCCGATTTTGCTCAACTAGCCAATCAGCGCGCGCCCGACGGGGAACCATCTCCCAGGCGATGGTATCGCCGAAGTGGATCGTTTCAGTATACGGCCCCAGCATGAAGTTTGGGTGACCCTTTCCTTTCACTGGCCGCATGCATAGCCGTTATTCCGCGACACATCGAAGTAGCTCCTTAGGCAACGGAAACGTTTTGTTGCCGTATTTTGGGACGCTAAATGTTTTCACCTGGAAAGAGATTAGCAGTAGTGGCAAATTTCTGTGGTGTGGTCTGTGCAACAAAGCCTAATTTGTCGTATGTAGCGGTAGCAGCTTTTGTCGTAGGCTTGACGTCTCAAGGATACCGGTGTCGTAACAACAGAAAGTGTTGCCTCCACTAAATGGTGGTAGGCTTACGACATAAATGACGGGACATTCTGTCGTCTTTTTCGGCTCCTAAATAATACCCGGATCAGCCGCAAATAAGTACTTTCCATCGGTGTGCGCGTAACAAGAAGAAAAACTGAAAAAAAAAGAAAAGGTCGTCATGCAGAGTATCTTACAAGCAAACATGAAACCTATCGGCCGAAGTTGTCCTTTTCACTGCCTTCGAACTTGCTTCTGTGAGCAAGCACGCCATGAGATCCCGATCGCCAATGCGTCCGAGGCAACCGTCTTGCGAGTCTGTTCTTGTTTGTTATTGTCTGCTTTGCGCAGAAAAAAATGCTGCATATATGAACCGGTGATTCTCTGGTCCGTGTTAGCACCCCGAACTAACGAGTAAAGACAATGCGGCGTTCCAGAGTTATCACTGTGCTCCAGACAGCAGCAACTGTACACTACGCCGTCAAGCTGTAATTATTCACGACCAGGCCTCCCGATCCTCAAACATTGCGTTCACTTAAGGAATTAAATAGTAAGTCGATCCGCAGAATAAGGAACGTAATTAATATAGACTGGAATAGCGTAATGCGCCTATGAAATAGATACGCGATTTTCTGCAGCGCAGGCATACGTTTGGCAGGGCTTGTAAGCGTGGGAGACGAGGCTCGGTGAGGTGTGTCGAAGAAGCTCCCTATACATATTTCACCAACTGACGGTACGCAGTCAGTGTGCGCTTTAAATATATATATATATATATATATATATATATATATATATATATATATATATATATATATAATGAAGAAAAAGAGAGTAGGACGTACGTTGAATTTGATTTGCACAGTATATTTCACTGACATTTCGGCTGGTGGACCGGCCTTTGTCAAAGTCACATCACCAGGCACATCTGGACTTTGACAAGGCTGTTCCATCCAACGTTACTAGAAACGTTGGTTCCACTAGCCGAAACGTCAGTGAAACATACTGTGCAAATGCAATGTACGTCGTACTCTCTTTTTCTTCGTATATATACATATATATATATATATATATATATGTGTGTGTGTGTGTGTGTGTGTGTGTGTGTGTGTGTGTTAACTGAAATCTTAAATAATGACCTGTGGCACGTAGTAGAATTCTACCTCTTGATAGTGATTACGTTCAGAGGCGGACATTATTTGCACGAGAAATCAAAGTGAATATTTGACTGATCAATAGTCTCGCTAATTAACGTTTCCACTCATTATTTTATGGCACATATATTGCAATTTACGAATTGGGTCCGCTGACTTCTAAATTCACCATCCACTTGGAACGAATTCTGAGAACGACACAGGCTTCGAAATACGCGTTCCCAAAGTTTGCGACTAAAATACATTTTTTTTTTTCAGTAGTTTTTGAGCAATTAATGCGTGAAAAGGCGTTTTGTTTGAAAATGGAAATGTAAGTAGAGCAACGGTGCAATCTTACCGCAAGTTTGGCAGCGCTTATCTCAAAAACTGGTGCTAGTTTAAAAAATTCGTTCCAAGTGGACGTGCGTTGTGAAATCACTGGCTTCCATTCTTATATTGCAATATGCATGCGCTAAAATAATTAGTTTAAAAAGTTGTTTTTTTGTTAATTATTCAATCGGGCATTTCGAGTTCCAGTGCAAGCGACGTCCGCCTCTTCAATAATGTCCGCGGTCCTCGTGCTCTTAATGAAGTCCAAGAGAGGGGTGGGGGGGGTGGTCTCCAGTGTTTACTGTCGCTGCCGCAAATACACTCATGGAAGGTACGCTGTCGTTGCTCCGTAGGGGTCTCCCTCCATAGCGTCTCCCGTCGCAGCGTTTTCCATTACCAGTCGGCGAATATCGCCAAGGCCTATATAGACACTCCTGCATAAAGTGCTCCAGGTTTGCGCGAGTATGAAACGTCGATACGGCTTGGTGTGACAGCCTATTTCGCGGGTTATCTCGGACGAGTATATGTGCGGTCTCTGAAACCGGCGGTGCCCCAAGGTTCGCGTTGAGCGAGGTTTCTCGGTGAAAGCGTTTCTTGGGGAAAGCATGTCCAACTTCGTTGTGCGCTATTTATAAAGGGTCATTAAAAAACAAAGCGCTCCTCGCAACCATGGGAAAAAGCTAGCTGTATACGCTTTTTCCGCTGGTCCTTCAGCATGCATGTTAGTGCTAAAGTAAATAAACATTATTAATAATCAGTAAACCGATTTCGACAGCGCGTGGTACCCGCGTAGTTTCTCTCGCCCACTCTCTTCTTTTCGTTCTTTCTTTCTTTCTTTCTTTTTCCCTGCCATCTCCTTCAGATTGTTCCTCGCAACCGGTTATATACGTACGCTGATACGGGCGGATCCGGAGCCGAGTTATAACCTTTCACACTGCGCTTCGACAGCGTATTCGAAAGCGGAAGTGAACTTTTTTAGCTTGCGAACTTTTCGTACGTTTTCCGACGAAAAAAGTGCTGGGGAAAGAAAAAAAAGGAAAGAAAGGAAGCCGAAAGAGTGTGGAGTGGTGAAGCGATGACGCCATTGCTGCAGGGGACTTCAGAAATGGAAGGTTGACCTTTCGGTTCGCGACTTCGAAACCAACTGATGAGTGCGGAGTGCGTTATTGAGAACTGGTCCCGGCAGTATATTGCGACTAAACGTTTTTATTTCTTTGCTGCACACGTACTCGGAATTCCGCGCGGTGCGATTCAGACTGCGCTGCAACACATTCCGTGCTTCCCGATTGGTACCTGTATTTCTTTTTTTTTTTTTCTCGCGTTGTGTTTAACGGTCTCCCCTGCCAAGTCTAAAACGTACCTCCAAACTTCACCGGTGTTATCGGGAAATGCTCGACCTTTTAGAGCTTGTTTGCGATTGTCACATTGACATCATTTTTTTTTTTACGATAGTTCGTTTGAGCGCGTAGCTTAGGGCAAAACTTATTCGTAAATGACACAAATACATGTTACAGACCTATTTATAGCTCGGCACGATATTTTGTCAGACTTTTTCTATTTGTACTTATGTAGGTGCCCTCGCAGCTGCGACGTCAACTCCTGGAATCAAGGTATAACGACAACCGAAATTTCGGCCGTCGTTCCGTGAATTTTTCGTGAATATGCTCGTTATCTTCATTTATATTTACGCTCAGGCTAAACGCGCGGATAAGATTTCAGAGGGAAGTGCAAAGCAATAAATGTATACGTGAGCAATAAAAGCCATTTGAACGAAAAAAAAGTATTAATTCTTTCGTAAGACACCTCAGAAAAGAAAGGGGGGGGGGGGTAACAAACTCGAAGGACGGTTACGGGTGTGTAACTCGAATGTTTAGACGTTAGGCGGCGGTACGGCCTAGGCGTTTTCGATCCCGATCCTAGAGCTAGCTGAATCGCTTACAGGGCTCTGAAGGTAACGGCATTTCTGTGTACAGGATGTTTTTGAGCGTTCTCGGTTCAAAACTACTGCGCTCCTCTCCGATGCTTGAGTGCTTGCCGGTACGACGACGAATGACACGACGAGAATCGGATGGCGGAGCAGGATTGACGGCGATGCAACCACCACGACGCCATGACGCCGACTATGACGACGAACGCGTGACGACGACTGTATATGACGAGTGTGTGACGAAAATGGCATCAGATATGGCATTGCTTTTCGATTCGAGTGCACCACCCGAAACTGTTCACGAGGGACCGCACTTCGCCGCCATTCAATTCAACGGTGCAGCAACGCTGCCGCCTGAAGCGCGCCGTTCGTTTCAAAAGGTGCAGGGTTGGTTCGCGATTTTGCCTGCACCCTCGCTATTGTCGGTACCGATTTGTTGCAGACGTGCTGCTGCGACGCAGCAGCGCAGCAGACGACACAGCGCGCATGCGCAAGCGCCGTTAAAGCGGGCTCCGCTTACGCGCGTTCTCCTGCGTCTAAGCAAGCGCGGGGTGTGCTTACGTCATAGAAGCCGATCACACCAGCAATTCGGGCATTCGTTTCGGGCGTCGCGTTTTGCCTGCACAGCGGAAATCGAGCTGCACAAGTTTCTCGAACTTCTGGAGCACCGCCGTGAACTGGTGTCCGGAGTGGTGCAGGCGAACCGAACCGAACCGACCTGGCGTCGCCGCGACTGTGCGACGAAGGAGGCCTGACCACGCCGGTCTGCTGATCTCTTATAAAGAGTCAACATCTTGAGTACTTGTTCGCACTCAAGATGTTGACTCCTTATTAAAGACTAGCAGGCAGTATACCTGCGTAAAACAAAGCTGCGTGCAATATTTTGCGCCCTCTTGCCATTTTATTTGTACATATTTCTCGCGGCAAATCAACCAAATCAGAAAGAAAGAAAGAAAGAAAGAAAGACAATCATTTCGGTCAAAAGCGTGGCACTTTGGGCGAGTTGGTATGTCATGACTGTTTTAGGCTTGGAGCGCAGCTCAGGAAGAGCAAAAAAGGAAGGAGGTAGGGGTAATCAAAGGGAACGGAAAACAGTGTGAGTGCTCACTCTGTTTTCCGTTCCCTTTGATTACCCCTACCTCCTTCCTTTTTTGCTCTTCCTGAGCTGCGCTACAAGCCTAAAACAATCATTTCGAATAACCAGGTTTGTTGTAGATTTCACCTAAGTTTGGTATTTTTTTTTTATTTTTTTGCTTACCTCTGTGGTGCATTTAAAGTCCCAAGGTTGGAAGGAAGATCTGCTTGAAGTAGACCATTGTGTTTTACCCTATGTGATTGGCCGTCGGTGCTTTACGATTGGCTGCAGTGCGAACATTCCCAGTTACCGATCGATTCGTCTATAAATATCTACGTGGGCGCCGTCGTGGTTTGAGACAGGAATTTAAAAAATTAAGTGCAGAGAGCATGCGTACGATTCTTTCGCACATGTTTGCCGCAGTCTCAAAAACAAAAGAAGAAAAGAAAGAAGAAAACCCGGCTGTCTCGGGCTGTTGCGTACAGCGGGAACTAGGCAGACCGACACGCACTTGTCTTAGGCGTCGTGCAGTGCACGCAACTAATGCTGTTAGGCGCGCTAATCGATTGCCGACATCGTCAAGCGCAGTTTAAACCTGCCGCGAGGTGTGTAGACGATGAGACTACAAACGCTTGAAACGCGAGGTGCATGTGACATACGCGACACAGTTACGTCTCTTCGGTGAATAATTCAGCGCCATGTACTGTTGGTTGGCCAGTAATTGAGCGGCATGCTCGAAGTGGGTTTCTGTACAAGGTTCCTGCACTAAAATGTTATTGTGTCTCTCAATCGGCTCTGTCCCATTTCTTTATGGAAACACTGTTCGTGACGGCGGCTTTCGTCACGTTTCTCTCGTATTCACCGCTAAATCGCCATTGAATCTTTATTTTTAATTTGTGCGCGTATTAACGGGAGGTCTCGAGCTTAATCACTAGAATACCAAACCTCCTTCTGTATCCAAGTCCACGGTGAAATGTATATCTAACATTTACGAGAACAAAACTTAATTGAAAAAGAAAAAAACTGGAAAGAAATGGTACCCTCGTTGGCGCGGAGGATACACACGTATACATATAACTATGCTAAGGCAGGGAGAGTCTTATGTCGGCGGCAGTGGGATTTCCAGAGCAGCTCCCCTTTCACAAGGGCATCCGGCGGCGAAACAGAGTTGTGTATGATGTTCGTCGTGTTCTTCTCCTTCTTTTTTTTTTTTATTCTCGCATTCCTTTCAATTCTCAGCGGTGCCACGTGATTGCACCGTAGCTGCTGCGAACTTCGATTCGACAACAGGTGACTCACTCCGGGTTCGCACCTCGCGCTTGGATCTGTTCTAACAATGCCGTTGCACGGTATAGCCCAGTGGATGTGGCGATTCGCTGCTAAGCTTGAGGCCGCGGCGGCCGCATTTCAGCGGGGGCGAAATACTTCAAAAAGAATGAAAGAAAAAAAAACGCTCGTGTACTTACATTGAGGATAAACGCTACGTAGAAACCCAGGTAGTCAAAATGAATCCCGAGTTATATATACGTGATGTGTGTGTGTGTGTGAAGTTTTACCATTGCAATAAAGAGTGTTACGTACAATGTTTTCACAGTAATAAACATGCTTTGAGACCTGTTATCTGGCACGTGAAATGCCGGAAATCTTTTTTAACCATTTGCAGTTTCATGTTCTCTCTTTATTCCCCTCCCCCATCTCTCTCTCTCTCTCTCTCTCTCTGTGTGTGTGTGTGTGTGTGTGTGTGTGTGTGTGTGTGTGTGTGTGTGTGTTCATTTTACTGGCGCTCATTCATTTTTTACGTCGAGCAGGCTTGAAACACGAGCGCGAGAGTTGTATAGCAGTATATATATCAAATGGAGACGGCCGCGCGGATTTGCATGTTTTCCCACGGCGCGTTGCGTACACGCGTAGCGTTCCGTATACGCGGGCATCTCAGAGTGATATTCAGATAGAAGAAAACAAGATAGAGAGAGAGAGAGAGAGAACGAATGGAACTAAAAGCAACAACGACGATAAGAACAATACGGCGCTCGCCGACCGTGTCGCGTCATCGAGTCTCGTATAATGCGCGTGCGTGCGCCGGCCGCGCTTTGCGTCACGACGTCCACTGCGTCCACGTCCGCGCAGCAGCTGTTTCGCCGGCTCTGCAGATGGCGTTCCTCGAACTGGCGAGGAGGAAGAAGGATCGAGGAATAAAGGAAAGGGAAAAAAAAACGCAGAGGATCGCGTATGCACTGTCGCGACGAAGTGTCGCGTCATGGAATCCAGAACCAGTTGATTGGGCTGTGCGCGCGAATTGCGGCGTGCGGTGATGGTTTGTGCATGCTTTGTTTGTTTGTTTGTTCCCGTTTATCTCTCAGTATAACTGCGCGGGTTTGGTTTGACGCGTATAGATATGATCCACGGTTAATTTGTCGGCAGATGAACCAACATAGTGGTGACTTCTTCTTTTTTTTTTTTCGCGACGTCGCAGGCGGTCGAGCGCGGCTGCATGCGGTGGTGGCATATGCGAGGCTTCTATATTTTTGTAATTATACAGACTCTTTATAAAAAAAGGGCTCATGAGCGTAGCGATAGCGGCGCTTTTGCGGATGAGTTGTATGAGGCGCACATGTCTTGCCACGAATAATGTGTTTTAAAAGAAAATAGTACTAACAGAAAATTTTCAATAAACTTTTCAATAAACGGCCGTGGCACGGCCGAAACGTTAAAACATTAAAAATGCAATTTTCGCAAGTGTGCTCCTTCGTTTCTTCAACTACACATGCACCGGACCTACAGAACCTTTCCTTGAACTATATTTAATTAAATTAAATTATGGGGTTTTACGTGCCAAAACCACTTTCTGATTATGAGGCACGCCGTAGTGGAGGACTCCAGAAATTTCGACCACCTGGGGTTCTTTAACGTGCACCTAAATCTAAGTACACGGGTGTTTTCGCATTTCGCCCCCATCAAAATGCGGCCGCCGTGGCCAGGATTCGATCCCGCGACCTCGTGCACAGTTGGGATCAAAATATCCCTGTATTTGTGGTTACAGTCTGTCAGGCAATTGGCTCTTTCGAAACTCCTTCCTCCTGACGTCACACACACACAAAAAAAGGAAGCATAGAGACGGAGCAGTAGATCTCCATAAGCTTCTTAGAAAACAATGAAAAAAAAAAAAAGATGTCAGTGCTTCCATAAGCAGAGTTGCGCCTTCATTGTATACTTAGGCGTTCTTCTACAGTTTAGGAATGAGCCAAACCTGACGCTAGTTTCTGAGATTATGGTTCGACAATTTTTCAAATACCAGCCTATACAGCTAGCTGCCCGCTCAGACCCACTGAATATATAGCTTCAGTGTAACTGCACACGTGCTAGATTGTTCACAACCACGGTGCGATACAAACAACGTTTGTCATCTAAATAAAATCCATCATTCCTAAAAAAAAATTTTCAGTCATTGCGAAAATATTGTTATTCGAGTAAAGCAAAATACAAGATAATCTCACACCGTTGTACATGGCATGCATTCAGCTATAGGTTATTTTGTCACTCCGATGACTAACATAAAAGCGAAACGCGTAGTTATCTTTTTTTTTTTTTTTTTGCGGGGCAGTCGTTTCTGTTTCAGATCTACTGGCATATTAACGGGCACCATATTTTCTGGGACACCTCTCTGACCTGCTTTTATACTGCGCTTTCTGTATACGCGACAGCGGGCGAAAAGAACATATGGCACTCGTTCCAAATCACCGTGGTCTCGCGCATGGTGCAACCATTTGCGACATCGTTCTGTGCCCACGTCCTCGTGTCCTATAGGTCAAGCATGATCTTGCTATACTATACTACTCCTGACAACTGGAAGATGCTGTCTTTAAACGCGTTTCAGCGTTGTAACGCCGAAAGGTGTTGTGGTCTGCATAAATGCAGAATGTGCACAGTATAATGCTGTTCTTTAATAGTTACAGCCGGTAGGACTATTGCAATATGTTGGCCAAGTATTGAAAAGTAAAAGCGCTAAACGGACAAGGACTCAGGCAAAGAAGGACCCGGCACTGCTGCCGTATAGCTTAGTCAAAATTTTGAAATTACTGGTTTTGTAGTTTCGCTTAAAATCAACATTTAACGCGCTCCGGGGCTCTGTCCCCGTTCCATTCCAACTCCCTTCCGGGATACCGGGCTCCCAATTCCATTCCGGGTGTTTAAAAAAATATGGAAACATTCCGGAATCACACCGACTCCGGAGTTGCCACTCCGCAACTCCGGTCCAGAGCGACCGGGGCGCTATTCTTGATTCAGTCAAATTCCGAGCCACTCAGAGAAACCGTAGCAGCCCCGTAAGCCAATCAGAACGGACAAGATGGCGGGGTTCGATGCTGGCCAGAATGGCACCCCCCACGCGTTCATCCGTATCTGCGGGCCGTTTATCTTTTTTTTTCTTTTCTTGTGACCGACTTCGGCTTGGGCTACGACGTCTAATATTCGCAGTAGTTCTGCAAAAAAAAAAAAAAAAAAAAAAAGAAGGAACACGTTCCATGAGTGGACAACCTCTCTGTTCGAAAACTCAAAAAAAAAAAAAAAAACGAGAATAACCAAAGAGTATAAGGGGCGGAACAAAGGCGACAATGCGGCGTTATTCATCGCAAGCTGCTGTCGCCGCCTTGTTTGCGCAGCTTGTACGGCCGAATGTGTGCCTGCGGTTGGCGAAGGAGGTGACGCGCGAAGCCTAACGACAAGAAAGAAAGAAAGAAAGAGATAAGGAAAGAGAATGGGAGCGTGCCGTAACGCCTGCGCAGCGGATGATAGCGGCAGGACACCTTCGTGGTGTATACGGAGATTGCCGCGCATCGTACCCCGCACGCGGTATATATATATATATATATATATATATATATATATATATATATATATATATATATATATATATATATATATATATATATATATATATATATATAACACCCGATGTGTAAACTGCGCAGGGCGACGCGCCGCTGCCAAGTGTTATTGCGTGTACAGCACGGGTGGGCCTCCTCCGTGGCCTGCTTTCATTTTCACCGGCGTTGACACACGCGTGTCGTGTCTTCCGGATGCGGTCCTTGACATCGGGATTTCGGTTCAAATTTTACTGCAACGTGTAAGCTGCTGTCCGTCGCCGTTGTTTGTGCCGCTGTTGAATTGAGTGACAGCTGCTACCAGCGAGGGGATATATTGGCTGGCGTCCTTATCGGAAACGCAATAAAATTACTACATTTCTCCGCTTACTGTACAACGCAAACTGTTCGAAAATTCGCGCAAGTCCGACCCACATGTTAGAGGGATTGTGTGCGAAGGGAAGCTCTCGGCGGATTGGTTATTGAAATGCCGCACACGTATATGCGACACGTGCAGTTGCCTTTATTTCGATCCTATGCAAAGTGTAATCCCACGCTATGGTTATGCACCGCACAGGTTGTAACTTTAAATAAGAAAGAAGAAAGGGTAAGGCTAATAAAATGCAGCAAAACGCAGGGCGACGTTATTGCAATGCGCTTAGATTTGGCTTCGTCTTCATTTGCCTTTCATGTTTCTTGCTTTCTTTCTTTCTTTCTTTCTTTTTTGACGTTTTCTCATCTGTCTTTTTAAGGGTTTGCTCGAAGCAGACGCACGCCGATTGACGGTGAGCGTATACGCGACATTAAACTCCTTTGAGCAGAACTCGAAGCCCTCTTCGCTCTCTCTCTCTCTCTCTCTCTCTCGAGCCATGTTCGTGGGCGACGAAGTTTTGGGTCTCTCATCTTGTTGCGAAAATTCTGCCTGGTGCCTAGTTTCAAAGGCATGAAGAACCGTATAATAAGCTGGACGAGTCGTTACAGTGGCATCTTTACTTACGGCGCGAACAAGCCCACCTCATAGCGTAGGCATACCGGATAAAAAAAAATGTGGCGGCAAGTGCATAAGCGAAGCTTCAATACAGCAGTGTATAGCAAAGAAATACACCTCCTCGACGCATATAAGAGTTGAACTTGCTGTTATATAGTGGGAGCTTTTTTTGGTTGGCTTTTCAGTTTTTTTTGCTTTCGCGCATGCCTGATTTTTCTGTTCATAGTTCATACACTGGCGATGAACTTTCAGTCGTGAATCAGCTGGCACTCGTGTGGCGTCGTCTTGCCTTCGTGTCCAACTTACTTTTGTTTGCGCTGTAGGGGAAAATGCCATGTTTTCAAAGTAAGGACCGCGCGGGCCTGGCTATGTTGTCTTGGTGCGGATATATTACACTCCTCCCTCCAGCGTACTTTGAGGACCTATGAGTTAGGGAGCTTGAACGTTTGGAAATAGAGGTATATCCTAACTCCGAAGGCATCGCCGGCTAACGTGCACGTGTGGAACATGGTGAATTTGCAGGAGCGGGACCGGCAGGCTGAATTCACTCGTATCTTCTAGATGTGGCTCGCAGGATAGTAGACCCAGTGGTCGTTGAGGGGCGAGGGCAGAGACGAACAATGCTTTGGGCACGGCTGGAGGCGAAGCTTTGGGGCCGAGACGTCCTCACGGGAAAGACTTATACCTATAACACCGTACGAAGTTCGATTCTTTTTTTTTGCGACATGGAGAGCCACAATATGTTCGTGGTTCTGAGCTTCCGCGCGGGGTCTGGGGAACCAGAACGTCAGTTAGGAATGCTGTTGATACAAACACACCCGACCGGTCAAAGAAAACTGTGAAGAGGGAGTTTTGGCGTGTACGTGTATGTACTGTTACCGTTTACGGAATACCGCGGTGACGCAGACGCGAGCAATAACGCTGGTGGCGCCATCTTGCGACGCTCAATTCGGTTAGGCGCTCCCCGATCTGAAATTCCAATGCGGACCGTGTTCTATTTAGCTGCTGGTGAAGAGACGTAGGCGTCGGTTGAGGCACAGTGGCCTTTTTCCCCCGTTTCGGCGAGGGTGCAACACATACATTCCTTACACGTTGTGGTTCAGCAAAACGTCACGAGATGTCGCCACGAGCGCTGCCGCTATCCGTTGCTCCGGTATTTTGTAAGAGATAATAGTACACTCTAAACAGTAATTCAGACCCTTTAGGGCGTATGTTTGTCCTACAACAATTATTGTGATCTGTCGGTCTTACTTGCGTTTCCATCCTTAAAACTCTGCGCTCTCTCCTTTTCGGCCAAAAATGCTATGTCACGCTCGCGTTGATACGAAGCACCGGGCGCGCAGCGTTAAAGAAAGGAAAGGCACGCAGTATAGATAACGATTACTGTTGTACGTGGGACGGAGATACAACCCAAAGCGTGTAAACTGTCTTTAGAGTGTATACGCACCAGGCCAAGAACTTTTTGATATTGATTATGCGCTCATAGTGTATCGCTAGCGTAACCCGCATTGAATGGATGAAAGTGCTAGAATCGCTGGCTAACTTATCGTTTTCACGGCACTGCGTCACTCAACGTAAGGCGTCTCTTCTCGAAGTTATGTATGCGTGTTTGGTGGGGCGTTGCCTTCTTGCCTAGAGCGGGGATGTACCCACCTGCCACAAATGTACAGACCGGAGGATTGGCGGAGAAAACTGATAGATTTTACATGGTAGGAAGAAAATGTAGGTCACATGAGTTTTATCTTTATGGCAAAGTGTGCATCATCACCTTCGTCATGCCTATGATAATATCAATCAATCAATCAATCAATCAATCAATCAATCAATCAATCAATCAATCAATCAATCAATCAATCAATCAATCAATCAATCAATCAATCAGTCAGTCAATCAATCGTTTATTGTAGTGTCCAGGAACAGCTGTGAAGCCTTTGTATTGGTGCACTTGAAAAATTATACACAATGCACAACGTACCGAAAAGACAGAGGTAGTAGGCAAAAAGAATGTGAAGTAGTGAAACAAACAGGGAATAAGAAAATGAAGAGGAGGGCGTAAACGTGAGTTAATCACACAACATGAGTATTTTTGCACTTGTGCAGAACACTGGGAATGGACTCTGAAATATGTCAATACGGGCAGAATATTTATTGCGTGTTTTTCGAAGTCGAACCGTGTAGGACAGTGACTACTGGAACAAGACCGTGCAGAAAACGGGCTGTACTGCATGCTTGGCATATTTCTTGTGGTACGCAACATTTTACATGATCAAGAAACTTTGGGTAATGTATAGTGCCATGGACCACCTTGTAAAAGAACGAAAGGTCTGATTTAATACGTCTTTGAGTTTAGAGGTGTGAGTTGAGGTAGATGTGGAAGGGCTGAACTGTGGTCACCAGAACGGCGAAAGCGCGGCTTGGGAATGAGAAATAATAATAATAATAATAATAATAATAATAATAATAATAATAATAATAATAATAATAATAATAATAATAATAATAATTTTTGTTGTTATTATTATCACCTCTCTTATTAGTCGTACACCTTCTCTACCGCACCTAAGCCAACATATGCTTGCAGGTGAGCGGGCAGAGCGGTGACATCAGACCGAGACAAACGCAAATAAATTTTAATAAAACGAAATCATAATAACGCAAAGATGCACTGTACGAAAGAAAATGGAAGCGAAAGGGCAACGAATCAAACTACCTGACACCCTTAAACACCGTGAAGAGTGGGTAATGACGTGGCAGGGAATGAGATAATAATTGACAACCCGGCGTGGTGAAGTAGTGGCTTTGGTTACGTTGCTACGCCCGAGGAAGCGCGGGATCAAATCCCGGCCGCGGCGGCGTCCGCATTTCAGTGGTGGCGAAATTCAAATTCGCCCTTGTGCCCTGGATCGGGTGCGCATTAAACAAGCCCGCCAGGTGGTCGAAACTAATGGGGACCCCCCCCCCCCCCCCCCCACTACGGCGTGCCTCATTATCGTATCGTGATTTTGGCACGTAGAACCCGAGAATTCGATTCATATTAATTGACAAGTGTATCGACGTTAATTATTATACGCATTAATTTGTACAGATTGCACGGCGAGTCGTACACAGTAACGAAAGGGAAACGTAATTCGATCGCACCCCGTCTGTAAGCCGAAAAAAAAAAAAAAACAAAGCTTCGCTATAGGAAGGTTGCTCTGCTTATACGATAAGTTAAAGGCAGTAAGGAGGCTTTCCCACGGAGCTAACTTTCCCTGACCAACATGGCCGCGTACCTTCTACAGCGCTGTTAAAGCTGACACATGCGTGTTGAAAGCCTTGGACGGTGCGGGGAACGGACCGTGGCGCGAATAATGTCGCTGGCCCGCATTTTTGATGCTTCAATTACGATTATAGGCCGATGTCCACCATCTTAGTTGCGTCAAAGTTGGTGCGCGGAGAAGCGCACTTCCAGGTTCTGCTACTCAAGACAAGAATAATCTAGATAAAAGTGAGGGAACCCGCACCACCTTTGGTATCGCAGGTTTAAAGCCAATCGAAGAAAAATGAAAAGGGGTATAGAACCAGGTTTTGCCTATCGTCAGTTCAGTTGGGGGCACCGAAAGTGTAACGGAGGATTCCGCTGCATTTCCACGACGCCCCCCTTTCATTGCGACCGTCGGATGTGACCAGAGAGGAACCACCGAATCGCCACTATAGCTGTTTACACGTGGCGAGCGTCGCGACTATAGCCGGTGATAAGAGCTTCGATCGATTCCTGTCCGCAACGTCTCGTAGCTCGCATCTGCTGCTTTTCCGGGGAGAGACTGCGCGCATTGAGGTCGCGCTGACCGTCCGGCGTTACGAAACGGGAGCTATAGTGCGCGCAGCCGTTAACGTATGCGCTCGTTTCCTAAAAGACGGGACGCGTGTGCGCTGTTCCCGCGGGCACCGTCCTCCACCTTACAACAGCGACCGCTGACAGGGCAAGAGCGAGCACGTGAGTCAATTAAGGAACGCTTATGACTGCAGCGGTTAGTTTGCCAAAGCGCGCTGTGCGAGGAATGCGTGAGATATGTATTTCTGCGCGGACGAATCATTAGGGGGAGGGGGGACACGGGGATTGACCTGTCCTTGATCGATTGCTCTGTTTCCGTCCCAAAGGCGCACATTGTGCTACGAGAGACGCCGTGTGTGTAGTCGAGCTTTATTTTAATTTTTTTATTTAGGACCGCCTGCGGGGTCGTTAAACGTGCAACCCGAATGCGCGGAACGCGAGCTTTCTTGAGCGCCGCCTCCGTTTGAATGCGGCCGTCTCGGCTGGGAGTCGAACCCGGGACCTCGTACTCGGCAGCAGTGCACTTCGTAGACACTGAACGTCTCCCTGGATGGCGACTTATTTCGGCGCCGGCGTATACACGCGCGTCCGATTGGGCCGGTAGCGAAAAATCCCGTGGGTGTATATGACCCCAATGACCTCGTCCGACGAACGCTCGAGCTGTTGACACCGCCGGTGCATTCAGTCGCGACAAGTAAGTCGGCGCCTATATACGGCATCTGATTTGTAACTCACGTGGAAGGAATTAAGGGACGGCTAGGCCTGTTTTCTTCCGGAAACAACTGTACATTAACGCAGGCCGTCGCCAAGGTGGCCTGTGGTAACACGCAGTTCGCGTCCTGTGTTGATAGACAGTTCTCGTCATCGACCGAACTGGCAGCACTTCCCATGACCGTATAGCGCAGGAAATGTTCGTCGCAGCCTGTGCCGTTAGGCCCGTACAAGCTTGGAGATGCACTTGATTTCCCGTTGCTAAAAGAGACGTCCAAAGCTTCCTTGACTAATACAAAAGTCCTGCCATCAATGTTCATTTCCTGCGGTGCTCGATTTCGTCTGTGCGCAAGCGCAGTAGCTGGGTTCGCCTATCCGAGCTATGTTGGAGGTAACCTCACTGTCCCGGTTACGTGCGAACTCGCTGCGAGACATCGTGCACCGTGTCCAAGCCCTGTGTCCTACAGCGATTGTTGCCTTCACGCGCGTTTCACTGCAACCTGGCTTCTTCCACTTTTACTGCATCTTGTGAGCGCTTGTATGGACCTCATCTTCGTCACCTGTATGTAATTGTCACCGTCATCGCTTTGCTTCGTAAGCCGTTGCTTTACATTGCTTAGAGTTCTAATTGATCACTTCCCCTTGTTCCTTGTTCACTTCTCTGTCGGTCGCGCTCTCTCGGGGAGAGGAGAAAGCGTGTAACTGTGCAAAGGATGGACAGTGGCTGAAAGGCGATGAAGGCGGAGGATAAAGTCAGTGTTCGGACTACTACCGTTTGTCCGCGCCCGCGACCTCTTTGCTCCCGTCACGTGTATACTTGAAAGCCCCCGGGACGAAAACACCGCGTGTTTCCGTGACAGCGGGTCGCTTCTGTATCCAGTCGCTGACGGGGGTCGGGCCGCCGGTTCGGAAAGTTGGCCGGACCGGCGATCTCGACCGGCTCCAGTCTTCGCCGAGTGTTTTTTTTCTGTGTGGGCGACGCTGATTACAGCCCCCGGCGCGTTCCGGCAGCTGTCGGGTTCCATAACCATCGATCAAGGGAGCGGGGAAGCAGTTCGAGGAAAGGCACGCGTTCTCGGGGGAAAGGGGGGAGGGAGAGTGCGAGAGGCGTCGCTCTCTGCTCCACCCTCACCCCCCGCTCCCTCTCCCTCTTTTCATTGGGCTTCGATTGAAGGGTGCGGGTTGAGCTGCGGACGGACGAAACATCTGCGCGCACGCAACTTCGCGCGGTAAGTCGCGCTAGCACACTCGCGGATCTTGACTCCCGCCGCGCGTTTCACCCATGCCGAGACATACGTTATGATGCGCATTGCCTTCCACAATATATAGGCACCGCCGACTCAACCGCCACGTGACTGCACTTCTTCGTGACGTCCGAGCTCTGCGACCGCCTTGGATTGCGCGCTGAACGCAGCTGTGCGCGTGCGCGCGTTCTTCGCTAATTGTAATCCATTCTCCGTTGTTGTTGTTTTTTCCTTTTCTTCTCGCTTCCTCCTCCTCCCCCAGCGCAGGGTAGCAAATTAGGCGCAACCTGGTTAACCTCAGTGTCTTACTTTTTCTATCTCGCCGCCAATGCTTTCTGTTAAATTAACCAGGAAACTATTGCGTAAAATATTCGTTCCGGATATGATAGTTGGATGCAGGTGAAAATGTGCGGAAGTGGTTTAATCATGTTCTCGCCGTCAGCTAACCGCGAAGTGTGTTTCTGTAAAATACCGCGAGGTGGACGTGACAATCTGCAAGATACAGCCATCAAAACGCCAACCTGACACACGATGTTACACATTCATATCTGTGTTTGGGCAAAGAAAATTAGTTTTTACCTTGTAAGAAACGTGAGCAGGTGGTTAGTTTGGCCACGTACACTGAGATGATTTCAGCATTTAACCGTGGTAGTTAAGCAACAAAAAAAGTGTCGTTTTTCTTTAACGTTTCTAATATACCAGTTAGGTAATAAAGACTTTCAGAAGTGATCATGTGCCTGAGCTGTCTTTGCGCCTCACCGTATTATAGGACATCGACGTTATGTGTGGAAGTTGGGAACCAGGCACGGTGTTTGTTGTGGTGTGTTAAGCGTGCCATCTGCATAAATTGGAACGCGAACAGGAAATAACTGATCAGAACGGCTATTACGCGTGATTACGTGCAAGTGCGACGTGCGATCGCTTTGTATCCGGTTTCTAAGCATGGAGTAGTCTGAAGTGTACATTTTGGAGTCTCAATTACAGGGACACCAAAGGAAAATATTAAGTCGGGCTAGATTGAACGATTCGGCTTCTGTAATAACGAATTCGCCATTTTTAACTATCTTTTATAAGTGAGACAATGACTAAAATGAAAATTTTGAGCAGTTTTGCGTGACGCCACCTGTTGTGAACTGTGGTACCTATCTGCCATGTGACGTCAGCCCTGGCTGATTTATTCAGAGCGGTTGAGAGGGAGGTCACGTGGAGATTACGTCAACTCGTCCGTAGCGGCGCGGGTGGTTCAAATTGGGGAGTAGCAGCGGGACCGAATTCGGTGGAAAGTTCGCACGCAACAAAGTGATGTACTGCCCCCCCACTTAAAACCCATATGATAGACATGTAGACGAATGAGCTATCGATCTGGCTCGGCTTAATAGTTTCCTTTATTGTCCCTTTAGGGCACTGCACAAATGCAAGCGAACCTGGAAAGGGGACATCGCAGTGGGGTATAGTTTCGGAATCGGTGACGCTTAAATTTGTGCTGATAAATCGCATGCTGCGCGCCCTCGGTAGAACATTATCGTCATCTTGTGGAGTTAGCACATTAGCGACTCATGATTTTCAACATGACTGCTGCGCCTTGCTGACCGAGATTAAAATGGAGCCGGTAGCCATTTTTCCTCGAACTGTTGTGAGGCTGCACGCACGTCTCTCTACGAGTCTCTAATAAATGTTCCCTAAATCTCAGGGGAGGTGAATTGAAATGTCCAGGAGCGCTATGCGCGAGCCGCGCGCGTGATTTAATTCCGCGGTACCTATATTTGTGATTTGTTACATCCGCGTCAGTGGTGCAAGCGACGACGGGAACGGGGATACGACGCCGACATGGGAGCCGCGTGCGATGCAGAGCGCTTGCTGGACGCCGGTTTTCGAAGAAGACAGCTATAGATACGTCGTCCTTTGTGCGGTGTCCGGTATCTGCGCGAAATTGGAGACCGGAGAGTCCCCGACGACAGCACCCACGCACGCTATCGATTTTTCTAGCCGCAGTGACTGGCACGTGAAATACCTGCCAGCCCTCCCTAATTCTCCCTAACGTTTACGAACTGGGGCTTTGTTCTGCGATGTGCGTCACTAATGATGCTTGACAACTTTCACGGACCTTGGGTTGCAGTCGGAAGTTGTCAACTTGTAAAGTCGTAAACTTTAGTTCGGTGAACATATTGAACGAGCCGAGATACGACGTATACGGTGGATGGGCACAACTAATGTTGAATTCCAATGGTAGATCGCGAGCGCTCGGCCGGATCACGAACGGAGCGCGTCGCTCCGACTGCTCCGACTGAGATCGCTCTCATGTGCGCACACCATATCTGCGAAGGGAATGCGTGCGCTCCCGCGGGGGCACTTAGTACACGAAAATCAAGTGAGAGGGCGCTAGGATTGAGAGAGGAACAAGCGCTTGGAAGCGCAACCCACCACCCCATTTCACTGTCCGTGTCAGAAGAATTATCACTCGACTTGGAAATTGTACTGTCTGAGCGGAGCAGTCTAGGAGCGCGAACAAAATCGCACGGCGCGAAGCGGCGTCCACGTTTCCCATGTCGTCCATAGCTGCCCGCGACCGGAAACAGGCGACCATGACAGGAAGCAGAGGCGGGTGAAGGAAATACGTCACGAGGACTTCCGGTCAAATCTGCCGATTTCGGCGGAGCAAATATTTTTGCTCCACGGAGCAATCCGGGATCAGCGGCTGGTCCCAATCTGCCATTGGAACACACAGCCCACGCTCCCACTCTGCCATTGGAATAGGATTGCTCCATACAGAGCAGAAAAACTTGATCGGGATCTGCCATTGGAATTCAACATAAGAAACATTCGAGGTCCGGACGGATTGCTGAAGTTGCGCAGGATCTCAGTCATATGATGCTGGCGATCCTGTCGATTTTCTGCAGTGATGGCGGAATGCGACCGCATACATCTAGCGCTGCAAACAAGACCCGAACGGTTCGCTCGTCAGTCTTCCACCGTATCCTTGGAAATATTGTTTCGAGCAAGTATATTCAGACAAGTTCCCGAAGCAGGCGAAGTCGGCAAGCAGCAGTCGCTGACAAAAAGACACTGTGGCCTAAAAACAATGTTGCTTGTCTGCCTTCTGCTGTTCCAAGTTGGTTTCGTTCTGCCTGTGTGCTGCGTCTATCGTTAATAAATGAAAGAGTAAAGGAAAAAGAAAAGTCAGTGCAAAGTTGATTCTGGTTGGCGCTATCTTTCTGAACTTTTGGAATCGTGGCACATTTGGGAAACGTCGGGAGGAACATCAGTCGTTTGTCAGAAACACTTCCCGCCGTTTACTTTCAAGGACTGCGAAAAGTGGCTACGCGCTACTCAAAGCGTTAAAAAACAAGGAAAGAAAAACGAAATAGGAAGCGTACATAAGCACCGCTACGCCTCACGCCATCTCACAACTGAAGAAGGAGCCGGTCGATTTGTGAAACGTCGTTCTCTTAAAATAAATTTTCGTTGCAGCTACCTCGATCGTTAATAAAGTGCGCTCGTTGTAGCCAACAAAAGTTGTGTGCTCAGGGGGAACGATTTCATAACGCGTGCTGCAACCCTCCTCATCCCCCCTGGTGAAGGTGGAGTGGAGGATTTTCTTTGAAAATAAATTTTCAAGTTAACGTTTTGGCAGGTGTCAATCACTAACCACACTCACTCGAGAAGGCGGGCGTGCAGAGACACGCGATGCCAGATCGAACGGAAGGGACGACCCGAACGCCGCTCGTTCTTTTCTTGCGTCCGTGTCCGCTTGCTCGCTTTCGAGTCCTTCTAGGATAACCACAGCGCGCAGTGGTAAAGCCCAGCTGTTGCCAAGCGTGGCGCGACAGCCGGACTGTGAAGGTCTGGCCAGTGTGGTGGAAGTCCTATATATCCCCAGATAGTTTTTTTTTTCCCTTTGCTTGTCGTGTTTGCCCACCTGGAAAGCCTTTTTCTCTCTCTCTCTCTCTGTCCCTCTGCTGTGGCAAGGGGAAAAACTATTGCCTCGAGGATTTTGTCGTCGTAGTGAAGCTTCCGGGAAAACGCGTTCTGTTTGAGAACTCGTTGATCCTATAACGTTCAGGGCTACGCTTCGGGAAAGTAACCAGACAGTGCCACCGTGCCGGCTCGGTTTCGTTTCCTCTCGGGTCTGACAGCCTTCAGTTTCGCGTTGTTTCCTTCTCTCTCTCTCTCTCTCTCTCTCTCTCTCTCTCTCTCTCTCACTCTTTCCTTTTAAATTTAGTATATTTAGCGCACGCCGCCAGATTGTTGACATCCCCACTCCGCACTGCAGCAGCAATCCCAACTGCGGTGGTGTAAGCAACAACTTTCAGTCTGAAGTAACAGTTGGCCCCGTAGCAGGGGCGACTATACTACGCGCATGCGTTGCCCAATCGGCGACAGCGCGAATCACAACAGTCAGTGCAAGACGCCACACCGCGCGTCGGCGCCGCGACGCCACCAGTGCACAGCAAGGCAATCTCCTCCGTTGGCGAGCCTATTCCTATATGCAGTGCCTCGGACCACGCACACATCCCGTTGATTGCGTGCAGCTGCAAGGCGAACGCGAGAGACGAGCGTGACGACATCGCAGCAGCGCCGTTCGTTTATGCGTGTGCGATGTAGTTGGTTCTATGGCTCGCGATGCAATTGGCTATAGCGTGCCCACTGCGAAACGCAGGAGCGCATTCTTTCTTTTTTTTTTTTCTCTAGCGGCTCCGTGTCAGCGGTGATCACGCTCCGCGTGACCGTGGCTTTATGGTTGGCGCGCATGCATCATTGAGTACATGCCTCATTGAGTCGACGCATCACGCATAGAGTTTTGGCACTTACACCGTGTACCGGAGAGAAATCTGGTGCAGCGATGCATCGCTCGGGCTATACCGTTGGAACCTTCGAGTTTGTCTATAGCCTTCCGGCTTGCGTCTACGGACGTTACGTTCTCGCGGCAATATATATTTGTGGTACTAACGTTTTTTTTTTTCTGAATTTCCGAGCGTATACATTTTTTTCTTCTTCTAAACGCGCGAATGCAACGGATCTCTGCGCGCATGCATATTCAGCGCTAATTATCGCATTTATAAAGCAATACATTTTGTAGAAAGAAATGACCAATCTGCTGAATCGCAAGGTCGTTTGCAGTGACAATGACGAAGTTTTCGCGAATCCATGTACTATATACCCTTAATTAGCGTGCTTACTGAACCGTCGTATACTTGTAGCTCCCGTATACGCCGGCACCCTTCGAGCCATGTATCTAGTATACACCTAAGTGTCAGAGAGCCTTGATAGCGTTGCTGTATTTGTCCTTTATCACTTTCCCCATAGTTTTTTCATCGCTGTGCGCTCTGCAGTCGAGTAACAGTGTTGTTCGAACGATTCCAGAGTACCGCAGTTGTCGCAGCAGGGACTTGTAATTTGGCCCAAGGCGATAGGGGGTGGGCTGTTTGTGTGTGCGGCGTTAAGTCGTAGCCGACGGCACAGGGTGTCTCTAAATCCCGCTCTAGTCATCTTCGGTAGCCTCGATTGAAGTTCAGGGTTCATGTTCAGTGCTCGTTGGTGGGGACATACCGCTTTGCCAAAGCGGATACCAGGGCGCGCTGAGGAATGCCAGTATTTCTTCTGGACGTTTAGAGGTCTCGAAACTTCACTTAAAGCAAGAAATGAGGATTCTAAATATATATATAAGGAGCCCATGTCGCAGAAAATCCGGCGTCGGCGTCTCGCGTCGGTGTGCGGAATTTGAAAAGGAATTTTGAACCAAATTCCGAACCACGCGTGCCCAATCACATCTCTACCACCAAGGTTGCTCACACCTTTGCCTTTCATTCATTACAGAGTTATTCCTCGGAACCTTGGGGACGGCAGCCCACGAACAAATGTATTCGAAATAAACACCGACAGCGCATGTCCCTTATGTTTCAAATAAGCAGCTCTTCTATGTTTCCTTCTGTTACGTTCGTACGGAACTGCGGCGTCGTCACGTTCCGAAGCAGCTGCCGCTAGCTGCGCGTCCTCCTGTCTGCCGGCTGTCGGCGCCCCCACGCGACTGCCGCGTCTGCACGCCTTCAGCAGCATGCGTCGCTGCGGTCACGCTCTCACTCGGGGGCACCGTACGTCATAAGCCGCGGCCGAGCCGCGTCAATCGCGGCGCGCGGTGGCAGACGTGCCTTGTTTTACATCTATTTTCGTCTGCTACGGAACGGTTGCGTAACTACTGGGACCGGGCTTGACGTAATAGTTCTGCGGAAATCCGCAAGGTGGAGAGGAGCAATTAATAAAGGGAAGACGTGACATCCACCCGATCGTAGCAATTGGTACAAATGAAACCCGCACGGGTTCCTCGAAAGAAAAGCCTCGCAGTTGAAGAAAAATTCGTCCTGGTGCGGGACGAATTTTTTCTTCAGCGGGATGAATTTTTCTTCAACTGCGAGCCTTTTCTTTTGAGGAACCCGTGCGGGTTTCTCTTGTAGCAGTTGCTGCGATTGGGTGGACGTCTCATTTTTCCTTCATTAAGTACCGGGTCATAAACGAATCTTCCTGCTTAAACCACTTGCGCGTTCTCGCTCAAGTGCTGCACGAATTTTGCGTGTACTTGGTTTAATACCGGTGACTTCCCATTGGCCGACAAATCGCGACTTCACGCTGTCTGTGCCGGCGTATGTCAAAACTAGAAAAGGAATTATCCCTGACGATGATTAGTACGTCTTGGGGCTGCACCATTCGCGTCGGGTTGGCAGATGAATTTGGCGCGAATAAATCGTGCCCTGGCAACACGGACGGTAGCGCCGTCTGTCATTGTTAAGAAGAAACACGGCGCACGCCGTGTCTCGCCAAGCAGTTGCAGATAAAGCAGTCAAAAGGATTTGGAATACGTCACACGCATAGCATTGTACGTAAGATAAATGTGTGCGATGGTGGGGGCACGTATGTGTGGTATTTACAGCAGGAACAAAAAGAAAATTATTAGTCTTGGCCGCATGTTTTCAGCGGCAGTAAGGCTGTTCTAGTCGGAGGTAGTTCAAAGCAGGGCAGAGTATTGCATTTGCTCCATATTGACCGAGAAATCGAAATTTCAGCGCCACTATCGCGGCGTAGCTCTTCAGGCGCTGAAATCGAGTGGCTGGTCGCTCAGAGAAAAGTTTTGACGGGCTGGAGCTGGGTTCGGGAGGCGGTACCCGGAAGAGCCGCAGGGTAGCGCCGTTTGGAAGCGGCATGCAAAGAATCGCACTGCTCGTGGAGCACTATCACGGGATGACGGCTTTCACCGCTTGACACACGCGCGCGCCGACAAACACACATTGCCGGCGGCGTGAAGCGGTGCCTCGTTTAACGAGCAAAACTTCAGAAGGAAAGCAATAAAGAAAATTGCGTTAATATTTAGCTGGAACTGCGGAGGCGTGACAGGTGAAAGCCCGATCGCTTACTACGCACAATAGCGCCCTCTTTCAACTCAAAGCTGCAGATGTCACGCCGTGTCCTCAAGCGCTTCCCCTCGCCAAGTTTCTCGTCGCCTGGCTGAAGCTGAAATTATTGTACCTGGCAATTTGAACTCACGCTGCGCCTAATGACCCTACGTGCTTACGTCGAGCTCGGGAAAAAAAAAAAAAAAAGATCGTCAAAGCTGGCTTCTCTGCATGAAGGGTGTCGGTGAGGAGAAGCCCACTTCTTGCGGGTGCTTTGGTTTCGTAGGCGCTTGCTGTACCACCACATCGGGTATGTCCTTGTGACACGCCAGGCGACGTGTCGACCGGTGCGCGTGGCGAATGGAGGACGCTGATGATGATAAGCTACTTCCACTCGCAGGACATTGATTCGATAAAAGCAGTGTGGATATCTATATCGACGTGCAATTTCGATGTCTCTAATGTGATAAAAGACATAGCCGCTGGAGCGAGTGCGTGTAAAATAATGCGAACGCTAGTATCAAGATTGATGGAAGTATACTAGGTGTCCCAGCTAACGTTAGCCAAGCTGTTCAGAGAAAAAAAAAATAGATAGAAAAAAAGACACGGTGCAAAGTATGATTTTAAGACCTATGATATTCAGTCGACAGAATGTTTCGGTCTGACGACGGACAACCGTAGGTCTTAAAATCATATCTTGCGCCATGTTCTTCCAATTTTCTTTCTTCTTTCATTTTTTTTTTTCTTTGAGCAGCTTGGGTAACCTGGGACACGCGGTATAAGGGCAAACGGGAAACGCGTCGAAGCTAACCCAGAGGTTGTCAAAGCTTAGCCAAAGCAAGTGAGCCGAACGCTACCTATAGTTAGGGCCTATACTAAGGGAGCTCCTCAGCGGGGCACTTAATATCCCGTTCTATCGAACGGCTGTGAGAAAGAGCCGAAAACAGAGGATCGAGGAAAGGAGGGTGATCGGCTAGCATAAACGATCTTCTATCGGTCAGCCGGGAAGCATCGAACACGGCTGGAAATGAACGTATTGAGACGAGAAGTCTAAGTGAATCATTGGTAACACGCTCATGCCTGCGTTGACCCCATACAGTGTGCTCTCGATCTTCTAACAGCACACGGGGGGGGGGGGGGGGGGGGGAATCCGCGCGAATTCAAACA
Source organism: Dermacentor andersoni (assembly GCF_023375885.2). Taxonomy (NCBI): domain Eukaryota; kingdom Metazoa; phylum Arthropoda; class Arachnida; order Ixodida; family Ixodidae; genus Dermacentor; species Dermacentor andersoni. The sequence continues at coordinate 50,186,167 of NC_092824.1, forward strand.
AAGGGCGGCTCGAGCACTCTTCGGCGGCTGCCAGATAACGCCAACCCTGGCGCCGTGACGTCGGGATGCGCGCTCCAAGGTTCATTGATCGTGAGCGTGGGAGCTGGCGACGCTGTCGGTGACAGGGTGCGTGGGAACGTCGCAGCCAGCAGCGCAGACTCTTTCGGCGCGGTGAATTTGTCTGAAATTTTGGGGTGGTTCATTGCCGGAGCGCATATACTATTTGAGAGGAGATATGCGGGGTGCAAAAAAAAAAAAAAAAAAAAAAAGAGAGAGAGAACTGAAAGTCGATCGGTCTGGTTGGTTGTGATCCACCTTTATAAATTTGGCCAGGATGTCGTTCACACACGCGACGATATTGAGAGCGCGTTACTGGATTGCTTGTCGGTAAGCTGGTGACCGGTTTACAGAGCCTGGTGCTCTTCGGGTGTTTTGCGTTTTTGCATAAGAGCATTTCCCTCGGGTATCCGCGCTTTGCGCAGTATAAAGACTCGGTTACGAGTCGGTGCCAGCATGTGCTTCAGCGATGCCACTCTTGATTTTCTGCTGGAATTTTTGATGATTAAGATAAGCGTGGGCGTTTCGGAGTGAACTGTCTCTCAGCGCTGCTGCCATGCAGCAGGCGCTGAGAGACAGGCGCATCGTCATAATCATCATCATAATCATCATAATCAGCGGTAAGCAGGCGCAGCTTATAACACACGGATGCGTCGGGACACACCAGGGCCCGTGGTCGCTAAAATGATCTTACGTAAATGCCGTCCGCGATTTGTCATCGCAGTGGCGATTGTGTTGTTACCATATATACCTGTCGGTGTCATGATTGTCATGCACCCGAATGGCGGCCGACAACGAAACCTCTTTACGTAAAAATAAACTTTTCTAATTGCTAGCCCAGCTAAAGTCAGTGTCTTGCAAGGATTATTTTCATTTTCTCTTCTTTTTACCTTTCGCCATCGGCTGATACGGAGCTAGGCCTTCGTTATCACCATTGTCGTCCGCTCGCTGCGGTGGCTGATGAGAAATACATAGTATCGGAGAAGAGTTCTTGTGTAATACGGCGCTCTGTCTTTGAGCACATGGACGTATGCCCATGTGCCCAAAGTATGTCCATGTGATCCGGATGTCTGGATGGTGGGATCGGTCGGCGTGGATCTCGGGATCAAGAGGGCGCGGGCTCGATTCCCCCCCCTAAGGTGCATTTGTTTATACTGGCTCTGATCGTTGTAATACTAACGTTATTTGCTGCGCACGCGCACACCATTATGCTGGCTGTCGCCTGTGGAAAAAAAAAAGGAAGCTCTAACGTGCGCTTCTCCCCAGAAGAACTGTAAGTGAGGAGAAGCTAGCTTCAAGTAAAATCTTCGCGCTGCCGCTTAAAGTATAAACCCCATGCAAGCGATCTTGCACGCGACAGCGACAAGCGACGCGATGGAGATGGCTGTCGCGTTCGCTCGTCGCCTACAAGTTGCACCCCATGCGAGCGATGACTTCGAGCGACGTCTCCCCAGTGTTGCCGGTATGAGGGCAGCAATATAGGCGCCGAAACTAGCGTGACGCGTGCTTTATTAACTTAAGTTGATGTATTTTACTGTAAAAAGCAGCATAAAATGTTTCTGAAAGTCTTGCAGTAGGTTCTTATCCTTGCACGTATAAAAATTCAATTGTTTGCTCGTTCCGTGCGACAATCGGAAGTGCTGGAGTTATGTACGTCCAGTTCCGGCTTTGCGCTATTGGCTAGTCGCTCATAGCACTTCCGGGCGACGAGCGACGAATTCTAGATTTGCAAAACTGAGTGATCGCGCGACAAGACCGAGCGATCTGTTCAAGCGACGGCCCGATCCGTCGCGCGAACCCATCGCTCGTCGCTGTCGCGCACAAGATCGCGCTAATGGGGTTTAGCCTTAATGTTCGATAATCATTGGGGAGCTCAACTAAAGTTTCTTAATCATCAATAAAACATTCTATATTAGGGCACGTGTTGTATTTGCGTAATTGGCGCTCATCTATTATCAATCGACGTCCATTTAGCAGGAATCCTGGGACCACAGCTAGCACTGAGATACGCGTCCGCGAACTTGTAGGAAAACGCAGCGCTGGTCGTTCCGTATTTATTTTCTCTCAAGACCGTGCTTTGGGGGGGAGTCGAAACGACGTGAAACACTAATGTACTTCGTGGCGAATTTGGGCGTTGAATATTTCGAACCTAGTGGCAGGCTCAGGATACCGACTAACGCGAGCACTGACCGACTTTAGTTCCGCGACAGCGACGTGCGCTTTTAGGTGTCTTACTAAATTGACTAGTGAATTTAGTTAACGAGAGAATTAATAAGGGTATTGCAGAGCTACTTGTGATACCTCCCGGCGCTGATAATATCCCGGCGAAATAGAAGACATTCTGATATCCACCACACCATTTTTTTGTTTTTGTTTTATGAACGTGGCGTACACGTTGCCATCTGTAAAACAAAAAGGAATAACCGGCCGTGACTTGTGCTCCGACTCGAGCTCTCGTCTCGCCGAACGCCTACGGATCTGCGCCCGTACTCACGGGGCAGCTTTAATGCGAAAATGGTTCGTAAGAGCAAAAAAAAAAAAAAAAAAAAAAAGAACGCTCACCAGTCTTGACTCCGGACATTCAATTAGCGAAGACTGCCAGCCACTCGCAAACAGTGCTCGCGAACCGGAAGCTCCGCGAATTCGACGACGAAGCGAGACCCAGGGAAAGGGAAATGCCGAACGCGACACAAAAGTTTCATTTCTCCCAACACACACGTGGCTCGGCCGCGAGCGCAACTTTTTGTAATGTTTCGCGACATAAACACGTTTCGCAATGTTTCCGCAATATCTTCGCAAGTTTTTTTTTTTTTTTTTAAACGCGACTACCAGGAATCGTTTACTAGGACCGACCGACCAGGGAGAGTCTTCGATAAAGGGTGGCTTATGGCCATCCCCATCTAAAAAAGAAAATTGATGAAAGTAATATCCGATGAGATGAGACACGCTGCGTTTGGTTGTGACGAGCTAGCCGGAAAGGCACTCTCACCCGATATTAGTTTATCAGCACCGCGCAGGGGGACTGGACGAAGCGTTAACAAGAGCTATATATATATATCGGGGGGCCGGAACATCGCCGCCGCACGTCGTTCGACCGCGTGCAAATAAATCTGCCGGGGCACATTAGGAGCGTTTGTGTGCCTCGATTTTGGAGCGCGACGGAGACTTCCCCTTTGATGGAACGCATAGGGGGAGGGGAGGGAGGAGAGGGGGCCGTGGCCGAGCATAAGCCGGGGAGGAGACAATATTGCGCGGTCGCCGGCCGCGTTTACGGAGCCCTTGGCCGCGATATCTTTTCGGTAAACATTGTCTTCCTCCGTCTAGAGAGGCACGCACGCACGCACGGCATTGCGGCGCGCGCTCGACATCGGCGCGTGATTTAATTAGCGCCCCAGGGAAGCTCGCGGCGAGGGGTTTGTTTTCTCTGTGCCGGTCGTCTCTTTCTTTTTTTTTTCTCTCTCTCTCTCTCTTTTTGTGCCTGTTTCCGATCCGCGCACTTCCGAGCTTGCCTAGAGACGAAATTGAACGAGAGGCAGAAAAGGCTTTTTTTTTTTTTTTTTTTTCGGGCGTGCTTTGTCGCGGTGCTCTTTTCCGGCTCGTCCTCGGGCGGCTCGCCGCCTTTAGCTGCGCGCGCGTGCGTGCTTTTGGCGTCATGACCAGAGATCGCCAATCGCGGGAGGCCCTTCCTGGTCACGTGATTTGGTCGCGCACGCATCTGGCTTGTCGTTCGGGTAGCATCGCGTTGTTCTTCGTATGCCCCGCCTGTTTGTCTGTCCGCGCGTCAGACGGATGGGGCGCAATCGGTATGTGTAGACCCATTTTTGGGGGGATTTCCTTTTTCTTTTCTCATTCTGTTCTCTCTCCCATGGTGTGCTCGAGCGCCCTCTCGCCGGTGTTTCGTAACGCGTCGAGCTGTTACTTATAACGATTGCATGCAGCGCCGGTTGCGCCATGCGTGCACCCCCCCCCCCCCCCCCTCCTACACCCTGCGTAGATCTCTGTCCACTGCTCTATTTTTTGGATACTAGGAAGGAGCTAGCGTGTTTGTTGCGTCACGAACTACTACAGGCACCGTGCATGGTGCTTTACGCGTGCTCATTTGCTATGTTACGTTACGTCACCGACGAAGCTATGCTTGCTCATACGTGTACGCCGCTTTTAGCTGATGAGAATGAACAAGCTCGAGACGGTTCTGAGAACGCTGATCTGGCTTCTAGTTTCGAAGAGGATGACGTCAGCGTGCTACGTGGCACGTGATGAGGATCAAGCGGTGATTAGTGGCGATTGAATGGTGTTACAGCAGTTGCGAACAGAAGGAGTTGAGGGTCGCCTGGCCGTAATTTGCACCATAAGCAAACGATCCGAATAAAGCGGCGCGTCCATATTCCTGCGCTTTTGGGCAACCTCCTAGCAAAAATTAGCGTTGCGAATTCATGTAACGTCGTTTCAGACGCTTTCAGGCGACCTGACAAGTCGTTTGATAGTAAATTGAAACTTGGCTATTTTCTTAAAACTTTGATAACCTTATTAACTTTAAAATCTTTTGTATTTTAATAGATTTTGTTGAAACAGTATTAAAAGAAGGATCTCAAGTATCTCGAGGATATTCTCTTTCTTTTCTTTTTGTATTTATTTGCGTCGGTCTCTAGCCATCGGTTTCTTTCTTATATTTTTGCGTCCGAAATGCGGTTGCAGTTTCTTGCGAAAAGAAAGCCTGCATGCATTCATTTAACGATATTATGGCGTTTGGAAAAGTTCGCGATGAACGAAAGAGAAAAAAATAATAAAGTGCGGCATGCACAACAACATCTACGAAGTGATCGAGGCTCAGACTATGGCGCAAATACTCCGCCTATCCTCGTCCAAAGCCGGTAGACTAATTCTAAGCGAAGCTAATGTTTCCCCATCTCCCTATCTCGAGCACGCTGTTACCGTACCGAGTGAAATTAGGGACAACTACAGAGTCTCACCGTTTCCCAGAAACGTCCACCCATTATACAACGTGGGTAGGCGCCGGGCCCGCGCCAGCGCGATTCTCGACCGCACCGACGCGGATCGTGAAGCCACCGCATTTGTGGACGCGGCCCAGTACGGCAATACATCAACTTTCGCGATAGCAGTTGTGGACGGCAACGGAACGTCACGATCATCCGCATCGGTTAAATCGACCACTAGCGCTAAAGCAGTACAGATAGCCGTAGCCATCGCCATGGCAGACCCCACATTTACCCATGTCCTCACGGATTCGCGTGCTGCAATTCGGGCTTACGAAAGCGGCAACGTATCGAAAGAGGTAGCGCATATACTACTAGCGAGCTCAAAAGAGTGCAAGCGATGCCTCTCCTGGTTCCCCGCTCATATGGGGAAAAAACATTCACCCGCAAAAACCCAACCTCAATGAAACGGCCCACGACCGTGCGCGAGAACTTGCCCGCCGCGACGGTCCCACGGCCTCCGAGGGGCTGGACATTCAGTTTAATGACCCGCTACTCACTTACCAAGAGAGAGAGAGAGAGAGAGAGAGTAAAACATCTTTATTAATAATATTTGAATGGCGAGAGCAGTGTGGGAGGAACCCTCAGTCCAGGGTCCCTAAGATGATTCCGGCGATGTTTCGAGCCCGTTGTATCACAGCTCGGAGGACCTCGGGAGGTCCGTCGCGGAGGGCATCGTCTCACAGCTCTTTGTTGCGTACGGGGTAAAGGAGAGTTGGCAAGGGAGGAAAGAGGTTTGCAGTGCACTCAATCGTGACGTGGAAGATTGTGGGCGTGGTGCCACAGCCAGGGCAACGATCTGCATAACAGTGTGGGTAGAATTTATTGAGAGAGACAAGATTTGGAAAAGTTGCGGTTTGTAACTGGCGTAATGCCACTGCTTCCTCCCGCGAGAAGGACGGCGGTGGTGCGGCGTGGGTGCGACGAATGCGTGTATAATGACGGAGTATGTCTTTGTAACGGAGCAAGGGATCCCCCACTCTGAACTAGTCGCCTCACCACGCCGAGTCGCCCGGAGCGAAATTTCTCGGGCAACCGCATGTGCGCGTTCGTTACCCGGCAGCGAGGTATGACCAGGGGTCCAGAGTAAGTGGATGCGGCGAGTTGTGGTTGGTGTATTTTGCGGGATCTGTTTGAGAATTTGGTGCGCCGCTCTCGGGATGCCATGTCCTGATAGGAACGCCCGGCATGCCTGTTGCGAGTCCGTCAATATATACACTTCCTCAGGAACACGGATGGCGTATCGAATTGCAAGAGCAACACCGAGAATTTCTCCGTAAGCGGCATTTCTTCCGCGCATTGCAGCAGAGTCTCTCAGGGATTCGGTGCCATCCAAAACTACCGAGGTATAGCCCTCTTGAGTGCGTGATGTGTCCGTTTATAAAGTATGTGTTTCCGGGATGTTTGCAAGCATGCGGCCAGTGTATCGTACACGGGCTTTGCGCCGCCCTTTGTCATGCTCGGGGTGCATATTACGTGGCAATGGATGAATACTTAGTGCTTGGCGTATCGCTGACGGCAAGATCGTTGGACGGGCTTCAGACACAAGGGGTGGGACAGAGTATCTCAGCCGTGTGAGAAGATGGCGGCCAGTAGGAGTGAGTAGGAGGCGCTGGCGATGGCTGACCCAATGTGCCTCTAGCAGCTCGCCTAGTGTGTTATGTGTCCCTAAGTTAAGGAGACGGCGTGTGGAAGTATAATTCGGGACGCCATGGGCCAGCTTCGTCGCTTTACGAATCATTGCGTCTATGCGAAGTTGTTGCGCTTGGGTCAACCGCTGAAATGGGAGATGGTATGTAAGGCGGCTGATCACGCATGCCTCCACCAAGCGCAGCAGGTCCTCTTCTCGAAAGCCCGAGCGCCTGTTGGAGACCCTCCGGATCATGGCCAGAATTTGCTCAATCTGTCTGGATAGAAGGGAAACAGCGTAGTTTGACCTGCCATCCGCTTGGACGTGTAGGCCGAGGATACGAGCACGATTAACCTGTGGTATCGGTAATCACCTCACACTATCGAAAAGGCAGAATGAAATACCCGCTCCCGCACGCCAAACTCGAACGCGCGCAGGCTGCCGCGTTTCGAATGCTGCAAACGGACTCGTATCCGTCACGAGGCCTACTAAGCCACTACAATTCAGAAATCCCGGCAAATTGCCCCGACTGCCCAAACTCTATTGCTCACTCTCGCACATGCTTTGGCAGTGTACCGCGTTACCAGAGGGCCCTCTCTCCAGTGAGCCCGAATGGGAAGAAGCCCTCAAAAGCCCGTCCCTCAAACTCCAAGGCCGTCCAGAGGGCCCAAGAACTGGCGGAGCGTCACCACGTTCCCGTCCCGGCTTGGGCGCCGCCTACGGTTTCGGCCCAAGGAACTCCCCGCGTGCGATCTCCAACGGCTTAAACCCCCTCAGGACCTCAATAAAGTTCTTGACTGACTGACTGAATAAGGAAAACCGAATAGTTGTTGTTACTGCACGTGGCATCTCCGCGTTAACCCAATTTCTGCCTTCTTTACTGACTTCAGAGTTGCTGCATAAGAGCTGTGCGTAATCGGCCGAACACGTATTCGTTGGCAAGCAAACAGCGGGAAGACAAAAGAGATCGTTCTTCTTTTCTCTACTTAATTGACGAGGGCACAAAGTCAAGCCTTCGCCCGTGAAGATCTGCGCATTCGAGCTCGGAAAACCGTACGAAAGTGACAGGAGATCAAGGGCTGCTCGAACAAATTGGTCCAGACTGCCGGTAGCCCCGAGCACGCATCGAAAATGAGGAGGGGAAGTCATTTGTCATCAGAACGAACGATTTTGCCGGCCCGTACACCTATTGTTTCACGCTAAAGCGGCATCGTGTGACGAAGCAATGGAGCGGATGTTTCGTGCAGCATCGCGAGGCCTAGTTTGAGCCCACCTTTCGTCGTTGTCCATAACCCCCTTTGACACGCGGTTTCGGTTCCGGCCCGACCGCGGCTCGCGTGTAGTTCCGCGAGCGACCGCCAGAAGGCGCCAGCATACGGAGCGCTGTCCTAACGCCGCCTGGCGTCGGTGGTGCGAGCTTCCTCTCGCCTGTCAGCAGCGCGTGCGTCGGTCCGGCTTCGGTCGACGCGGTTGTTGGTGGTTGGTCGTGGTGTATCTAAGCGGCGCTCCGCCGAGCCGCCTGCTGATTACCTCCCCGCACCGATTTTCTTCGGCGCCGGCGAAGCGGCTGCGGTGTGTTAGTAGCGGCAAACCAGCGCGTTCGGGTTTCGGGCCCGCAGCCTACAGCGGACGCAGTGTGCATCAAACGGGAAGAGAAAGAAAGGGGAAGTTTGTGTGCCGCTCGGCCGATCGTCAAGCTCCTCTCTCTCGTGTACGGCGTCTTCTTCGTCTGCGAAGCGTGAACGTTGCCGTGTCGCCCGCCGTCCCAGCGCCGGGGCTGCCCAAGAAAAAGGCCTCGCCGGCGACGCATCGGTCCGTCGTCGCCAAGTGGTGCTGCCGCCGCCGCTGCTGCTGCTGGAATCGGGGTAACACAACACGTTCGGGCGTCGATCGATAGTTGAAGGCAAGTCACTCGCCGCCGCCGCTAGCGACCATGGAGGTTTTCCCCGCCTCGTTCCCCCTCTCCTCCATGTGCGTGTGTGTGTGTGTGTGTGTGCGACGCGATTTTTTTGCGTTTACGTCCGAGGCTGTCTCTCTCTCTCTCTTCCCCGACGTCTCGAGACCTCCTCATGGCCTCCGGGCAGGTTGATGGGAGAGGAAAGCAATTCTCCCTTCCTTTTTTTTTTCGGCCGGCACCCGCTGGACGCACCTAACCCACCTGACCCCGTGACCTCGCGGCTCCCGCAATCGTGCCGCCGCGTCTCCCTGCGCGCCGTGCGGCGAAGCCTAGTCCCTTCCCCACCCGCCGGGAAATTATTGTGCGGTGAAGCCGCCCTGTCAGGAGCCGGCCCCTAGGGGCCGCGACTCTGCACAGGTGTGCGGTTCATTTCTTTGCGCTTTGTTTGCTTTTGTTTTTTCTCGATCAAAACTCGCGGATTCGAGTTTCGCACTGCGGTCGCGTGCCCTGCTCCGAGCTGTGGTTATATTTCTCGCTTCTCGTGGCGGTTTCGGTGTTGAGCTCGACATTCGGTTGCTTCGCTTTCCGACACGTCAGAGATGTCTAGCGTTCGTTCAACCTTGGCAGCCGTGTGACGATGAGCCACTGTGGCCGTTGAGCCTCCGAAATTGCGGCTTGTTTCCTTCCAGTCGGTTCTTTCTACTCGAGGTGACGCCCAGCTTCTTGAGTGGCCATAATTTACGCTCGTCGAGATCGAAGCAGGGCGTGCCCGAGGACAACTGTGGGATATATGCTGGGATTTCGAATGGGAAAATAAGATCTTGGGAAAATAAGATCTTGTACCAAAGTTGTTCGAAAGATACGACACGGTAAATCGCCCAGCACCAACACGTTTTCAGAAGCCTTTCGTTCGTAAAAATAATTAAAAAGAACGATTCAGATCCAACGCACATCTGTGTGAAACGAAGCTTAAGCAAAGCGGTTAAATCAATGCTTCACAACTAATGGCGATGACTACAAATTTGTTCACTTTCATCCTGTGAAACGTGTACTCTCGTGGAATGTTTGTCTATTGTCAACAAAGGGTCACAACTTTATTGTCACGCACATATTTTATGTTTTTACACTCCATTGTTGACAAGCTATGCCGAAACGGAAACTCCAATTCAGGCGGATGACCATGTGTGAGACGTACATATACGCAGCGATGTTACGTGACGAAGGCGATGTATCGTGTTTGTTGAGCGAAGACTGGTGATGGCAGGTACGTGAACAGAAAAGTACGACACGTATCAAAGGAAGAGTTGGGGATTTTGTACCTTTTGTGTCACAGTGGGACAACATACCCATTCTGGATGCTTAGCCACGAACGGGCAGACACCCAGTGACACGTACCGAATGGCTAAATCGAAGAAAGTAAAATTAAATCAAGTAATCTGTAAAATGTAATGCACTATTCTATTAACATTATCGGTATGCTTTAGATATATCTATGAGCCTACATTATACATTCAGGTTTTAGTAGGAAGTTCGTTTTTTTCTTTTTTTACGCAGAACAGAGGCGCACATAGGAGGTTGTAAGAGCCACTTTGCAGATACTTTCGTATAACATTTGCATATGTCATCAGCAGCAGCACTGCTGATCATATATATGCGCAGCCCGATGCAGGAGCATACGAGATAGTTGAGCGAGTACCGAAGCGTCGCAGTGTTTTGCTTTCGCACGACAAGCGAAACGGAAACATGTTGCAGAGAAAAAAACTATTCCACCAAATTACGTAGGGTGCTCTGAAGGATTGCCAGTATTTTGTCCAAACTTTCGAGGTCGACCAGCTTCACCTAACAGAACGAAGAAAAAGATGTTGCCACGAGCGAACCCTTTAAGTGTACAACACGAACAAGACTGCGGTGTAGCCTGAGCTGAGCGCATGGCCTCGGGGTTCACACTGAACCAATGGTACAAGGTGTCGTCGCACAATTGCTCGTGCCTTCTCTGCTCTCGGTCGATCCCGCAGACACCTCCGTAAGACCAGTAGTCCTTGCTTTCGGCATTGTTTGCTTCCACGCTCATTCGCATCATCTGCCCTCAGAAAGGCTGCTTCAAATGGGCCTCGAGAGCCGAAGCAGGGGCACAGAAGACTTCAACGAGAGCAGGGTTTGTTTAGCAGCGCGCACTGTTTTTTTTTCACCGTCGTCTTCGCAACATCCGATGCGTTGGGCGGTTAGTGCATCCGAGATGCGAGCGCATTCCTTGGCGAGAGCCCCAGGACCTTTCATTGAGGAAGTACTGAAGTTGTACTGAAGTAAGAAGTTGTCGAAAGTCTACCACGTACGCTTCTCGCACGCCTAATGACGGCACTTCGCGAGCGTGAAGCTTGAGAAACGCACACTCGATTTCAATACTAAAGTTGGTCTCGAAACGCCGGAGGGCTGGCGTAGTCTGGTTTGTTGATCGCAGAGCTTCGGGCGGCCGCCGTCCTTCAGCCCCCCGCGGAGGCCCCGCGAAGAGCTAAGGCATGTTCCGTTCGTCGGCGGGGGGAGTATCAGTCGTGTCGAGTGCTCTTCAAAGCTTGACACGGCACGAGGGGGCGTGGTGAGGGAGCCGTCCGCTCTTGCTAATCCGCACTAGGGATTAGTAAGAGGCGATTGGAGGATTGGTGGAAGAAAAGTAGGGAAACGACAGAAATCGGAGACGTACAGAAGCACAGTTCGCAGTAGGGGATCAGAAAATTTGATTGTAGGAGTTCGTAGCGTTTTTTTTTTTTCTTCTTTGTTACTGTTTAACCTGGGTAGGACATAAGGCAGTATAATAGCAAGAGCTTGGTGGCGCAGCCCACCGCCCTGTTCCAAAAGAGGGGCTCATAACATCCATCCCGCTGCTGCTGCGGCTTCGCTCACTCGCCTGTTGGGACCTGATCCTCTAAGTTCTCGCATATGTGCGCCTTCTGCGAACGCCGTGCCTGATATCGACGGCGTGATCCGGCCCGCACGTAGGCGTCGTATACACACTGTTTCTCTATGCATAACGAAGCGGTTAATTGTAGTAGAGGTTGACGTCATTCATCCACGCTCCAGTGTCGCGCCGACGCACGTGTCATCGGAGCGCATCCTTCCGAATATCCGTCGGCAAATAAAGCCCCGCGGCTTCCACATCTCTCTCGCATCGGTGTGAAGAAGAAAGATACCGTAGTGATCTTGAAGGTCTTGCGATTCCAGGCGGGTAGGCTGCAACACGAAGGTGAGTGTATGTATGTGACGATTTCCAGCTGCTGCGCGTTGCCCAGGATGTTCGAATGAATTAACGGAATCTTTCTTAATGTTGAAAGGTGCCGCTAGGTAAACGTGAAGTACAACGCGCTAAGTTTCACTGTTTCGGGCGTTCCGTTGAATATGTTCCCCTGTCTGGGTAGCCTCTTTCTTAATGTATACTTGTTTAGAGAGTCACGTTGTCGTATTACCGTGCGATAAGCATTTCCCTCCAACGATGATTACGCCTGCCTAAGTATACAGTGCTTGCGCTCACCGTATACAGTGGACGTGTGCGAACATCCAAAACTTCCGAATGACGAATCGAATGTCGTCCCGTTTAATTTGGTCGTCGAATCGAATAGTGACCATTCGCAAATGCGAATAGTTTTCTAATACTCCAAAACGTTAAGTGCACAATCACGCATTAAATTGGAACGAAGGTGCGACAGATTGCACCCCTGCGGTCATAGTAGACATAAAAAAAAAAAGAAAAAGAGATGAGTTGAGGGAGCCCGTGACGCGGCTCAAGTAGCCCGACTTTTCCTTCTAAACTGCGATCATTCGCGCTTTCCCAAGAGGCGTGGGTATATGCGAACGAGCTGTATAGTTGTGCTCAATACTTTATTTGTGCATTTCAGTATTCGATTCGCTTCTGGCAGTATTCGATTCGTACTCCATCCGGTCTCAAAAAAATGTAATTTCTTCTTGTGTGCCCTTGGTACACAGCCGATAGGGAAATGTGGCACAGCTAAAACCGCTCTTCAGTCTGGTTTCCTCGTTTGCACTGAGTGAAATGTAAATACGGGCTATATGAGAGTATTGCCATGCGCGCGAGTTTTTGCTGTGCGGCACCCCCCCGCGGGTATGTAATGCCCAGTAATGACCACTGGGGCGTTCAAGGGTAAATAACAGACCAGATCACGTCTAAGGCAGCATTCGCACCGACGAGTTGCACAGACATGCGCAGCAAAGTTGGTCATTAAGCAACGGTCGCAAATTGTCGCTGACCGTTCTTTTAAGCGGCGCGACCGGAGTCGCAAAGCTATACTCGACCAATTCGCCCTTGCTAAGGTCACCATAAAATTTTCTATTGACTTGTTTTTGTAATTTTCGCAAAAGCTGTCGTGGTCACTTTAGTCGAGTATTTCTTTGTTTTCCTCATCAGCGTGGACTGTGCCGAGGGGCCTTCGCCGCGTCTCTCGGGCTTAACAAAGGCCAGCCCTCACCGTGACGTCACATTACAAAATGTGCGAAACGAGCGGCGGTATTGAGATAGGCCCGTGATTAATTAATTCATTTTTTGCAACATCCAGTAGACTTTCTGCTGAAGCGCAAATGTTACTGTCGTATTCGAATTTAGGATATTCGCATTTGATACATTACCCCCCCTCCCTTTCTCATCGCGTGTATCGCTCCGTTTTTGCCAGTAGCAGGAACGCAGCGGAGTACAGTTGTCGGCTTGTCGAAACACCAAATGACTGAGCTGGGAAAGAGTTCATTTCGCTGGTCTTAGCTAGAAACCAGACTCAGTTTTCTTTCTTTTCGCTGCGTCTATCTGCAAACCGTCAGTAAACTTCAGTAGCCTGACTGAAGCTCGGGCGGTTAGCATCATATAGGCTCTGGTACATTACCCCCGCGCGGAGCGCTCCCAGCGGCGACGCTTATAAAGCGCGCTATAACCCGCGCGTCCCGTCGGGTTTTTGAATTCGGGAATCGCCAAAAAGCCAACCTTGAGGAGGTGCCCTCCCCCCCCCCCCCCTCGCGTTTTCTCGACCGAAATCGCGAATATCTACCCGAGGAGAGAATCGGTGCCCGCGAACGCGAAAGAGGCGTCGAGCAGCGTGCTCTCTCTCTCTCTCTCTCGACACCCTCACCCTCGTTGGTCGGTCGCATTAAGCATTCGCGAGAATCGTCTGGTCACCGCCGCCGCGCGGTCTGACTCGAGCGTTATTCCGAGCGAGCGAGGCTCGACCGTGTAAGTATAATGCGCTGACTCGAGCGTTATTCCGAGCGAGCGAGGCTCGACCGTGTAAGTATAATGCGAGGCTTTCCATAAATGTGTAAACGCCCGAAGCGCAGAGGCGGACTGCGCGCTCTCTAACGCCTGCGAGGTGCAGCCGCGGCGGGTGTGACGCGCGCCGTTCGCACTGGGAAGCGCCGCAGGCATCATCTTGCACCCCCTTCCCGCCTCCCACCCCAAGCCTTCTATTTCTGGGTGTTTTTGTAACGAAATGGCAGCCAGTTTAAGCTACTTGCGATGCATTTCGCAAACTCGGATTCAGCCCTCTATTCGAGAGCGTTCTTGTACTTCTTCGTTCTTAACCAGTTAACTTGAGCGCTAGCGTCTGTGGGAGCTGCCGCCTTGGTGGTTCATCCACCATGGAAATGATGGTTATTACATGGATTTGCCTGAACTTCGCACTTCCGGCTGTGAACGGCTTTGCGGTATTTTCTTTTCGAACTGACGCATGTTCAATGTAATATTGCGTTATAACGAAGGCAACAATTCGCAAAAGTTTATGCGTTTAGAAAAGTGTGATTGCTTGGAAATTTAGAAACACAAAATGAAGCTTAAAAAAAAAATATATATATATATATATATAGAAAGAGAGAGATAGAGAGAGCAAACGCGTGAAGCCACAAGCGCGAAGAAGAATATAGTCAGATCCGCGTGCTGTCCGTCATGCTCCCCCCCCCCCCCCCCCCCCGGTATTGCTGAACGATCGCAGCGCCAGATTTTCCCCTAGTGATTTTAGTAGGAAACTCGTTCTTTAAAGCTACTTGGGACACCGCATAAGAACCGATACTTTATAGAAGTAAGGAATGCCACGGCGCTGTGCTGCGGCATTCTTCCGAGTGTTGAAAATGACCCACTTTGCTTTGTAAAATAGGTAGTGCCTTAATAGTTTTGTATCTGCACATGCCAACCTTACGTTTATAGACGAGAACGTTACTGAATAAAGTTTATGCGCTAGAGAGTTGTGTTTTTTTAGAGCTGACTTCTCCACACTAAAAGAGCACCGAGGAAAGAGAGAGCGATAAAATAATTTATTTAAGTGATGGCTCTAGGCCTGTTTGGGGAAGTGGGCAAGGGGAAGGGATCGAGCTACGTATGCATGGGCTCACTGTGGTAAACTCCGCAGGCGAAGTTCCCTGTTGAGTGTCTCCTTGACGATGGCCCGTGGCAAACGATGTCACCTCCTTAGGCCGGTACATATCCCGGAGTGTCTCGAGTGCTTCACATTGCCACGCGAGGTGATGGACATTTAGAGGTTACCTTCCTTGAATATGCATGACATTCCACTTTGCGTATGTGATTGCGGGTGGTGGGGGTCATTACGCTGCCGCCGCCACTGCCGTAAGACGACGGTGTCATTTTTCGTGGCGTACCCTGCGCTTGCCTTGTTTATACGGAGTAGAGAAAGTAAGTTTGCGTAGAGTATGCCCTCTGGTGTGGAGGTGACTGTATTTAGATGCATTTCAGTCAACCAGTCAATTAATGTGTCCAAGACGCTTCCTATACCTTTTAGCACATTTTAAAGGCGAATATAATATTAAGTAAACAGTGTAAAGTGCCCCTTAATGCTTATTTTTCCATACTGGGAATCGTAGATAGGAGAAGGCTGTTTCGGGGATCACTGTTGGTCTGCAATCGAATGTTTGTATGTTGGAAAATTTCACTCTATAAATCGATCAGTCTGCAGATCAGTCGACGTTTCCGAGAACTCTCCAATCCTTCTTTTTTTTTTCGCACGTTTTAAACATTAAAAAATAGCATTGGTAGTCAGTTAAAGGTTAATTCTTAAAGCTGACTTCTCCCCACTGGACGTCACCAAGAGGAGAAGCCTGCTCCGAGGATTCCTTTTGGCTTGCAGGCGACTATTTGTATGTTCGCAGGATTTAGGTTATTGGATCGATCAATCAGTCAGTCGCTCATCCAGTGTGTCGAAGACGCCTCCAAAGCTTTTTCTCATATTTCGTGGGCAGAAGTTGCACTGATTAAGCAGTAAACGATAGCGTTCCTGGCAGCTCACTTCTCCACACTGGCAGGTACCTAGAGGAGAAGCCTGTTTCGGGGATTCCTTTTATTTTGCGGGCGAGTGTCTATTGCAAGCATTTCAGTCAATGAATCAATCAGTAAGTCAAGTAATCAATGTTCCTGAGGTGCTTCTAAATTTTGTTCATATATTTCAAGGGCAAAAAAAAAGAAACATTTAGAGAACTACCACCGCACCGTGTGAAATTGCGAGACTGACTTCACATCCGCTTTGTCTTGCAACTGCCTGCCAGACCGCTAGGTATGCCTGTTAAAACTGCTGCGTTGCAATGTTAACGTTACTCCATAGAAATTTATCCGCTTGGTAACATTACGGCTTTGTCGCAAATACTTTGCTCACGTCTACTATCTCTTTTTGACAAAGTGCTAAGTTCAAGCTATATTTATTGTAGCTGGCCTTTCACTCGTCAAATGAATTTTGTAGGAATACAATTCTTCACAGGAATTATCTGGCGTAACTAAAAACGAAAGCCGAAATTAACCAGGGAATTCAAAGTGTCAGTAGTTCTAATGACATGATTGATGTAGACTCGGTGCTGGAAGTTTTCTGGAAGTGTTGGAAGTTTTCTGAAATTTAGAAAACCCACACGCTGCAACATTATGAAATTACGTGTCCGAATTGCACCTTTGGAGTCTACCACCCAGAAGTTGTGTGAAATGTTTTAGGCACGACATGATAAAAATAATGGTTGAGTGATTGTTGCCGATTCTTCGCACTATTGTAATTGAAATTTAGGTGTTTGGAGCTCCATAAGCGTCTTGCAGCATGCTGAAATTGTGACATATTTCTCTCACACATCGTGAAAAATTGCGTTGGGAATTTTATTCGTAATTTATCTCTTGTGCCACCAAGCCGGATGCTAAACAATGTAAAGTAGAGATAAGCAGAAATGCTAGGTTGCAATAGATTTAGTAAATCCTGATTATTTAAAGCAGGCTTCGTGGCTAATTGTCGCCGCCCTGTGTCAAAGGGGATGTCGTTAGAAATCATCATCGTCACCCTTCCATGTTTACGTCTTCGTTACCGCGGTATTCCGTGAACGGTAATTACGTATACTGAAATGCTAAAACATTAACGGGGCTGCACGCGGAAGCACGTGTAAGCTGTCGCTTCAATTGCAGCTGACCATAATGAACGGTGGAGCTTGCATTTATCAATTTATTTGTTTGTAGGCCCTGTAATCTCAGCGCACTAATTTTAGCACGATGTGAAACACGTAATAAACAGAATCTCGAGCCTGGTTAAAATAGAAAAAAAAAAACGAGATTCCTGACGTTTCGAGGGCGATTCGGCCTCTTCCTCAGGTTAGGCTATAATGGTCGGCCGCAGAGACAGCTGTTGCAGACTTTTGTTGCGGCTTCCAGTGTTGTCGTGAACGCCGTGGACACGGGATAGCTTCCCAAACGACCTATTGATGCTTCTGGGAGTCTTTTGAATGTGCCACGATTCGAGGTAGAGCTTGCTTACGGCGTTCGAAAATTGAAAAAAAAAAAATGACACGTTGAAATAAATCTTCGACACAAATTGTAGACACGATATTGCGTTTAGGTAGCGCGGTAGAAGCCCGTATGCGAAATGAAATAAAATCAAATCAATTACACAGAGCAGTGCGTAACCACAAAACGAAAGTGTCAGAATCGTGGTATTCGGCACTGACATCGGTAGAGGCACGAGGCAAACATTTTTTTATGCAAGGGCGTCGTGTCTGGTTAGGTCGTTCTTGCTTCCTCTCTAGTGGTCTAGCGGAAGTGTCGTCAACTGCCAACACTCATCTGAATGCAAACGGAACGGGAGAGAAAAAAGACGTCTGTTAGAAAGTCGGGAAAACAATTCCACCGCTGGCCTCGGTCTTGCTGCTAGAAAATGAAGCGTATTCACCATGTAGGACAGGCCAAGGATTTGGTGGATAAAAGGTAACACACACACACACACACACACACACACACACACACACACACACACACACACACACACACACACACACACACACACACACACACACACACACACACACACACACACACACACACACACACACACACACACACACACACACACACACACACACACACACACACACACACACACACACACACACACACACACACACACACACACACACACACACACACACACACACACACACACACACACACACACACACACACACACACACACACACACACACACACACACACACACACACACACACACACACACACACACACACACACACACACACACACACACACACACACACACACACACACACACACACACACACACACACACACACACACACACACACACACACACACACACACACACACACACACACACACACACACACACACACACACACACACACACACACACACACACACACACACACACACACACACACACACACACACACACACACACACACACACACACACACACACACACACACACACACACACACACACACACACACACACACACACACACACACACACACACACACACACACACACACACACACACACACACACACACACACACACACACACACACACAGTAGCCGAAAAGGTTACGAAACAGCAAGCGGAGTGCGTTAGTGCGATTGCACATGTAATACAGAAGTTCCAGCAGTCCACGTCTGTATGTCTGTGTCAAACAGGCAGAGAGAGCAGGGGGTGGGTGGTATGTTAGGGGAGTGGTTTTAACGATTACAGAAATGTGAAAGACATGGCAGCGAAACTAGAAAGTGACTGGGCTTATGGGAAACCACAAACATCAGAGCAAGTGAGTGTAGGGAACTGGTGACCACATCTAGAGCTCTAACAGTGCGTCATTTTTCTTCTTCGATAATTTGACTTAAAGGTTATCTTTGTTCTTTTCGGCCCAATGTTCAGCTTTATATCCTGTGGCTCCCTGTCGAAAATGCGGCACGCAACGCCCGCGCCTTCGCTGGGGCCGCCTGCACAGGCTCGGCAACCGCAGCTTCTTGGTTAAGCCACTTCGACTGTGAAACCAAATGGTCGCGTTTTATTTATTTACTTACGTATTTTGTTCCCATCACTGCTGTTATATGGAGCTAAGCCACGTTTGCTTTGTGCTTGTTCTGCGATCTTGTGATCAGTTGAAGTTGAAACGATAACCGTAGTGCGCGTATCAGTCCAGTGTAGAGATGTAAAATTTGATGAAATTGTGAAGGACGTAAAAAAAAAAGATTATTGCGCACAGAGCTATGAAAACCCCGACACATTTATTTCTCTATCACTGAAAAGAATATAATTGTTACATTATTGCAGCACAAAAGTCCCAGCAGAGCTTCCGGGTTCAATATCTAGGCACGATTTCACGTCAAGGCATTGATTTCACACGAAAGCGTCAAGACTGACGTTTGTATGAATCTGTGCGCGATTCATTTCCGCTTGACGCGTCAACGCTTCGCTGTGCGGCGTACGAAGCCTTCTGGACATTGAGGTTCGAGTGCACGTACACAAGTTTGTGCACGCGATCCCCTGCGAGCCTTTCGCGTAGCTTGGTACGCACATTTTCAAACTCGGACCAGTTTGTTTCGCATGCCGCAGAAGAAGGGGGGAATCTGCAGTACGCGACAGGAGAGAGGGCTCAAGGGTTGGTTGAAGCAAAGTTCTTGCCACCACGTTGATGGATCCAGGCGCTTCACAGACTCCCCCTTTTAACCAAACTTTTAGATACGTCGAAAGGAGTTGCATCGCAACAGAAGAATTCTGCGGGGAAGCTCTGTTTATTTTAAATTAAAGAAAAATTTATTCTGGTTGAACAAAACGAAAAAAAAAAGCTTTTTACCGAAATTTTCAATGTTTTTTTTTTTTTTTTTCAATCGCTTACATCTCTAGTCCAGCGCTGTGCCGCTTACGACAGACTGCAGCGTCGTTTGAAACGTCTGCTTTCCGTACGAGTAGACGGACTCATGCATGGCGTGCTCCTCAATCGAGCGGATTCTTATTTTGCCCTCTGTTCTTTTTTTTTTTTTTTTCGCTGCTTCGAGAAGCGAACGAAATCACGTCTCGTCAAAAGCACGCGTCGGGGTGGCGCCTTCAAAGCTGTCTTCTCTGCGGAGCCACCATTGCCGGGGCGGAGCCGACTTCTCAGTGAAGCGCCTCGAGCGGTTTTTTCTTCTCTTTTTTTTTCTTTTTTTGACGGGAGTTCGGTCGTCTGCTTACAGAGAGCATGCTTGCAGTTGGAGTGTCTCTTTTGCGTATGTGCTTGTCTTGAACTCCTCGCCTCTCCCCCACTGCGGCGTCATGAAGCGTCTATTTATAGACTATTCCACCGTTGTCGCGGAGAGAGGTACACGAGAGAGCGATAGCGAGAAGGTGCGAAACTGTGGCGCGCGCGCGCGCTTGTCGGGAAAGAAAGGGGGGGAAAAAGAAAAAAAGCCGGGCGCATGCCGACGCGCCGGGTCAGTTAGGCCTAACGTGGGGCGCGGGCTGCGTGGCCTGGATCCCGGCACGGATCTGGGTCACGGGCGCAGCGCCCCTATCCTGGAAACGTTCCGTTCCCGCGTGGTCGATGCGGGACATTGTGCGCGGGGGCAGGCCAGGCCTCTTCGGCGGCGTCGCCAGCATGCACTCCTTATTGGGTCGGAGATTCGCTTTCGCTTTTCCCCCTCTCTCTCTCTTTTTTGTTTGGCGTTGTCTTTCACGCTGCGTGCAAGGGCCTCTCCGCCCCTTCCACTCGTGTTCCTCGTTTTGCCGCTCTTTGCTGAGCTTTCTTGGCACTTTTGTATTGTGAGCTTGGGTCATGGTTGAAGACAAAGCGATATTGAGGTCATGCTTTATGGAGTTGATTTGGGGTCTCGGAGAGGCACGTATGTCTTTCCACTCACTGAACTGGGTCATGCATTCTTGTAATGGAGATGCCTTCCATGTTTTTTTTTTGTCTTCTTTTACCTAGCTGCTACTGATTCAGCATTGCCAGTGTTCTAGTAACAAACCGTCAAGATGTGGTCATTTTTTTCGCTTGTGACGGCTGCCAATCATTTTTTGTGAAAAGGAAAATGAAGTTTGCATTTTGACATCTGAGGTTAGATTTAAAGAATCATGAGATGCACTGTACGAAATCCTGGCTGGCCCTTGTGGTATCTTTTGTGGCTGGTGCTTTGCTTTTTAACTCTTTAACTGCTCTTTAACTGGCGACATGAATGGCAGTCGAAAGGCAATAGTAAGCTTCAATTCATTAAACCTGTCCTTGGGGAGTGGAAGACATGCTACCATAAGGAACGCTTCATCAAAGTAATTCATTGTCGTCTTCGGATAGGCCACACAAGAATTGCACATAACTGCTTATTGAGAGAGGAGGAACAACCAACATGTGACAAATGCCATGAACTTTTAACAGTAATACACATTCTAATCACTTGTCCACATCTCGAAACGTATAGAAAAAAGTACTTACACATATGGTACAAGTCACACACCCCATTTCACTCAATGATGATGCTAGGAGAAGATGCCCTGATACCTCAGACTGATGCGATCGACTTTTAGACGAAACAGATTCTTTAAGTAAGCTTTAATTAGCGCAGGGTATGCTGCATTTACTAACGAAATTTACCAACCGGTGTCTGGTGCAGCATAGCCTTAGTCGCTTTTGTGCCATTAAATCCAATTTAAGTATAAACCCCATGCAAGCGATCTTGCACGCGACAGCGACAAGCGACGCGATGGAGATGGCTGTCGCGTTCGCTCGTCGCCTACAAGTTGCACCCCATGCGAGCGATGACTTCGAGCGACGTCTCCCCAGTGTTGCCGGTATGAGGGCAGCAATATAGGCGCCGAAACTAGCGTGACGCGTGCTTTATTAAATTAAGTTGATGTATTTTACTGTAAAAAGCAGCATAACTATTCCTGAAAGTCTTGCAGTAGGTTCTTATCCTCGCACGTATAAAAATTCAATCGTTTGCTCGTTCCGTGCGACAATCGGAAGTACTGGAGTTATGTACATCCAGTTCTGGCTTTGCGCTATTGGCTAGTCGCTCATAGCACTTCCGGGCGACGAGCGACGAATTCTAGATTTGCAAAACCGAGCGATCGCGCGACAAGACCGAGCGATCTGTTCAAGCGACGGCCCGATCCGTCGCGCGAACCCGTCGCTCGTCGCTGTCGTGCACAAAATCGCGCTAATGGGGTTTAGCCTTTAACTAAGTAAGTAAGCATATATTGTTTTGAAAATGTAACTGAATTAGTTACATGCCCTAGCACGCAGTTTGTTAGACTCTCATCTTTTATCATTTGTGTTGGGACTTTGACATGACACTTGCAAACTTAAGTAGATGATGCTTTTTTAGGATCACTGGGGTGCAGAGCAGTCGGGTGTCAGAATGTCGGAATTCTAAGTGCTCTTACACAGTTTGATCTTTGCTGTCATTTGTGAAAAGGAATGATGCCATGCCTGTAAAGAGCAAAATAGAAAATCTTGCTCAGGCATTGACCGTTTAAGCAGCATTTTGGGAGCTTCTTTCAGTCCTTTATTTTTCCAGCAGCTCCTTAAAGGGGCCCTGAACCACCCCTCGGACTTGGTGAAAGAACATAGTCCGCGGGTCTCATACGCTGTTGTGAACATCTCAGCCAAGTTCTGCTGTCGTACGCAGTCCGTGGAGCTCGCAAGCGGAGTGCGAAGTCACTTTTCTCTCAAACGCTCTCGTTTCACAAACCCCATGATCCTCGCTCTTTTCTGTGTGCTCTATTTCGTCATAAAGCACACTCCAATGCACGGCTGCTATTGGTCGCTGCGCTCGGCTACACCGCGGCCGCCGCGAGGTGCCGCCACGAATCCAGTGGCTAAGCGCACTGCGGCTCTCTGAGGACAGCCGCGTTTGGCTTATGTTTAACGCGGCATAGGCACCAAATCGGAAATTTGAACTGTGCGCCACGGTGACGTCTCCGCTGTAGCCTTCGCAGTGCAAGGCATTGGAGAAGGAAGGGGAGCACAGCTGAGGCCGTGTTTGATTGCCGATAACTCCGCTTCTGCTGAACGGATTGAAGTGTTTTTTGCGGCAAACGAGAAGAAAGGGGGTTAACCGAGGGGCCCAATTTTTATTAGTCATATCTTAAGAAGCCAACAAACGCTGACACCAAGGACATAGGGGAAATTACTTGTGCTTAATGAATGAAGTAAAGAAACGATAAATTAATGGAAATTAAAGTGGATGAAAAAACAACTTGCCGCAGGTAGGAACCGAACCCACAACCTTCGCATTTCGCGTGCGATGCTCTACCAATTGAGCTACCGCGGCGCCGTTTTCCCATCCACTTTCTGTGGGAAACGATTCACTTTAAAAATTAGGGATTTCAGGGTTGTGAGAAACGCACTTCAGTAGCTCAGTGGCTGTGGCACTGCGCTGGTGACCATGAGTTTGTGGGTTCAATCGCCAGCTGCAACGACCGCATTCCAGTGGAGAAAACCGCATTCCAGTGGAATGCAAAAGTGCTCGTGTTCCTTGCTTTCAGCGCACGTTAAAAGAACCCCAGGTGGTCACCATTAATCCGGAGTCCTCCACTACGGCATCCCTGATAACTCATTGTGCAGTTTTGTGACACGTTACATGTTTAGTTGTATCATTGTATGTTTGTCGCATTCAAACATTTTGTTTTGTCTTTGTCAAAGTGCAATGATTGTGCACAGACCCCATCAGGCCTTTTGTGGTTTTTATTCTCTGCCACCAGCATATTGTGCTGCCTATGTACCAGAATGCCAAATTAAGAATTAATGTGGACGTAAACTCCACAATTTGATTCAATTCTTAGTGTTATGGAAACTCCCATGTCCTGGCCATGCTTCCTGATGTAACTTTCTCTCTTTGCCTTTGTGTGCAGATGGCGGGAACGCAGGACCAAAAGTGGCAAAAGGATGCAGTGGACCAGAACTTTGATTACATGTTCAAAATCCTCATTATTGGAAACAGCAGTGTTGGCAAAACATCATTCCTATTCCGCTACGCAGACGACTCCTTTACGTCAGCCTTTGTCTCCACAGTAGGCATAGACTTCAAAGTCAAGACGGTCTTCCGACATGACAAGAGGGTCAAGCTCCAAATTTGGGTGAGCAATTTCTTTTAAAGCGAAGCTTTCTTTGCCTCTTCCTTTTACTTTTCCACTGCTGCTGCTGCTGCTGTTGTCTTGCAGGCCGCGTCAGGGAGTGGTTCAGAGTGTGTATATACAAGTAAGGAGTGTGGCAGAGAGAAAAGGCAACATGATAAACTTGTTCGGACTTTTCCATCACGGTGTTGCATGAGTGCAATGCCCTCCGGAGCTCCCTGGGTGACACCACGTTAGCCTCTTGACAGCTGTAATTATGTGTGACCTCCCCACAAAAGCATTGTGGAAACTGCAGTGCTTACCTTTCTGCTGAGGTGCAAGACCAGGTTAGACAGAATGGTAGAGAGGAGGTAGGGAGACCAGGCAGAGAATTGGTAGAAGCATCACTCTTCACTCGCAGTTTCCATACAAGTGGGGAGGGAAAAGATGACGTCAGAAGGCAAGGAAACGCTGCTGCTATAGACATGAGAGCGGTTGGGAGAAACGTGAAGTTATGGTACGGTACGTTTCTGCTATTTCTGCAAAACACCACGCAAATTTGTCAAGTGGACAACTGACGCAGGGCATGCAGATGCAAAGCCATATTAAAGCACCGTAGGGTTTGAGCGAAGCTACGGAAGCGGTTGCAAGTCAAATCAACACTTCTGTGCCCGCTGCGGTAGCTTTGCGGACATGGCATTGCTTGAGGTCATGGGTTCAACCTTGACGATGGCAGCCGCATTTCAACGGGAGCAAAATACAAAAACGCTCATGCACTTCAATTTAAATACACGTCAAAGAACACCAGTGTGTCAAAATTAATCTGCAGTCTGCCACTACAGTGTGCCTCATAATCTGATTGCAGTTTTAGCACATGCAGAGCCATAATTCATTTAAATTTTAACATTTGTGCCACGATGCAGTGTGCCATGTGAGGCGATGTGCCATGTGACAATGCTCATCCCTCTCAGAGACTACGAACAATGGCATACTACAACGCCTCAAGTAAACATGTCTCCCTGTGTGTTCTGTGTACTACACAGACAAACAGCACTTGTGCACACAAGGTGACGTTTAGCATCAGCTCACTACTCTCGTGTTGGACTAAATGTTGAAGAAAAACATTTGCCGTCAACATCACCGTTAATTATCGTCAATCAAAGCAAACAGCACAGAAAGCTTTGCTTACATCGATTCCCACAGTGCATGGGATCCGCATAATTTTTTTCTATGTGGTTTCGTGGCTGGGGGTGTGCATAGCCACACCTAAAGGCAAAGTTTACATAAAACATAAAGTGGCTGTACATGTTGTGATAACCAAATATAGAAAATTCTTTTAAAGCAAATGTTTCTTTGCCTCTTCCTTCAACTTTTCCACTGCTGCTGCTGTCTCGCACCCTGCATCGGGCGGTGGTTGAGAACATATGTAATGTACATGGCAGGGGCGTGGGAGAGGTGTCTATGAGACCTTTCCAACAAACACCGGGGCGTCACAACAATGCCCTCTGGAGCTACCTGGCTGTTACCACAGTGCCCTCTGGAATTCTCTGGCCGTCGACACAATGCTCTCTGGAAAGCTGTAATTATGCGTGAGCACCCCGCAAAAGCATTGCAGAAGCTGCAGCACTTACCTTTGTACTCACACGCAACAGCCAGGAGGAGAGATAGAATGGTAGAAAGAGGAGACAGAGAATGCGTAAAGCCGACGGCATGACGAAACGGTTGAATAACCACTCTTCACTTGTGGCAGCTTGCATACATGGGAGGATCGCGGGAGGAAGGAAATGCGCTGTCAGAAAGCATGCTTTGTTCACATGTTGTTAGACAAAGTGTCACAAGATGTCGCGACTGGAATTATTACTGGAAACCAAGTTTACCGTAACCCGGCACTTCCATAAAGACTAATATTATGTGTATGCACAAGCTAAAGCACTCGAATAATCACCAAAACAAATATTTCATGCTCAGCACATATTTGTTTTATATTACAAGGCCTGAATATTATCCACTATCATTTTTATCATGTTACCTTACGTATCAAGCAACACATGGAAATAAAATGTTTTCTGTCATTGCGGTATGGTAGCATAAAATAGTATTACCGCACCGTATACCGCACTTACTTTACTGTAGCACAGCACTGCTAAATCTCTCTGATGTCATATTGTTGTCACATACACGCTCATATCACATGTATAGTTACTTGCTTTTCTTGAGCATTCTGTGCCACCTGATCACACTTTGTGCATACCCAAACGAGGCTAAATAACCATCTACTCACAAAATGCTTTGGTTAACATTGATTCTCACAGCACATAGGTCTGCATTTTTTTTATATTTGTAAAATGCATCATATTTCATTTCGTAACTCTCTTTCATAATCTGAAGATTTCGGTAATCCCTAAGACAATCCCGGCCACGGCGCCTGCATTTCGATGGGGGTGAAATGCAAAAACATCCGTAGTACTTAGTTTTAGGTGCATGTTAAAGAACCCCAGGCTGTCCAAAATATTCCAGAGTCCTCTACTACGGCGCGCCTCATAATGAGATCATGGTTTTGGCACGTAAATCTCCATAATTTTGTTTAATCCCTAAAGCAATTAGGAATTTGGTGACTTAGATGCAGATGCAATGAGGTTATCCTTGAACCTCATTGTCTCAGCACCTATGCCTGTCAGGTATTGAGCACCAAATAGAAGGTGTGATTTTCATTTGCTGCAGCTGCTTAGTTTCTGTGAGAACAGTATACAGAAGTACCAGTATAATGTTGAGCGCATTTGCAAGCTTGCTTCATGGTGCTAAATGTGCCTATTGTAAAAGATATTTCTTTGATTGAATGAGTACAGCTGCAGGTTCAGTAATGGTGAAAAAAGAATCAACATTGGAATAAATCGTTCTGAAAAAAAAAAAAAGAAGAAAGATACACAGCACTTGAGCTTACCCTATCACTAAAGCTTTTATTGGAATCTGTACAGAGTATAGGCAATCACGAAAATGAGGCAACAAAAAGAAAGAAGGAAAGGCCGCAAGAAGGCAGAATGATGATTACGTGACCATTTACACCAGTAAATTCTTTATCGCTCATCAGAACGAAAGCCTGTGGCCGCATTTCTTATCATTGTAATTTCATTTTCCACTCTTTTCACCCATCATTATCGGCTCAGACATGCCTCTCGCACACTGCAACGAAATCGTTACTGCTGGGATCGGCCACTCAGCATGCCACATTGTAAGAAAAGAATGAAAAGTGAAAATGGAATTTTACAAAGTACACGCACCGATGACAGCTTTTTGTTCGATACATGATGCATCGATGATTTTGCGTGGTGTCTGATTGTGACTACATGATTAAATGGTGGTGTTCTTATGTTGTCCATTTCTTCATGCTCTTTGTGTTCCGTTCGCGCTTTCTTCTTCCCTCATTCCCCCTCTTTTAATTTACCTTACTAGCTCCGCCAGATGGCTCTTCTTCTGCAGGGTTACTGTTTTCAGTATGCAGAAAAATAGCACATAGTGATTTTATTTTCTTGAATTGGTCATTATTTAGGTCTACTTAACTAGCACATACATAGTGATTTCTTTCTCGCGATTCATCAATGATGTGATATGCTAGCCACAAGAAGGTTATCCTCTATTTCGTACTTAGTCGGGGATGCTGTGAAAGCTACGTTAGTACTTGGTAGTTAATTGGCTTTTGATATCTGTGTGTTCTACTGAATAACTTCTTATACTACAACTATAACATTTGGAGATATTGTTGCATGAAATCAAATGTTGTTTGTATGCCATTGTTGCTTTAAATATGCAACACATAATGTTTAGGTTATGAATGTAGGCAGTGTACTATGGAACCTATGTAGAGAGTGCAGTTTGTGTTCTAACATCTAACTCACCCATTTCGTGGTGGATAGGTTGAGATAGGTTACATCCTCTACGTAGTACTAATTTCTTTATGTACACATTGTGACTACAGCTTATGAAATCAACATTATGTGAAGTTACTTATAACACATCCCTGTTTATTAGGTTCATGTGGCACGCACTATTTTTCAGTTGGGAATGCAGTCGCTGCGAATATTCTCTCTAGTCTCCGCAGTATGAAACGGAGGTATAGCATCACGAATGTGTGATGGCAGGGAACACTAGATTTTTTTTGTCGTGTGTACTTCATCCTAAAATTCTGTTTCACCTCATCATTAACTGTTGCCAGTTTGAAGTAAAGGCTTCATGCAGCAACATACAGGCGACCGCAGGTGTGCTACCTCGAAAGCTGAAACAGTTTTTGAGATTGTATGCCTCCTGTGCATGGATGTGCTCTTCCACTAATATCCAGGTGTGAATGCTAGCTGGGATACCTTTGCACCTCTGCTTATGCTTCAGGTAGCCACAATGTCACAGTGTCAAAGTTGATTTCTTTCGGTCTAGCCAAGCTGCTGTGGCGACCAAGGCATTGTGGGTGAGCGACACTCAGTCCACCACTTACAGAATTTTTTAGGCAACGAAACTGTCTTTGTACAAAGAGAGATTTTTTGCTAGCACGAGCTCTTATCTTTACTGTCTGAGTTTTATACCATGTTAACGAAATGCAATTGATCCACTTGTCTTTGAGTTAATGAAACCATCTACTATGACATTGCTCTTTGCGCAAACATAATGCCGACATGAAAAAATCACTCAGCTATGCCATCACATTTGGTGTAACAAGCTCTGAGGCACCTTTGTGTTGCTGCGGTTCTTTGCAGGACACAGCTGGCCAGGAGCGCTACCGAACAATCACAACGGCCTACTACCGTGGGGCTATGGGTTTCATCCTAATGTATGATGTTACTAACGAAGAGTCTTTCAACAGTGTCCAAGACTGGTGAGTCTGAGCCAGCAGTATCTTCCTATACTGCCATGTATGTTAATGACAGGGAGCTGCAGTTCTTAATAATAGTGTCTGTTTTATTTACTGATTTGTTTTGCTGGTTGAGGTGACATCAACTGACCTTGAGCTCGATGTGCATGTTGCGCTAAAGGAAGCAGTCTGCTTTTTTTTTTTGCACCAGCTCATATAATGCTTGACAGCTAATGTTCGCCAAAAATATTTGCAAAAGACTCATCTATATTTAGTTTGTTTATCTGTTCAGTTGTCTATAGCATTTTTCCAAACAGGGGAGCACATACTGGAGCATGTAAAAAAAAAGTACGAAATGGCCAGAAATACTAGTAACACTGGAGTACTTTAAGCGGTCTCTATGTTTGCCGAGGCAACAGCACTGATAAATAAATTCGTGGCAGCGATTCTTCCATGAGAATATGAAGTGGCCCGAGGGATACAAAGTTGGATTGGCCTGTGACAACACATTCCACAGATGAGGCGAGATTACGTCTCATTACATGAGCCCATGCACAGCAAGGTGTGAATGGGGCGTTATTGGTTCAGTGTCTTAGAGAGCAATAATAGCATGAGAAGGTGAAACAAGTGAAACAACAAATGCCAGTGCTAACTAATTGAAGGACTTTATCGCACACAGTGCACACATTTCCCACAGCACTCACGAGACAGCAATACATGGCTCTTGGCTTGTCCATTACGTTAACCCTTTAATGACGGCACATATAAATATCGGAAAAATATTCAGTTTCTATCCAGATTGCAAAACACATGGAGAAGGACTATAATCAACAAAAAGGTAAAATATTTTGCATAAACTTTTTTCAGCAACAGGGTGGAAACCCCATGCAGTAAACTGAAAGGGGGCTTCACCGTTAGCTACGTATGGTTTCGTTTGGACTTTGTACAGACAGCTCTGATCATATGTGAACCACAGGTGTTCATTTCATTTGCTTTACATCACGTGTCATGCCAGTGCAACCAGATATCTTGCGTTGGTCTGTCTCCTCTGACCATGCTTTCAAAAGAAAACGAGTCACCTGCCAAACTTCTTCCTCGCCTTGCGCTCCTGCTGCAAACCAGAAAATGATGCTTGCTGGCTGTCATTCAGTGCTGGCTGAAGACATTTAGCCGGAAACTTCATACACAGTATGGAAACTTGGCAAGAAACATTTTTTTTCTGGTATGTTACCTGTAGGCAACACTCGTCGATAAAGGGTTAATATATTTGCTCAGTACTTTGGTCCATTCACCCATAACTTGTACTCATGCAGAGTTTGAGAGATGCTGCTCATTTTAAAGAGACACTAAATAGGAATGTTAAGTCAACATAGCAAATTATGCTTCTACAATAACAGAACGGCCACCAGAACGGCTTGGCAAGTTTGAAAAAACCCATAAATGAAATATGGCTGGTCCTGGTGCTTAGAGCTGCACCAACTCATCATGATGTCCATGATTTCGACGATGTCTGTTTGGTTCTAATCAACTGTTTATTGGTGACGGACTGCATTGCATTCTAGGTCAGGCTTTGTGATAACAAAATCTCAACTACCTTTCATTATATCCTATATTCGTTATGAGCATGTTTCTGTCGCACACTGATATAGGCGAGAAAAAAATTTTAATCATTACTTCAATAATTCGTTATATCTAAGTTTGGTCTGTTGAGGTTTGACTGTTTAGGAACAAAAAAGGCTTATCGTTTTGAAGACATTACTGCACCGGAATGTCTCTGATACGAGATAATACATCAAAATTCATTACGTCAGTCTAATACAGTGGAACCCCGTCCATATGTTTTTCACCGGACCGGGGAAAAAAAAAACGTAATAGCCGGGAAAAGGCAACAGTGAGGAAAGCTCCGAAAATGAATGAAAAAAGTGCAGCTTCAACTATAGACAATTTATTTCCACAGAGTGCACTTAGGACTTAAAGAAGTCCAGAATGCTGGCTTGCCATTTCTTTCGCCCGCTAGAAATCACCACACGTTTTCTCAATAGCCTGGAAGGCCGCATTGCTGTCAGCGTCACTGTGAGGTGCGACGTACCTGCGGAGGAGGTCCAGAGCCGCCACGGCTTCTCCAGAGCTAGGATTTGGCAACTCCCCGGCATCATGCGGCTCGTGCTCCTCATCGTCATCGCAGTCCGCGGCTTCACTCGCGACCGAGTTCTCAACGATCTCGGCGATGCTCTGACACTGACGTCATGACGGCAGCATCCACGGCAACGTAGTCATCGTATGTGACTCCCATGGCACCCAGCGCATTCATTGCCTCAGCTAGCTCTTCTTCACAAGAGGCAGTTTGCAACTCTTCAGCTTCTGTGGCAGCTTCCATCTCGCCATCCACGCGAAAGCCGCACCGCGCGAAGCAGTGCTGCGCAGTTGACGCACTCACTGCAGTCCACGCTGAAGCGACGTAGTGCATAGCATCAAGCACCGAAATGGTCACAGGCTGCTGTCCGTGATCAATATGCACGAGCCAATGCTTGACAATGCACTTTCTGTAAGAATGCTTCAAGTTTTTTATGACGCCGGCATCCAACGGCTACAAATGGCATGTTGTATTTGGTGGTACAAGCTTTACGTTCTGAAGAAACGGCGGGTCTCTCGGGTGGGCAGCACAATTGTCCAGAAATAAGATGACACTCCTGCACTGGGCACCCATCTTGTTGTCCAAGTACCGAAGAAATTCTTCGAACAAAGAACATGTCATCCATGCACGACTGTTGCTTCGGTAGTGACATGGCAGCAGGCGAGTATTTTTCAAGCACCGTGGGTTTCGATATTTGCCAATTACCCATGGTTTGAGCTTGTCTGAGCCATCCATGTTGCAGCAAAGGAGCACAGTTAGTCGTTCTTTGCTACATTTGCCTCTGTGGCATGCTTCGCACTTCAGGCTTAGTGACTTAGATGGCTGCACCCGAAAGAAGAGGCCCGTTTTGTCGGCATTGTAAATATCATGAGGCTCATACCCCTTAATTATTCCAGATAGGGTGGCCTTCCAATCATCTGCTTCCATGTTGACACTCGCTGCTTCTCCACTTACCATGTTATAAGCAATGCCGTGCCTCTTCTGGAAACGGTCGATCCAGCCATTGGACGCCGCAAAGTCGGTGATGCCCAGTTTGTTGGCTATGTCCATCGCTTTCTCGCGCAAAATGCTGCCGTCGAAGTTGACACCGGCAGCGCGAGCTTGCTTGAACCAGGTAAGAAGAGCCTCGTCGAGGTTTCCATACTTGGCGCCACGAGCCTGCTTTGCTTTGCTTTCGGGCCGAAGAGTGCAACATTCCCCTCTATCTCGGCACGCTTCGAGACGATGCTGTTAAGCGTCGAGGGTGGGAGACCAAGGACCTTAGCAATGTCGACTCTCTTCTGCGCTGGCTGCCTGTCGACTGCGTTTAATGCGTCCAGCTTTTCCTCAAGGGAAAGCGCCTTCCGTTTGCGCGACGCCATCTAAGCACAAGTTCGACGTTCACGAGGCTTAATGCACGATAGCACGATAGAAGAGGAGTCGACCTGTCCAACAACCGCACGGTGACCGTAATCACAGTGATAATAGTGAGAGCATTTGGCGGTTGCCAAAATGGCGGTTGGAGCGTGTTGCCTACTTTAGCCCAGGCGGGTTCGGGGTGCTAAGTTGCGACGTATCATGCGGGAAGTTTTTCACAGCTACTACGTAACAGCGGGGTTCCTTATACATTGGATCCTATGGAAGCTATGCCAGGACCGGATGAAAACGATGTAGCAGCCGGGAAAACGCAGCAGTGAGGAACGTAACAGCGGGGTTCTACTGTATACCCCATAGATTCATTAAAGGCATCACTTTTTTTTTTTCACAATTTTGACGAGGTGCGGCCCTTACATTGGACCGAACCTTTTGGTCAAAATGGTGCCAGCGCAGCCGCCGACTACTGCACACCTTAGATCCCCAAATGCACCATTGCATCAGAGATCAATGCGCAGCCCTCGCCATTTAGTAGGGGCATGCGGAAGTACGTAGCGTGTCAAAGTTTGCCGATGCCTGCATGTCGCATCAAGGCACCGAATGCAATTGCTTCTCTGATGGAAATTTTTTTTTCTCTCTCCAAATTTTGGGCTGCGAAGTTGGCGGTGCAGCCCTTACATGAATTTACAGCACCAACGCTGAGGTTTCAACACAAAACTCAAGAAAGGAAGTTGGCCTTTGTTTTGTCAAGTTGTAATCAACATTGCTGTGCAAGATGATTGGGGAAAAGGACGTTTTTAAAGAATACTGTGCTAGTCTAAACTGATTCACTGTTGCCCCTTAGTGTCCCTTTAGCTTTACAGTGTGTGGTGATTGCAGGTGAAGCGAGCCAATGAAACTTCAGTGGTCACATTCCATCTGGATTCCGCACACTGCCCTGCATTCTGGCTGTGTCTCTGTTAACCTTTCAGTGAGGCTACCCAAAGCAGCTGCCTGATTATGAAGGCATGACAAGCATTCGTAGGACTGCTAAAAATTTCACAGTGTCGTGGTTGAAGCACATTGCACAATTTTTTAGCCATTAGGATAATACTCGGTGTACAAGCTGAGACAAAACGTGACAGTTGCAGAAGACACCAGAGAACCAGGAGAGGGAGCAGAACTTAGTGTTGTGGGAAAGGCAGATAGGTCGGCCTGAGCTAGTATGCTATGGCCTGCTACTGTAAATAGGGCAAGGAGGAAAGGGGACAATAATGAATGACGAAAGATGATAAGGAGAACAGGAAAAAGAGATGCCTTTATACAAGGTGTTTATTTTAGACAATACAGATTTTTTATAAGAAGGCTATAAGCGCAGCGAACGTGGCATTTTTGCAGACTAGTTCCTCGATGAAGCGGACATACCTTGCTGCTAATAATGTGAGCTTCAGAAGACTAAATAAAACAACATTATTAATTAGCTTCTTTTTATTAGTGCCTTAGGGGATGTTGTTTAAATGGTGAATTTGAAGGCAGTCACATTCTAATGCACCATTATATTTAAAAAATATTAAAGGTCGCACCTAATTTGAGATATTTATCATAGAATTTCAGCAGTAAATCCAGGCAATATTGAAACCCAGTGCCGCAGGAACGCGGAAAAGGTGGTGCCTCTGTTATATCAGACTGAAACGCCCAGTGACGACAAGCTCGAGGAAGTTGAAAACCAAACGTCTCGGCCAGTCATAACAGCTACTGATACAGCATGCTTTGCCTGGCAAGCGTGTTTGGCTGTGTGTTGGGTCTTTGCTGTGGCATGCTTTAATTCAAACTTCGCCCCACACTTCATTATGGGGCGTTGCCGTCTGAAGCCCAGAGGGACGCGCTCAGTGTCGGTATTGCCTCGAATTCGGTGATGAATATCTAAAGTTAGGTGTGATTTTGATATTCCCAAGAAATGAGGGTGCATTGAAATGTGACTGCCTTCAAATTCACTATTTAAAGAACTGCTCCCAAGGCACTAATAAAAAATTTTGAGGACGCTTAAGCTTCGACTTTAAGAGTGGAATGCAACAGCGTTCAAAGACCCCTTACTGCTTTTCATGCTTCCTGGCAAGTGCAGCTTACGTAACCGTAACGTTTACCGGGAAACGCTGGCTGCGAACGCTATGCATGAAGCTTTCTGTTAGCAACGCGGCCTCTTGCGTGGTTTGATCCTAAAGGTCGGGGACCAAGCCACAAGCCCCTTCCTACTGGGCAGGCGCGGCACACCACAGGGCGCAGTGTTATGCCCTCTCCTTTTCAGTATCGCCCTAATAGGCCTACCGCCGCTCCTCAATAACATCCCGGGCATCCGGCATGGCCTATATGCCGACGGCATTACCATCTGGTCGTCCACAGGGTCCATTGGGGAAATGGAGAGCCGCTTGCAGGAAGCAGCAGACGTGGTGAGCGACTATGCTAAGTCATCCGGCCTCAGCTGCGCCCCCCCGTAAGTCGGAGCTACTCCTGGTCTTACTGCGAAAGAAGCGCGCATCTGACTCGCCCACTATCAACATACAACTGGAGGGACACACCATCGTTTCATCTCAGAGCGTAATGATATTGGAAATGGTTTTCCAGTCGGATCGTACCAACACAATATTAATTCACAAGCTTAAGAATACAACAGCCAGAGTTACCTACATGATCCGGCGAATAACAACCATGACAAGAGGCATGGGGGAGGCGGACATGCTTCGGCTTGTCCAAGCCTTCGTCGTGTCTCGAATAACTTATGCTATTCCATACGCACTACTCAATGCGACGGAATTCAAGGAAATCAACACAATGATCAGAAAGGCATATAAGCAGGCGATGGGCCTGCCGATCAGTACGTCCTAAGAACGCCTACTATGACTAGGTGTGCACAACACGGTACATTTATTTAGTCAGCGAACAAGGCTGGCGGTTACGGAAGCGGATAGGTTCATCCTCTTACGCCTGGGGCTCTCTGCCCCTCTCAGCCATCCGCCACCTCAGACTGTGAGCCTACCCCATGCCATCCGGAGCAACATCACCGTACGTCCTCTACCTCACAACATGCACCCAGTGCACCACGCACAGCGAAGGGAGGAGGCCCTGGCCATGCACAAGCGGCTTTACCCTCTACAGCCTACACGAATGTGGGGTCTTACCCCTGACACGCAGCCACTACAGCCGCCGTAGTTGTCAACAAAGAACATCGGAGCAGCATTTCGCTCACCTGAAACAATCGCCTCCAAGCCGAGAAAGCGGCCATAGCCCTTGTGCTCTCCCAAACAGAGGTTGAAGTCATAGTGACCGACTCCCAACAGGCATGCCGCAACTTTGCTAGCGGCAGAGTTCATACCACTACGCTCAAGATCATCAATCAAAAGCCGCCAACGAGATCAGTCATGATCATCAGGGCACCAGTTCATCACGGCATTCCTGGCAACGAGGTCGCCAACCACGTGGCTCGAGATTTGACCCACCGAGCTGACGCCGAGGAATCTGAACCCGAGTGCATGCACCCTCTAGTCTCGTACCAAGACATCACACAACACTACAAGCTAACCCGCAGAACATATGCACCCCCACACAAGTCACTACCTAGAGAGCAGGAGCGACTCTTCCGAGCTCTACAGGTTAATACATTCCCCCACCCAACCAGAAATCACCTCATAGCCCCTACACAATTCTCCCTGCAATGCCGCTTCTGCGCAGAGACCGGGTTCCTCAGGCACATAGTAGGGGGTTGCAGAGAGGCACCATTAAATCCTCCGAACCATTACCACACCCATGGGCTTTGGGATAGAGCCTTGGCCAGCACAGACCTCGAGGATCAGCAACGGCTGATTATGGAATGGACGTATTATGGAATGAGGACGCCTCTCCAAAGCTGCGTTTACCTAATAAAAATGTTTATTCTCTCTCTCTCTCACTTGTAATTGTGTTGCCTTTTCAATGTTTCAGTCTGAGAAGAGCTAACATGCACTGTCGATGTTTTTTCCATTACATTTGTTTGTGGGCTGCCGTTCTCAAAATTCCAAGGAATAACTTTGTAAAGAATGAAAGACGAGGTATGAGCGACTTTGGTGGTAAAGTGATTGGGTATGCGTGGTTCAAAGTGTGGTTCGAAATTTTTTTTGCTGAGGTGACGTCCAACACGGAATGCCGATGCGGGACGCCGACGCCGGATTTTCTGCAACACGGGCTCCTTTACGCTATCGCATTAAAAAGTTAATTAATGAAGTGTTATTAATCAGTCTTCTGAAGCACGTTTTTAGCAGCAAAGTATGTTCACCTTGCTTTGGAAGTCCTCTACAAAAGTGCCACACTCATTTACCTATAGCTTTTTTATAAAAAAATCTGTATTGTTTAAGAAAGAAGAACACTGTATACAATAACCACATGATTCAGTGGTCTCCCTAAAGTCTCGAGTCTAGTCCGGTGGTCTTTGTATAGACAAGAACAGCCCTTGTGGCTGTTTTTGCTCCTGTGTGGTCACAAGTTGCGGTTAAAATGGTTCCTTCTAATAGTAGTTGCTTTGCACTGCCTGCCAGAGTAGAAGGCAGCTTGTTCCACTATGGCACATACTAGGGGCACTCGCAAAACGTATTGCAAAAATTCAGGCACATTGCAGTGTTCACAGTTCAAGCTGTCCGCACGGCCGACAAGATGGGCAAACCATTGAGGGAAGGCATTGTCCAGGCGAATCCGGTGAAGCGTGTCTGCTTGGCTCCGCATGATTTTATCTGGGAGGCAAAAATTCCCGTCAAGGAATATTTCTCGTGGGTGCCAGTGCACAAAGTCCAGTCGGGCCCAGTGAGCTACTATGTGATCTCGCATGAGCGAAGTCAGCTAATAGTTTTCCTCAGTTTTCAAGTATGGTATCTTTAATATGGGGGCTTTAGAAACAGAGAACAAGATTGCAGCCACCAGCTTCCATGTGTAGGGTGAGGGTGCACATAATATATTGCCAGGGGGGCGCACGGATATTGCCCAAATCACTAAAGCTTTTCAGTTGCAGTTGTGTTTGTATACAGAGGCCTGTGAATGTTGACAAGTCTACCGCTCTGCTCTCTTGTTGTGTCTCGCAGGGTGACGCAGATCAAGACATACTCGTGGGACAACGCCCAAGTTATCTTGGTAGGCAACAAGTGTGACATGGAAGACGAGAGAGTGGTGAGCGCCGAGCGCGGTCGACAGCTGGCCGACCAACTCGGACTGGAGTTCTTTGAGACGTCGGCCAAAGAAAATGTCAATGTCAAGGCCGTCTTCGAGCGCCTCGTCGACATCATCTGCGACAAGATGTCCGAGAGCCTCGACTCAGACCCCGCGCTCCTGGCGGGCGGCGGCGCCAAGGGCACGCACCTCACCGACAACCCCGCCGCACCTCCGAATGCCTCCTGCCAGTGCTAGAGCTCCTTCCTCCTGTTCCTCCTCGCCCCTGTCCCCTCCGGTCAGCCTCTGCCCATCAAGCCGCTGGTTGAGGCCACGCGGCACTTGGCTTGCTCGCACCAGACTGGTGCTGGGGCTGTGTTCTCGGTCGATCACTTTCAGCGATACCTTCACTTTCGTGCAGTGTAGCATCCAGCCCAGTGCCTAAAAAAACAAATGGTGAATTCTGCGTTTCATTTTGGAGCAGCTTTCTGTTGCATTTACATGTGAGAAAGCTCATTCCCTCTTGTTGATTTAGTGCAGGTTTACTTTCTTTCTTGCAGAATTGAGGGTTTAATCAACTTAACCTAACGGTAAAGCAACAGGACATGACACTAACACAAGGAAGCAGGACTGCATGTGTGAAGTAGTCTAGCTGGCATTTATTGCATTGTTTAGTTTTCTTGTTTCACTGGTAGTGTGAGGACGGGTGAAGTTTACCAGCTAGCCCTCTTCCAAGCCTCATTAAGCCCATTGTTCGGGGCGGTGCATGTAATATGCAAGCTTGCACCAAATCAACAGAATGACCATAATTTCCTAAATTTGGAGCAATTAATTGCTGCTCTGTCACTGTAGCGGAAGGCATTACCCAAGATCACAGTGTTTTTGCCACCTTCTACCTGATGGCAACGAGACGTGACTGTTACGCTGAGAGAAAACATAACCGCGCCTCTAATTTTCACAGTGAGCAAATGCCCTTGTCACACTTAACGCAGGTCCTGTGTGCTTTCGGTCCATGTCTCAAATCTCCTCGCCATGGCACAAGACAGTCTTCAATCAATGAAAGTACTGTCAGCTGTTCGCGGCCTATGGGTGCATTCACACCGGCAATGGACAGAGGTGGCACGACTGACCGAGAATGGCGAGCGACAAGTGACTCAAGGCAGCCGATGTTCACACTGGCAGGTGCAGCCGGCCCTTCGCTACACTGAAAAGGTTGATGTCATTCACGTCTGCTCACTCCGCCTTTGCCACGTAAAATAAGCAGACGTTCTGCTCTTGTATCGCTGATTGGTTCAGTAGGTTTGCAACTGCAGTTGTGTGACTGAATAATCAAGCAGGGAGTGACTGACCAAAAGCAGTCGCTCTTTGATCAAAGCAACCATTGGCAACCAACTTGGTTACACTACCTCTGCGAGTAGCCAGTGTGAATGGGCCCCGTGACATGTAGCTGCTGAAGTTTGTGCAGACCGCCCCAGATATTTTTGTCATGTGAGCTTCTGCTTGTTTGACTAATCAACAGCTGCTGAAAATGGAATGCCCATAACAGACCATTCCAGAACACAATCCTTGAGTACATCTTCTGTTCTGTGTTCCACTGCAGTGCCCTCTGCGTTGGCATTATACCTGCGTGCAAATCAGTACCGCACGGCGAATGGTTGAACACACCTGAGAGGTGTGAGGCCAGCAACATTTTAAATTCTTTCAACGAGAAACTGCACGCAGCTGGCAAAGCAAAGAGCTTGGCACAGAGGGTGCTACTAACTGCTGCACTGTCCAAAGCGAGGGGAGCCGAGTGCCGTACAGCCAGAGTCGTCTGATAACAGCGCAGGCAGATTGGAGGAGCCCTGATCCCTAGTGTCCCCACCCCCCTCAGTACTAAGCGAGCGCTGCTCCCTTGCTGTTGTTGTTGCTGCTGTGACCGCTGCCAGCTTGACTGCCGCTAAGAAGAGCAAAGGCTGCGCCTGGGTGACTGCTGAACTGTGCGGGTGTACACATTACGTCGGGGTAGCCCTGACGGCGGAGGCTAAGCGTCCTGCTTTGATTTCCAAATGCCAATAAGCTGGTGTCGAACAGAGCCGACATTCTCGTCTGTCCACTTCCGGGGATGAAACCCTGTTGCATGATTTCGCGCAGCATTGGACACGTTTGCGACATGTACGAGCAACAGTGTTTCAGCAAAACAGGAAAGGAAAGTGGGCCAGTTTGGTATAGGTTGACCAAATTTAACTGTAGCGCAAAAAGACACGGCAAGTAGAAGGAGGAGACGTGTGTCTTTATTTTTAAAAATAATTATGCTCCTTGTTTTTGTGCTACAGTTAAATATGGCCAACAGCATTCTTGGCATTGTGCTTAAGACAACATGCTCGGCATTCCACCAGATTTGCTATCGCCTGTGGATGCCAGTGTGCCTCATGCTAGTCACACAAGATCTAGAAAAAGTTACTGTACCTCCGAAACTGAAGAAGCGAAAATGTCTCCCCGGGATTAGGTCATTTTTTAACTTTTAACATTTAACGTTTTTGACCCACATTCGTTGCAGAAAAGAAGTGCGTAACCAACAAGGATGGTGAAAATAGAAAAAAAAGATAGGCACAGCACTTGTCCTTGTTTCTATTTTTGACACCCTTGTTGCTTGCATACCATTATTGCAATGAATAATTTTATTTGTCTACCGATCAGGTACTTCTTACACTGTAAGCTACGATGTGGCTTGCAGTGCACTCGCCATGCCAATGAGCTCAGGTCTAGCCTACACATTAACTCTGCTCTCACTCCACTGCAAGCAGTTGTGTTCATCTCATATCAAATGTAATGCTGACCTGCCAAGAAGTGGGCCAAGTGTAACAGGTGCCGGTTAAATTTATTATCTATACACTCCTGCATTGAGTACAGTCTCGTTTGGGGTTTGTTGCTTTTGTGAAGTACAGAATGGGCTCATATCACCACTTTCTAGCTACTTTAGTAAGGAAGGATCTGTTATCATAGTAGGGCTGTTGCACTTCAAAAAATTTTTTTTTCCCGAGGGTGTTTACTGGAGCACGCCTCTCCCAGTATTGTCTGAGGCAGTAGGATTCTAATTGGTGGGCTCACCAGCTGATAACAGAAACTTGACACTTCATTGCTGTGGCCAGGCTTAGGTGCATGAAATATCGATGTGTCCGCACAAGCTTGGAAAAATTTTACCTTGAAATTTAGCAAATAAAATATGCGTTGTTTCCACTTACCTTAAGAGGAAGCTTTAGCTCGAGGGCTCCTATCTAAATACATGTAAAAGGAGAATTCGTTTTTCTCGGCAACCACTGCACCAAATTTGACGAGGTTTGTTGCATTTAAAAGACAAACTTAATATCTAGTGACTGTTGGTTTCGAATTTTTGAGTTAGTTCGTCAATTTTTTATTAAAAATTGGCAAAAATAAAAAATTTTCAAAAAACAAAACTATCAGGTTTACAACTCTGTAACTCAACCACGAAAAATTATAATACAATTCTGTGAATTGCATCTAATAGTACATCTAAAGCGGACAAAATTGATATGTTACACATGAATATAAAAAAATTTAATCATAGGGAAATACAACTTTTGCAAAACCGTTGTAAGCAACGTAACAAATTCACGTAAGATGTAGAATGACATATTGAATTTGTCCGCTTTGAATGATCTAATGGATGCCGTTTACAGAACCGCGATATCAGTTATTTAAGCAGAGCTATGAATTTGTGAACTTCGTGCTTCTATTTTTTTCAAACGGTCAAATATTTGAAAATCGTTTTAAGAAAATTCAAGCCCTAAATCGAAATTCTGCTTCCAACAGTCACTAGAATTTAACTTTCTCTTTCAAATGCAACAAATTTCATCAAAATCGGTCCAGGGGTTATCTCATAAAAACGTTTTTGCGTTTTACATGTATTTGAATAGGCCGCGTCGGAGTTGGGCCCGAGCTAAAGCTTCCTTTTAAGGACCGCATTGAGTTGTACTTTTGAAGCACAAAAAGAAACGTAAACCATGAAGCCAAATCTGCTGTGATATTTCTCTCCTGCAAGTTGCCTTGTGCCTTCACATTTCTTTTTTAATGTCGGTGGGGAATGTTCCTTAATGCAGGCATACGTATTGCGTTGTTGAAACAACTGTCATTTGCTCTTGTTTGTAAATCAGTCAATTCAGGACCCAATTTGAAACACAATATGGCACTGTTTTCTTTTTCATGAAATCAATCCACTCCTTGCTATGAGAACATATTCAATTCCCCATGCTGAAATAGTTTATGTAAGCAGCGCATGCCAGGTCATACGCATCTTTAAAATCTAAACAAGCTGCAGATTTCACTCCTTTAGCCTTCTCCCAACTGCCTTTTATGTTTCATTTCTTCCAGAGAATTTTGTCATGCTAGAGCAACGCTGCACAATCAAAATAGCACGCACTGCCAATTAAGCTTTTGTATTCTCATCACAATGAGATTCAGGGAGAGATATTTTGAGCGCAGGATTTTTTTTCCTTTTCTTCTTTTTTACATTTCTGCTGTGTTCATGAAACTTT
This sequence comes from Dermacentor andersoni, assembly GCF_023375885.2. Taxonomy (NCBI): domain Eukaryota; kingdom Metazoa; phylum Arthropoda; class Arachnida; order Ixodida; family Ixodidae; genus Dermacentor; species Dermacentor andersoni. The sequence goes on from NC_092824.1 coordinate 50,228,107, forward strand.
TTGCACCCATAGACAATACTGTCTTTCAGGTTATTACTCTTTTTTCCTCTTGTTGACCATAAATGGGGAAAAATTACTCACTATCAAGGTTAAATGTGGAAATGTTCTCTATGCCCAAGCGACTGAGACCATACCTTTATTCTGATAAAATCAAGCGTAAACACAACTTGTTTGTGCTTCAAGTTCTGCCTTTCTAGTCTTGCAAAAATGTGCTCATCTGTGTGGAAAGCAAGGTTTGCAGTCCTTTCGGCCCTTGAATGTGAAATGGGCATTTTCAAGGCCTTGAAAGCCTTTTAAGTTTCACAGAGTGCTCAAGAATGCTTTAATTTTGCTTTTGGTTAAGCTTAGATCACATTTTTATATTATAATTCCTGAGCATTATTTCAGGCCTCTACAGTTTATTGTAATAAAAGTAAAGTGCAAAGGAGCTTATGCAGTTATATTTAGCTGTTCGTTAACGAAACCCATAATGGTAAAAATTACTCAAGAGCATTTTACTCTGACCCGCCACTATGGTGTTGTGGCTACAGTGTTGTGCTGCCAAGCACGAGGTTGCGGCGTCAAATCCCGGCTGCCGCAGCCACATTGTGATGGGGCCGAAATGCAAAAACGCCGGTGTCCCATCCATTGGGGGCACGTTCAAGGTACCCTGGTGGTCAAAATTAATCCGGAGTCCCCCACTACGGCATGCGTCATAATCAAAACGTGGTTTTGGCACGTAAAGCCCCAGAATCCATTCAGAATGTTAGTGACATGCCTCATACTTGAACTGGGGCTTTGGGACGTTAAATCTAGTCAATTACCTATGTCAGCTCTTATAGATGAAGAGCATCTCAGCTGTTCTTGAGCAACAAAATGACTGCATACCTGCCGTAATGACCTTGGGCCATGTTCCCAAGCATCTGTGCATGAAAAATGCTGATGCTTGTTTTACTTGGCATGCTGATGTTTAGAAACTTACAAGTCATCGTGACGTTTCACACATACAGCCGGGGCTTGTTTGAACTTATATTAATTTGGAACGAAGCGGGATTTCGCACATCTTGTATATTGCGTAGAGCCTTCAGCAGTTCAACCAGGCGCAGCAAAGCGCTTGAAAAACAGGAGAAATCTTAATAGTCTGAAGAAGTCAAACGGAGCCCTCTTGTTTTTTTTCTTTCTTGTTAACATCAGGAATAAGCCTGTCTGCCCATTTCCCCCCGTTGTTAAAGTGTTCTAGAAGTGCGTGGGGATCTATTTCACCTGGTTTTTCAGAGGGCTCGATTCAGGTGCAGCAATTTTCTGCTGGCTGTTGAGTGATCTTCTAGTTATATAGGTGCACTGAAAAGCAAACAAAAATTCTTAATCACTGAGAATCTGGCCAGAGGTCAAAAGACAGCAGCAAGAAACAACTCTGCTTTATCCAGATGATAGGTGGTGCACCTGTTCTCCAGACAACATTTTTTTCTAAGTTATGTATTGAAGGAAATTGGTGGCTGATGCCGGTCATTTTCATATCTGGTTTGTAGTTTCTCTACGATGGTGGCAGAAGATGGGACCTGTACTCTAAATCAATAACCTTTGGGAATATCACTTGATTGGCTGATAGCATTGATTGGTTGATTCGGTGGAAGCACATGGTACGGAAGGAATGGCACACTCAGCATTGTTTTTTACATTGCGCAGTTCGTCGAGTGCATTAACACAAAGTCCGTCTCTCATGCGAGACGACATGTTGATCATTGCGCCACGCAGACGTGAGGACGTCCCGAAAAGTGACAGGTCGAAAACACGGCCCCTGCTTGTGCCATTGCAGATGATTCGCCAGAACATTGCTGCAGTGTGAATCGAGCCTCGCAAGGCCTCTGTTTGTGGCTGTTGCTGTGTGGTTGTCTGATTTATGAAAAAGGTGTGTGTTCTCCGTGTACGTCTCCGCTTGTTTACAAACACCCGCCTGCTCATTGCCTTCTTGCAACGGAGCAAAGTGTGGTTGGTCCCTTTATTTGGGCGCCATACGTGTCCCCTGGCGCTGTGGCAGGAGAGACGAAGGCGCCTGTTGACAATGAGTGTGACTTCTGTAAATGCTGGTTGCCCGTGTATAAATGTGTACATATATTCTCTTACGAGCATTGTTCCCCACTGCAATCTGTTTCCCCACTTACCTCCCTGTTCGTCCCCAACTCCCCTGGTGTTGTTAATGAAAAGATGGTGGCGAGAGAGACCAGAAGAGCCCTGCAATAAGAAGCAAACATACATTCCAGAAAAAAAAAAGGGACACCCTTTCTTCTTGTTAGTTTAGGGCAGAGATGTGATAAAGTGTGGAAAAAGAAAAAGATAGTCTCACAATTTATTTATTTTTTTTTACTGTCGCCCTTTTGTTAGTGATTAAGGGGACTTGCATTTGTGAAGGCCGGACCTGTTGATGTATTGTTTTTCTTTCTCAAAGAAAGTGGCAGTTGCGTATAAATGCGTAGGAAGCAACCCCCGTTGGTCCTTCTTGACACCTTTCCTTTCTTTAACCGCATGATGAATGTTTTGTACGATGATTGCAGACTTTCAAGTGTCATGCTAGGTTTTCATGTCTGAAGCCAGCGCTTGTAGGAATTTGATTAGGAAAGCTGGCCATCATATTGTGCTATGTACATACCTGGGGTCATGCTTGAGAGCTGTCACTTTTGGCGCTGGAATACACATCACTGCAGTGAGCAGCATTCATTTCTGCTGTCAAAGAAATGTTTTTCCTGTCTGCCAGCCCCAGCAATCACTGGCGTTACGTGACGTGGAAGTATTGCTGACGCCGAGCATACTACCCAAAATTTCCTCCTTTCTTGTAACAGCTGCTTCCAGAGGTTAAAGCAGAAGACACACGGTACAGTTACACATGAGATCTGATGTGCAACCTGTGGTGCCAATAGGTTCCAGTAAGCAGAAAATCTTTAGGCAACACATGATACATCCCGTACAACAAAAGTGGCACTTCCAAAAGTGATCAGTCTAGAGCTTGACCCCAATTTGAAGCCATGCCAAAGCTGTCTGCTGCTTTGATAACTCCATTGAAATGCAATCTTTCTTTTGTTATGTTAGACATCCTTGCTGGTGTGCTGCAGTGTGTGTTGACTGGAACACTTGGTAAACTTGTTCTGTGCAGTGAATAATTTGAAACCTAGTTGTCCGTAGTACAATTGAAGATGACCGCTATCTGTTGTAATAAGAGTGCTTAAGCGAAACTTGTGAGATGCAAAATGTTATTGCACCGGAGCATGTACAGTGGATACAAGTAAAGCCCAGAAATGAACATTTCATACTGTTCATAATTGGCACTGCAGGCTCTACTGACAGTTCTAGCTGTGATTACAGTGGCAGTCGTTTTCGGTATTGGCTCACAGGTTTTCTTTGCATTGCTAAATGTATGCAAGGTGTGAAACATCGATGGAAAATGGCACTTCTCGATGGTACTCAAAGCAGACGACGCAAGCGTTCATATGCGTTGTCTGCCTATTGTCCTGCCAAAAGTGCAGTTTTCTTTCATTGCCTTTGATATGCACTCAACGATTGAAATTAGCTATTGGGTTATCCAGTCATTTGAGCCAAATCCTTCACTGATTTGGCTCAATACTGCACTGAAGCAACTTCTGGCTATGCATTCTGTGTGGGCTGTCCATCAGTTAATGCTGCACTTTTGTGTAGCGAGTACTGTCTAAGTAATCGCTGTCTAATTTTAGGCATCCCTAAAATTGTGAGCTTCTCATAGTCGTTATGACTTAGATTCGCAGGGATGGGCAGTCAACACACCATGCAGCATGCTGCCACAGTGTCTGCAACATTGGTCAGCTGACACAGCAGTCTCATAAAACTGAACCTAATATAACAGGAATTAGTGTTTATGCATTGACTTGCCATTACAAGCGTCTTATGTTGCCAGCAAGCATGTATTGGTTGCTCTTCACATACTTGCATCTTTTAAAGTAGAAGGAAAAGGGACCCACTCACGAAGCCTGCATTTATAGTATGCTTCTTTATATCTTTTGCATGGTCAGCTCGTTCTGTTTTCTGTAATTAAAACTAATGATGTTCTCTAATTGTTGAAAAATAGGATGTCTGGAATATTTTATGCAAGGAGAGTTTAAAAGAGAGGGAGCCACAACATTGCAAAACAGTTGTGTGGGCACAATTTCAGTGATACATCCCGATTTTTCTCGGTTGTACCCTGTGTGTTATACTGGCATCTTTCACTGCTTTCCTCCTTTATATTTTGTGCGATTACTTTATATTCTGTGTTGTTTGATCAAAGCATTTTTCCCTGTGCGACTTCTGCTGTGAACCTTTCTTCTTCCTCTCCTGAAGGTTTGCATTAATAATTTTTTACCAAAGAAACATTTGCAATGCATTTACGGTACCTTTTATTTTTACTGCATTTTGATTTTTTGCAAGAGAAGTTGGTTGTATGTTAACAATTGGACCTCCAGATCTTTCAGTGGCATTCCAACAGTAGGCTGATAAAAAAAACGGTCTTTTATAACTCGTGATCTCTTCTAGTCGTTGAAAATCCCTCAACAGTGTACCAACTACAGTTTCATCAGTCAGCACTGTGCTAGTCATTTTTGCAAATCCAGTGGAATTTCATTTATAATGACCCTTATGTGGCTTCACATCAAGCACTTCCAGAATGCCAGTATGTTCGTTTAGGGATCCTGATTTGGAGTTCATTTCTCACCTGCAACACCTGATACAATGCTCTAAGCAGTTTGTGCTCGGAGACAAAAAAAAAAAGAAAAAAGAAAAAAAGAGACGGCACTGTCTAGTCCACTTGGCTTTGTGGCCTATGATATATTTCTGGATAACATAAAAGCATGCAAGGAAAATGTGTCTAGTAGTTTGCAATTGCCTACACATTTAAATTTAAAGCGAGGAGACTATATATATTTGTGAATTTATCACTCACACCCACCACAATACTTCTTATTTTCTTCCCTTATCTTAACAAGCGGACAGGTGTAGAAAAGTTTTTGGAGTGACATACTAGCATGAATTGCAATTTTCTATTGTATGCTTAATAGGAAATACAGCCGGCTTGCATTTATTCACACTCCAGAGGGCCATAGACCTTTGTTTGAACTGTTCAAAAGGGTTTGGCACAAAACAGAATTATTGGTTGATACAGGAACCCACAAACAATCTGCAGTAACGAGCAACTGGCCACTGCTTGCTTTTGCGATAGAGAAGGGAAAAATAGAGTCATTGGACAAGTGTATTGAGATATCAGAACTATGAACACATGACCAGGTCAGTGATGCCCACCAGTGTACATGGCAAGTGTGAATATCAAAATGTGCCAACCCTTTAACTATTTACACCTTAGCAACATCCCCTCATAAGCCAGCTGTAGCTGCACTTCTGTGTCCTGGGAAGCAAAAGAGGTTGGTTCGATCAACAACACTTTTTTAGTTGAAAAATTTTTCAAGGTGGCATTGGCGTAGCAGGTGAACCAAAATCTTGAGATTTGTTTGAACTAACATAGCCACCAGAGTTCGAATTATTGCAAGTCTGCTGTATTGGTTTGTCAGGATTGTTGGCTAGAAGACATTACATTTCTTTAAAAGGTTAAGCCATGTGTATCTGCACAACTGTGGTCTGAAACATATGGAACCCGAGTCTTTCCAGTCAGTGCGAGCTCGCAGTAGTGGTTCCTTTGACGATACCATGTCTGGGTTTCATGTGATGTCGTAACCTTCGTGTGAAACGTTAAAAAAAAAAAGGTATGCCTGCAATGATAGGAATGTTGCTGTAACAATGTGAACAACTCTGTGAAAGTACTACAATAGGGGAGTGCAATGTGAAGAAATAAAGAAACAAGACTTAACAGTGTTCACTTCAGCCTGCTTTCAAGGGTGTCACGCATTGCAACAGCAGGTCTGGCCTGGCACCTGCCTGATGCATGCGTGGGGGGGTCCTAGGACGTAGTGATGCAGCGTGTGCCGTGACATTTTCCTATGGGTCTGTAGGGTGAATGATGGTTCAATTTAGTAGAGGTGCTGCGGTTCCTCGAAATCAAGCCTGCAGAAGTGCGCATGGTCCCCGCTGTATTCGAAAAAAACGCCAGCAGCCTGTTGTACATCTGTGCTTATGTGTCTATCTGTGTGTGCGTGCGTGTATATTGTGTGGAGGCTTGAATGCACCAACCACAGTGTGGTTGAAAAGTTTTGGGACGGCCTCGCGCAGGTCCGCTCAGATGTCATGCACTTCGCTTCTGGAGTGCACGCTAGTGTAGTTACTGTTCACAATCTTCCATCTGTTACATCCGTTTCGGCTGCATGTTCTACAGCACAGTGTACAGGGTCGTTGACTCCTGATGGAACTTCGTTAGCCATCACTTCTGCACAACTTCAGTATTTCTGTGACATTGTGGGGAAAAAAAAAGTGGCCAATGTGGCACCTAGGCCTGCCATCTCTTAATAGCACTAAACCTGTAAGCCTCCATCTCAAACTGAAGCTTCTGCATACCCTCGAATATTAATGAAGTGCTCCTCCACGAAGTGGCCGACCTTGTATGCAGAGGCTTGCATTGTTTAAAGAAAGTTTCTGTAATGGCTAGAACATTGTGCCGCAACTCAGATTTTATATTGGTTATCTTTACCCATTATAATCGAATTCAGAAGGATGCTCACGTGGGAAAGCTGCAACTTTCCACTCCCTGGTTGGTCTGGCCTGCAGCAATTCCAAAACCTTTCAACCATGTCCTACTGTTGTGACAAAATTATGTGCAGACAGGAATGCCCAGTTGCTCATGTTCCCTAGGAAATTCCATGAAAACGCAAACCAGCGATCTGAAGTTCTTCATACAACTTGGACGTTTACAGATGTGAGAATTTAGAAACAAGAAGAGTGAACAAACAGAATGCTAGTGCATCATTCAATGATGGTACAGCTATTGACTGTCCACCATTTTGCTTTTGTAGAGCCAAACTGGGATATGTCTTCAGCACTTGTTCCCTGTGCACTTGTAATTTTGTCACGACAGTAGCTTGTCCCTTTGTTCGCTTCTGTTATAAACTGTTGTCTTGTACAGGATGCTTGGCTATGCTAGGCTGTAGTAAATTAAGTTTTGTTAAAGAAAAAGAAAAGAAGCGAGGCAAATTCATGAAAACTGTTACAAAAAAAGAAAAAAGTGAAGTCACTCCTTGCTAGGTCTTCTATGATTTTACATAAGAAAAAACAAACTGTGGAGAACTCTCCAAGCAGCCATTGATGTTGGCATTTTTAACTTTCTGAAGTGTGAATGAAGGAAAGGGAGAGCACCTTCTCCCCCCTCTCTTCCATCATTCTTTTTCTCGCCCATAAAAGAGAATTCTGTTGTGACAAGTTGTAAGATTTTCTTTTTTTCTTAGTTTCCATGCTGTCGAGTAAACAATAAAAGCAAAGAAGAAAAAAGAGATGAAAAAAAAATTCGGTGACCTGGTTCTTATTCTGACCTCGGAGCAGGTGGCATTTCTGAGCTCTGTTTGCCAGGGCCTTCCAGTTAACCCTTTAAGTGTCGTACCAAGTGCTATGCTCGTCTGGCTTCTACTAACACACTCTTGGATGTACTCAAGATCATTTGTGAATGTGAAATATCCATAGACTGGTTGTGCCATCATTCAGAAGCTGGTTCAACTTCAGTTTTATGCGTTTTTTTTTTAACAGATTACGCTGCACAAGTCAGACTGGCACAAAAAGCCAGTGCATTGTTTTGAATTACACAGAAGTTCAAGAACTTTTACAACTGATTCAGATGACTTCAGTGTTAATTACGAGCTGTATTCAGGGGACAGTGAAAGTGACAGGGAGGCCATGTTGCCAGAAGAGCTCTAATTATCTTAATTAGGATTATAATTTGTGTGTCTTAATTGTGCTTACATTTTTAGATTGAGAAATTTCTTAAATGTTCAGCAACATACTGCCAATAAATAGCATTTGGATTTAAAGCTTGGTAATATGTTACTTAGACAGAAATTGAATTTGCTGCTCTTCAGAAAAACATCCGGCGCACAAATGATTAATTATCAATTCCTAGCATAACATGAAGGTCCGGCCAATGTGTGTAATCTCTGAAGATCTCTGAACTTTATGGGACTGCCTCTGGTATGCGAGAGCTGTGGGTGCTGTACATTCCATTCAGTCGCACACAACAGGTATGGTTCATGTTTATTTCTTCAGATAAAAAAATCAAATGGCCTTCGCTTTGGACACGAAGAAGTTGACAAGCAATATGTGTACTTGGATGAAAGAGACAGTGCTTTGTTTGCCCATAGGTAGCAGTGCATATGTATATGCCCATTAGGACGAGGCACTGATTAAAAATGTTCTATTCTATTTTGCTAAGAAATGGCTCAACATTCCAGTAAGGATCATCACAAACTGGTAGACGCAGGCGTTTGGGAAACTTATCTGGCACGCCAATGCATTTCTTTTTTTTTTTTTTTTTGCAGATGTGAATTTGCAGAAAATGGTACTAGTCGTAAGATTTCTGCTAAGCAAACATCACCACTGCTATCCTTTATGTTTGGCAACATCTGCGCTAAAGTTAGTGCTGAAAATGTTAATCAGCTTGTTTTAGGTAATGAAAAAAAATTGAACATTTTCTTGCTGCTAAAATCCACCTAGCTACATAACCCATCTGCAAAAACGAAATGGGCCTAGGTATTGGTGTTCTTTTTCTGCATAAGAAAAGAACACCAGGCAGATGTGTATTCATTGGTGGGGTTAAGTCTGAAGACAGTTGTACATGACAAAAGGGGCCCCTCTTCCTATCTTTAAAGAGTGCTATATTTTGTAAGTTTGAAACAGCTTACTTGCCGAGTGCAGGTGAGTACCTATTGAAAACTCTAGTCCTGCCATGTTGTTCTGCTTTATGAAAAACATTCCCCCCCCCCTCCCCTGTGTTTAATATGCACGATTCCGTCTCCTACATGGCACAGAACTGAAAGGTGAGTGAAAACCAGTGAAAACGTAAAAAAAAAGGGAAAATCAAGCATAAGAACACATTACCCCACATATTTGTAAAATTCATTGAAATGTTTCTGGAAGTGATGTGCAATTATGGCAGTGGCACTTGCAGCAACATCTTTGGAACATGAAGGGAACGTGGATGGTAACCACTTCACCTCTACTCTATAAGGTATAGTGATCTGAACTATTCTAGTGCCGACAGGCAGCTTCAGCAACTACCACACGTTTTGCATGGGAGGCAGAGTGTAGAGCAGCTGTATGATTATGTACAGCACATTACAGCCATTTTCTTGTAGATCCATAATTCCCTAGCACACTCCTACCTTGTTTCAATTTCGCGAAATGCCACAGCAGCTGAACGCTCATTTTACGAGAGAGGGGGAGAAGTCGGCCCGAGTAGTGCGACGCCAGCCTGCTACTGCCCGCTAGAGAAATGACAGAAACAGAGTTGGAGGATGAAGGTGGTATGGCTAAGATGATGATTATAGCTACTGCACCAGTCTACTGTCCTTGTGCAAACTGCGTTGTGCATGTTTCATGGCACATCCACCTTGGCAGGGAGGGGCGCAGGAGGAGAGAGAGGAGACCATCTATGGCATGCACAATTTGCACAGCCATTCTCACCACAGCCAAATTGGGGCCAGATAGCAGGGCGTCAATTTGCCGCATCAGTGCTCCGACTGCCAAGTCCGATGGGGATGTCTCACAACATTTTCATTCTTCTCGTCGATATTCAGAGCTCCAAGACCACGGTGTTAAGCGTGACCACGTATTCGTGTCCGGGCTTGTGCTGTTCACTTTATGCGTCACCTCTGGAACTTCATGCGATGTCATCTTAACCACCTCCTGCTGGACCTGCGTAACTGGAGTGAGAGGGCTCTGGTTTTGGTCTAAAGTTTGCCGAGGTCGCGAACACTTCCTCTTCTTGCACACCGACGCTTCTTCATGCGTCAGACTGCTTTTTTGTTGCAGTATTGTGACCATTTTATGTTTGCTGCTGGTCAACCACAGTAAAAGGGAGCTCATTTAAGCAATCCAGTTAACAGCTAAAGGATGCACAATGCCTCATAAAAAACTAAGAGGGTGTTAAAGAAATTGCACTTTGAATTATATAAGAATTGTTTGTCAGCTAGACAATGCAAATGCTGAGGAACATTCTTTTTTTCCTCTTTTGCAAGACCCATGCCAGTTTTGATTAGATAAGTTATTTTTGTCCACTGATAATCTTTGGCTCTACTGGCAAAGGCACAAGTATGAACTCCAAGAGGCAATGCGGCTGTTCTTGTGCCTCACCTATCATAAGGTGGCATGAGCCATGGTCTTTGCACACATAGGCTGGATCTCATTTTTCGCCACCTGTAATGCAGGTGATCATCACCAGATGCCATGAATGTTACTATCATTGCGGCGATGGAGGGGAGTCTGAAGCAAGGCTACCCTATCTCCTCTTTATATATGTTATATGCAGTGAACCCAGATGAAGCACTTCTTAAACCCCAGCAACTTGGGCGCTATGCTGACCTTGTTTTTGCGGACGACCTTGTGCTACTGGCCGACAGTGAAGCAGAACTGCAGGGGCTGGTCGAGACTTCACCCAACCACTTTAGCACCTTGCCTTCAACTAAAAGAAATCTGCGGTACTTCAGTTCTCTGGAGACCAGGCCAATCCTGGTGTTGTGCTCCCAGGTGGCAAGAAGCTCCTGACATTGGAAGAATGCCAGTATCTTGGCATAACCCTCAGCACCTCAGACAGTATCGCTGCAGAACATGAGGCACATTTGAGGCAATTGACACTACGCAGTATGCGCATACAGTCCCATACTGCGTCAACAGTGCCTGCGGGGCTGTAGCAGCTACCTTGCAGTGTGCGAGCCGTGGAAGACAGTGCATGTGCCTGGTCTGACCTTCGCGTACTTGGTTATATGCCTTTCAGCCCCAGCCCGTGACTGGCTGGAGTACAGGCAGTGAGAGCTGGGCCTCCTAGCCCTAGGGTGCCATTGTCGAGGTTGTCCAAGGTGATGTTAGCTGGTCCTTTCAAGGCTTGCGAGTCTAGGCGCAAAAGTGACTTCGAGTGCTGCCTTTGCAGCATGGACAATAGGTGGGCACGCAGGGTACTCCAGCATGTGTATTTTAAAGGCATCTGGATGCAGTGGAGGGTGTGTGTGCAATTCCCGAGATAAAAATATGACCTCTCAAACTATGCAGAAACCGAAGAAACCAAGCATGAGACCACCAAATGTGATCAGGACCACGTGTGTAAGGCAGAGTGGGAGCTGTAGCAACCGGCCATGGTCAAGAAAAAGACAGTTTTTTTATTATTGCGATAGCAACTATATGGACACTCCAGGCACATTTCTGCCGCCGCTGTTGTCTCAAGGTTTTGTATGAGTGAAAGCCTGTGAGGGTGAGCCAGTGAATGTGGTTCAATCTTGCGTGTGCGAGCAAGGAACATGGCCTCGATGCGTGCCCTCTCCTGTGGCGCATGAGGCAGGGGGGTGAGGTGAGAGAGAGGTGTTCTCCGGCAGCTGCTCCGGTGCCTTGTTCTCCTCGCCCGCCGCTCTGTACAGAGTGGAGACAACTGCAGCGTCTACTACGGCATTGGCCATGCGAATTGCTAACGCAGTAGGAACGCGTTGCCGGCGCTTGTGTGTCTTGAAAGCGATCTGTGACGTGGCTAGAGTGCGTGCCCGTGCAGGCCTCATCTTCAAAGCGATCTGCAATGTTTGCAGAGTGCACGCAGCGCCAGTAGCTTCGCGTTTGCTGTGATTTCGACGTTTCATTTGCGCTGAAGCGAGGCATGCATGAAGGTCAATTTGCTTGCTGCTGCCGCGATTCCTCACTCCAGAATTTTCACAGAGAGTTTCCACACTCATAGAGCGAGATGTGTTCATGTTTATCTGTGCGTGCATGACACCATGCTGGTTAATTTAGTTAACACGCTGACGGGCTAGTTGGTTTGAAGCCACGGTAGAATGTGTAAGCACGACTGAACAAGGACGTAGAAAGAAGCAGACACACAACGACAGTGCTGTCTCTGTGTGTCTGTTTCTTTCTACGTCCCCGTTGAGTCGCGCTTACACATTCTATCATTGTTAATTTAGTAGGTGAATGTCTAAAAGTTTATATGGCTGATAAAACTACTATCCTTACTTCGTACAGCTACCTACTAATTTGCTATTGCAATCGGTGCTTCGCCTTCTGGGCAGAACTGCGAATCTTTTATTAAGACAACAAGGTTGCCATTGCTATGGAGCTATTCTATGGCATTAGTGGTGGCAACGTCCCTTTTGAGGCACGCACAGGCGCAATCCGCTTTCTCGACTATCGTGGCCACTTTGACTGCATCCCCGAAGTACAAGCTACTATGTGCAGGGGTGCAGGCACGAGTGGGAAAGTATGAAACACCCGGTCCTTCGTTGCGCAAAGTTGTCTCCCTCTTCAAAAGAGAGCATTGCCATGCCACAAGCCCTTCGATTTTCAACACACAGGGCAGCCGCTACTCCGGAAACACAGCCACAATAAAAGCTCGCCTGTGAAAAAGTTGTGCACGGTGCCAGTGTTGTGTGGTTCTTGACCACGTTGGTTTTTTCTATTGTTTTCTTTGACAAGAACACTAACACTGAATCCACCCATTCCAAAGTGTTCATTGGCCACAAACTGTTGCGATTGTCACCATTGTAGCATGCAAAAATATGCCGGAGACAATTACGCGTTTTGCTAGAATGTCAGAATATACGTCGAAACATACATAAAGATGTGGTTAGTCTTCATGGTAAGGTTTAAATACAGTAATGGGAAGTTGAACGTAGGTAGGATACGTTTATAAGGTTGGTGGGGCATAGGTAATGAAGGACCGTACTGACGCCAAATAAAGATTGGTACATGGCTGCAGGATGGTGTAACCATGCACTTATACACAGCAAAGAGTGGAAATAAAATTACAATGCATATAATGGCATTAAAGTTGCTTACAAACCTAGAGAGCAGACACACAAATTCTCGGGTGACACTTTTTTACAAAGCGCCTAGGGAACCATACTAATGGCTGGCATAGGCACAATTGTGTCCATTGTAATTTATCATCACATGATTTCCATTACACAGTTTCTGATTTCAAGATTCCTGCCAGCGAGGGTGGACAACCTTTGAATGATGTAAATCAGGAGTACCCGATGTCAACCAAAGCGTTGACAATGAACTCGTCCGTCCGCTCGGTTTTACGTGTGTGCCTACGTTCGTTGACATCGGAGCTAGGTAGGAGACATGCACATGCAGCCGCTGTGAAGATGCATCATCAGTGTCTTTAACGTCGGATTATTTCGCTCTCAAGAATGATGTTTTCATTATGGTTATCGCGACGAGGCCGAAAAAGGAGCCACACTCCATGTCTAGACTTCAAAACTCAAATAAATTACCTTTTGGCCATCTGCTGTAAGTCATACTTCATGAAATCGTTTTTTGTAAGCATACGAAGCTTATACTATATTCAATTTAGCCTCTAAAATTGGTGTCTACGTCCCTTCCAATAGTATGCTGGAATGTCGTGGCACAGGCCACTGCCCCGCTGCCAAGTGTAAGTCATTCATAATCATCTTCAGGAATGTGGACAAATTTTACAGCAGCAACCTTAGAACTTGTCACCAGAGCAAAGGATAGACACTTTCATTGCAAGAATAATTTAATTAAAAAGCAAAACAGGCATTTCAGAACAACAGTTTACAGATAAATATACTGCACTGCAAAACTACTCCACATAAAAGGTGTGCTGTCCCCAAATCCCAAGCTTGGTGTCATACGCTCCACTTGTCACATACACTGCAGAAGGTTAGAACCGGGACTTGGATCGACAGTGCAGCGACATGTTGAATGGTTCAGCATAATCATGCAATTTTAGCAGGATTCTTGACACTAAGCAGCAGTCCAAAAGTTGCAGGTATTTACACAATTTACAGAGAGCCTCCGATTTTCTGGCGGTCTAGTTTCCACACGACAGGCATGTGGCATATTCACCATGTTGAGTATACCTGTGAAAGAAAAAAAAATTTCTTAATATCAACAACACGTGTACAAGAAATCTTGCCATTTGTTCCAATTAACAGGTAGTACAAAGATAATTGCAAAATCACATTTGACTCATGCTTAACTTTGCAGCGCAAAAGATACACAGGGATGGAAGGATACCACACACACGAGTGCTACATTTTACTTACAGTTAGTGATTAACAGTGGTCAAACAAGGATTGTCTTTGGAGTCAACGTTTTGACAACAGGACTTGTCCTCTTCAGGCCTCCAGTTTCCTGTGAACCTCTCTTGTTTAGATAACGGTTATGCAACAGTTGACGAATACCCATCAAGATACGTTCCTGGTCCTAAGGCTTTGCATTCTTATACTGTGAAAGGGGACACGAGACACAAAAATGTGCAGACTTTCAAATGGCTTTAGCCAACCAGTAAGATTACTTGGAGTCTTCTTAGTGACTGTCAGCAACAAAAAAATTTCACTGCCTTCAGGACTGGCCCTTCAAGGAATGTTGTGTGTTATTGAGCAAGTACACCCAATGGCGCAGAAATTTCTACTCAAAAACAAAGTGACATTAATGTTTTAAAAAACATGCTATCAACAGAATGTACTACATGTGACATAATGCACATGCTAACAGATAGTTTAATATACTGCAGGCTACTTTTTGAAATCCTCGCGGTCCATAAAAGTTTGCTCTTAAAAGTTGACACTTCTAAACTTGTTCAAAATAAATGCCCCTCTGATATATGGCATCTTGCACTGCCATAAGATGGCGGTGCTGGTACTGCTACAATTTCTTTTTTTGTATACATTGCAATCCTGCACTGCCCTTTCTCTTGACACTTTTAAAACTTCTTCACGAGCAGAATTTATGTTTCACAAAACTTCACGCAACGTCCGCAATATTGTAGAATGAGCCCAAATTCACAAACTTCTAAGAAAAATTTGGGAGATTTGGCACGTAGGCAACAGGCATCCATGGACGATTCCACACTCTGCAAGATGCTCACCTTAGCACAGAACACAAGGTGCAGTAAGCCTTCTCGCACGACGCACAGAGCCGAGTGCAGGAGTCGCATGACGGCCGGTCGCAGAAGGCACAACTTGTCACGGTCGCACATTTTCGCTGACACGCACTGCACGGCTGGGGTTGCGTGTTCACTAAAATAAAACAGGCCGGATAAAAATATGCAGTGTATGAAGCATCAATCACAGAAGTTGTAAATGAGCAGAGTGTATTTCCTTTTCTCTTTCTGCCACTTAAATGATTATTAGCCGTATGACAGAGAATTGTGTTTCAAGTGATTCAGAAAGAGCAGGGCAAGTGTCGCACACACACTCAAACCTTGACACAAAAGTAACTTCGTTTTGTACGATATTCGGTATACGCATATATTTGTTACACGGTGACATCAGGAAGAAATTTGTCATCACTCTGAAACGTTATACAGAAAGCTCCTGGCAAGGTCACACAAGGTCATTTTCGATTTTGAGTTTCAGTGTAAAAAATAAATTTTACACTTATAATAATAAAAAATAATGCTACAATCTTGAACTAGACATAATAATGTCTATAATACTGAAAAATTGTGATATACTGTATATATATATATATATATATACAGTAGACACTTGATTAAATTTAAAATAAAACACGATTTTTTGGTTTTGTGTGGAGTGTGAAGTGATAATCTAACTTAGGAGTCTAAAAACAGCCAATCTGTATTATTTACGTAGTAAGGGCTCATTTAAGGTGAGTCACATGACCGTACAATAATTTTGGTGTCCTCCGGGCATGAAAGCCACATCACATACTACAAAGTCCCAAGCTCCGCCCCCTCCACGCACTTAAGGCACAGCTATTATGCGACAGGCGCGAAGCCATTGGTTCAACAATTGGATGCCGAGTGCCACTTGCCACTCTTCACAGCTGGTCCTGCTGTGGAGGCTGCAAAGAAGCCTCAACCAAAGAAGGTAAGTGTTGCTTCTACATCAAGTGCCAGAACAGCCAGGGAGAGGGCAGCGCTACCTTAATCTAACGTAAGAGAAGCAGGAACGTTTAGCTCAGAAACACGCATGGAGCTACTATATAATGCTTTTTTTGCACCATGATAATTTCCCTTAAGGGAGTTTCGGACATGTTTTTTTATGTTGTATCATGGTTTGACAGAACCTAAAAATGTACTAGCCACACGTTTCCGATGCATTACTTTCATTTCTTTTTCTTTTGCTATTAATAGAGTTCTTGGCAAAGTAATCATAGGTAGAGACCATGTGGTGTGAGACCACGATGAGCAAGCACTAAGGAGCGATGATTTATCCAAAAATGGTCAAAGTTATGGACATTGCAGTAAAGCTAAAAGAATGAAGAGAATCTATATGTGCATTTAATAAAATGACAGCTGTATCAGCAAGAATATAATGGTAATTGCCTCTTGTGGCAAGAAAGAAAGGTCAAGCTATGAAGGGGAGGTGACAGTTTGGATAATTACAACATTGAAACACCAAGGAAGAAGTGGGTCATTGGTATGGTTAAAAAAAAAAAATATGGACGCCGGTCATTATGAAGAAATTAATGAAAATTTCAAATTTCAGCCCACAAATAGGAGCCCAGTTGATAGTCTAATGGGTTGGCTGTAAGCCATCGAAGAGAAACTGAAATCAAGTCTGACATATACTCTCATCTGGTAGTGAAGAATCATGAAAACAAAACAGATGCCGACCAACATGAAGATATTATAACAAACACTTTGGCCCCCACGTGGAAACCTTGTTCAACGACAAGACTTTCACACGACTGACCAGATGAGATTTTGTCAGACTCTCAACTTCAAGAATTGATAGGTGAGTTGAAAGGTTGGCTGAGAAAAAAAAAAATCACACACTACAGCCCAAAATGAAACAGCCAATGACTAACATTGCCTACAGGTAAAAACCACAGGTTGATCTGAAGCAGTTTTTTCTCTCTACAGTGGAGAATGTTTTATACCAGTCAATTTAGAATAAACTTACATTACCCTCTGACCATTTCTGATCATTCAATTTCATGGCAGGTCACTCTATACCATGTCACTGTTGGGGCACAAATTTTGGCCAAAGGTCTTGCTCACCAGCCGCACGTCACTTTTGTGAAGGTCCAGCACAGAGCTTTATGCTTTTCTATGGCTGATTTGGATGTGTAAATTTTAATGCTTCCAAACACTTGCTCAAGGATCCTCTAAATCACTGGGTGTGGTTCTGACACCACTGCATACTATTACGAACACATAATGTGATCCAAATGCTTGCTTCATCAAGTCTCGTCACACAGCAATGCAAGCCGTGCGAATTTATGCATGTTGCAGTCAGTGCACTTTAACTTTGGCTTACTGTACGTATCCACAGGAGGCATACGTTTCTTGGCAGCGTCAACAGTGGTGGCAAGTTTGGGACGTGCTCTTGATCATACACTCATTGGACTCTGGTGTGGTCTTAATGTCACATTCTATTATCCATCATCTGATTCCTTTAAAGTTTTTGTTCTATTTCTCCAACACAGGGTCACTATTTCAATCTGGTCACGATGGTGGAACACTGCTGCAGCACAGAATTGTACTGCTGAGCTCGGTCACTTCCATATGTATACAGACTTTTAAAGCAAACGGCTTTCTTTGGCTCTTTCACCCATATTATCTGGTAGGACTTTCACTGCCAAAGCAAAGGGCACGTGCTCTAGCACAACTAAGTTGCAGGGCACGTGCATCATGGAGCATCAACTACCATCGCGTCTTCAAGACACGTGCTGCCGTGCAAGAGCTTTGGGGCGTCAGAAGGTCTACGTGCTGTGGTGGAGCACTTGGGAAAAAACAGCACTCCTCTTCCCCAGCTGCCATCTCTTCGGCACTGGCACCGCTGAAGACAACACACGTATGACGAATCGGCTTATGTGTATATCCCGCTATACTAGCGCTACGGATGTGCTGGTCATCAGCTCTGTTCCCTATCAAATAGTGCAATGAAACAACAAATTCGCACCTTCAAACACATCACTCTTTTAATAAAGTGAATGCCTTTCTAGAAGCGTTTGATTATTCGCTTACATTGATCATCACTATTAATGGTTTCTGCACAATTTCTAGTTGCTCCAGGTTGAAGATAAAGCTGAATGAGATCAAGACAAATACTAAATCAGGAATGAACAGTGCAAAGAGAAACAAATGTAAGAAAGGGTGTACTGCTTATGCATTACTAATCTTTCTGCCACTTTTTTTTTGCGCTGTTCGTTCTTGTTTATTAATGCAGTGATATCAAGAACACTACCAAACACCGTTCCATAGAAACAATGGCTGTGAGCACACTTACTTGCAGTGGCTTCGTTCGCCTGTGCTCCTTGATGTGGTTTGGAAGTTTCATGGCGCTGATGTGAGGCAGAGTACAGCATCCTCAATGTTTTTGCTGGGAGTAGAAACGAAAAAAAAGAAAAAAGGGAAAGTAAAGAACTAATTTTTTTTTTAATAACTGTGTGTTTAGCGCTGAACCAGAAACACGTTCATTTTTTAAGGCTCCGCCAACATTCATGAGAGATTTTGGTCACTTGGAAAGGCTCAGCATCGTCCTAAAAAAAAAAGGGGGGGGGGCAATTAATGAACATACGACAGCTACTTGTGTTCTAGTGCATGTGCGTGTGCGCGAGAGGCATGGGAGTAAGTTGACGTTGGCAACCGGAGGTCTGTCGATGAGCAGCAAAATGAGCAAGAGCGACTTAAGTTTGACGCCTACGTGGGGTGTCACTGGACAGTAGACTGGAAACTGCGTAAAGCACAATTCATATTACATCTGTGATGCCCGCTGCTGTGGTTCCCGCTTTCAGTTACGCCTCCTCACACACAGCAACAGCCCCGACAGAAGGCAACTCACTGTACACGGCCGACATCCGCTTTTCGCACTTCTTGTCCACTTCTCTTTCGGAGGCATAAAATTTGCTCTGTATGGGAACGTCGTCAGCGAAAGGGTTCGTCCTCTTCATCGCGAATGCACGACTACAATGAAGACGCACACAGAACACGTAGCACGCACGGGAAGGGCGAAACAAGGCGAGCGACGTCTCGAAGTATCTCCTGCTGGTATCCCGCTATTTTCCCGCTCGCGCTTTTCTCCCCGCAGGATTTGGCATGTCAATCGACTTCGTTCCGACTGGAAATCGGATAGCAAATCGGATGGCCTTGGATTTGCGCGCAGCCGCGAAGCCTGTAGGAGCCGCATGGTGGCCAAGCAGAAACCCATGCAGAAACCAAACAGCTCGTTCCGTAAAGGCGGACGGTGCGACGGTGTTCGCCCTCGGCCCCGCGTGTAAACTCGCCGATTATTCGTAGCCACGGCTAACACAGGCGATCCTCCGAGCTGCTGATTTTACAGACAACTCTTAGACAGCGTTCTGAGTGGAAATCGCAGCGGTGGTTTCGATCGAGCAGCGTCCGAAACAAGCTGACAAGTCTGCGAGAGAAGAGGGTGGACCCGACCTCCGTCTCCCGTACTAGCGGCGACTGATCGGGACCATGTAATCTTGCACCGGCACAGTCGGGCATTGGGCTTGCGCTGCAGTTCGGAACTTGGCTGGTCGGGATGAAAGGAAGCGTGGCGAAGTTGTCGCGATGAACTCGGTTCCGTATCTGTCTGCAGGATGAGTCTGAAGGCCTTCGACTTGGTTCCGCTTAGCGAGCGTGTGTCGACTGGCGCAGCAACAACCGAGGTATTTGCCGTACGCCGGCCGGCGTTGTCGAACTGTCCACGTCCACTCGGCGGCTATCAAAGCAAACCCTCCTCACTCTTAAGCGTGCATATGCTCGCTAGCGTGAACGTGCGATGCAGCGTGTTGTGTCGGTTGAAGACCGGTCCGTGCATGTTGCATATGAGCGAGTCCAACGGTGTCTGGCAGCTTAAACGTGACTGTTTGCAACTCCGAACTCGTGCGATGTTGTTACCATACTGTTCATGATGAATGCGCGCCTGTGTGACTTGTAGAGGGTAGCCCAGGTTAAAAAAAGCTTGTTAAAATAAGCTTGGCAAGGATCAGTTGTCCCGGCCTATACGTTTGTATCCAGATAAAGCAATCACAAAGTACCTTTGCTACCACGAGCTATAAATTGGATAGTAATCCAGTTTAACTGGTTATTTTCACCCATGTACGTGCTTAATGTTATTTGCGGTGTATGCAGTTTGAATGCGTTCATCGATATTTGGTCGTACAGTACGCATTGATCCATTTACGCTAAGGTGTGCGCACAGCAAAGTAATGACCATATGTGTTAAATTTATTGCACTGTTAAAATGTCATTGCAACAATATATTACACATTTCCGTAAGCAAGTAAACAGTGGCACACTGGTTGCCAGAATATATTTTCAGTTAAAAGCTTCTATTAGGAAAATGCCTGGCAATAAGTGATCTCACCCTTCGTTTGGATGAAGGCACCTTCAGAGTCCTTACTCATGAAATGGACCAAAACTGCAACCTCCTCAAGCTCTACTTTTCCCAGCAGTTTGTACCAATGTCACTGGCTACGAGACCTAACTGTACAATAGTCCAATTGTCTGCTTTGGTCAGTGTAAGCCAACCAGCATGACTTCAATAAGTGCAGTGAGGTGTCCACCTTCATGCAATTTTTTTAACACTTCTTTCATTGCCAAATATCAATTTTAATTTCACGCCTATTTCAGACAGTTAGATTTGACATCTGTTTACGTCCATGTTGAGTGAATGCCAGTTTGAAAATTCTGGGGTGTTATGTACCAAAATTACAGTATAGTTATGAGGCATGTCGTATGGGGGGGGGGGGGGGGACTCCAGATTAATTTTGACCACCTGGGGATCTTCAACGCGCACCTAAACCTAAGTACACAGGCATTTTTGCATTTCCTTCCCATCGAAATGCAGCTGCCGCAGCCAGGCCTGAAGTCGCGACTTCGGGTTCAGCTGCGCAATGCCGCAGCCACTGTGTGCCACCGTGGTGGCTCAAAGCCAGTTTTACCAGCTGTGATGGTTCATTGGCTATAGCATTTTTCTGCAGATCATGATGTCACATGTTCAATTTGCAGCCTTGGCAGCTGCAGTGGGGTAATAATGCAAAAATCACTTCTGTACTTCGGTGTAGTGCTAGTTTCAGATCTCCAGGTGGTCAAGTGGTGTCGCTCAGAACCCCTGTGTTACCTTGGAACCTTTAACCCCAGATTTAAACTGATTTTATCAATCCAGTTTTTCAGTACAGTTTCATTCATTATTATTTGGGACAAATATGGAAGAGAATCTGTTCGTGCTGTATGTACTTCTAATCTGGATGTGGTTTGCAAGAATTTGGTCAGAAAGGTAGTTGAGGAATTTTGTAAATTTTCCCTAAAGACTTGCAACTTTAATGGTTAGCAGCTTGCTCAACATCGCTGAATTTTATGTTTGATACCTCAAAGTTCCCTTATCAGGGTCCTTACATTTTAACATGCTGGCTCCAAGGCAGTAAGGAATTCTAAAGTGTGTGCCGGAGCCTTGTTGTGCTAGTTTGTTAACCTTAAAGTCAGCCTGCATGCAAAATTAATTACTCATCAGTGTAGCAATCTGTGCCTTTTATCCCAAGCGGCACAAATAGTGCAGAAGGCTGTGGTTTTCACCAGTTGCTTGTCCTGAAAAGCTCAAATTGTGCTCACTGTTACTTGTTTCTCTCTCTCTCTCCTTCCTCCGTTTTTGCAGATCACGTGCCTAGAATGCAGTGGAAGGGCACTGTATGTTGGGACAGCAGATGGGTGAGTTTTGACATTTTATAAGACTTTAAGCACTGTCAGGAAGTGGCATGGACAATTTTTTCCAAGTGTGGCCACCATAAAATAGCGCCCATAATTGCTCTTTTTTTCCAAGATCTTAGTGAGCAAGCTCAGTATGTAAACGCCTGCAATTTCTTTTATAATATCACGTGAGTATTAACCGCATGGCATGTCAGTGTCCATAACAGCGAGCAAAAAATGCATGGCAGCAGCCTCCAGAAGTATTTTGTTGTCAGATTTTGATGAGATGTGGGCAAATATAGGGTGCAATTTCAGGCTAAATTGTGGGTGATCACACAGTATGCTTGAGCGGAACAACAGTCTCTAAATTAGTTGGTTTTTTAGTTAGGTAATGCAAAATAATCATTAATTGTAACCAAAATGTTTGCCACGCTCTGTAAACGGAACCACTGAAGCAAGCTCTAAAGTATTTCTTTCAAAAAGAGGCAAGATCTCAAATTTATTTTATGCAATACCTGTCTTCTTTCCAGACAGCCATCCTTAAGTGCAGTGGCAGACTCAAACGGGCAAGAATTTGATAGATTTTTTTAATGCATAGCACGTACAGACCTGGACAGTTTACAACTTGGATACAACCCATAGTTGACTAAAATAAGGAGAACTAAAATTACGGATGCCTTACTGTTTTTTGTACTCTTTATGCATGCACGGCTGTGTGTTATGCGGCCACCTACTGGAGCAGTAAGATGTATGTTCTTGTTTTGATACGTCGCTGGTGCCTCCTCGAAACGTAAACAACCGAAGCCTAGTCAATCCAGTAGCTGTTGATCACACCCAAACCACAGGATAAATTAGGTGCTGCAGTAACGTCATTATGCTTTACATATCTAACAGTGTTAAGAAACTGTGTGACTGTATTGTACTGTAATTTAGCCAGAATTATGGGCAGTTGCTGGATTCGTCGAAAATCGACAGGTTATGCTGCATTCCTTTGACTGATCAGCGCACTACTTGTGGTGTCGGCAGTGCAGAAGCTCGTGTGTCTAAAACCGGTTACTAGCTGCTGCGGTAATATCCCTTCTGCATTAACGCTGTTCCTGTTCACAGCTTTCTCATCCAGTACGACCTGGAAGACCACAGCTGGTGCGATGGGCGACGCACTGTTGCTGCCCGCAAGGCAAGGCAGAAATTCATTGGCACGGTGAGAATTACCAGCCAGTTGTATTGTAATGTGATCAGTGTCACTGATACGGCCACCTGCATGCTTACGCTGATGTCATTACAAAAAAAAAAAAAAAAAATCTGCATACATCATTGATACTTTTGTTCTGGACTCATTTACTGTCACAGCAGCAGGCTCTCAGAGTGGGCACCACCATCTTCTCGAGAACAACTTTTTCATCGCAGCCCGCAAGACAACATTTGAAGACTGTGTCTTTCTTGTTGAGTTACTGCTACTTTTCCGTGTTGGCTATGTCTGGATAGTCTGCAAACACTTTTGTGGACCAATCCCGAACATAGTGCAGTATAAAAACAGTGACAAAACTGATGACCTTTGGCCATGACTGGCCCTTGCGCCACAAAACCCTATACATCATCATCAAAACTAATGACAATGACTCAAGATGATGACGAACCATATTATTTGTTCTGAGAGCACCGCTTATGATGACTGTGATGATGATGGCAGTGATTATGGTAATGCTTATGCTGATAACTGGTGACAAAAATGTGGAAGGTGATTCAGCCTTAGTTGACGTCAATCAAGCGTTGTTGCTCTAGCACAGCTCTCACAATAAATTAAGCGGTTTATACACTCCAATTTGCCCAGGAAGACATCGTCTTTCATCGACTTCAACTAGACGTTGAATCACCTGCGACATTTTTTTGTATACTGTATTTCCTGTTATGGTCTCCAAAATATGTGCACAGAGGTGGCTGCATTCATGAGTCAGCATGGCATGCATAACCCCATTCGGGTTGCCAAGCACAAATGTTACACGATAGCTCAGTTGTGTGGGGTCCTTCCCTCACGTCGTCCTCCAGCTGGCATTTTGTGCTTCGCTCGATCTCCGGAAACTGCTGCCACAATAGCAACATGGCGGACACAGGTAGTGTGGCGGGGCTGATTTTCAGCGCAAACCGTGCTTCTCCCTCACGGGGTCGAGTTCCTGTGCAAGCAAACATCACCGGGCCGCACCCCAATTGACCTCCCAAGTGGCGGCCCCAGGCGCCCTCTCCACCTGCACTCTCTTCCGCTGAGTGCTTCATTGCCGCGGCAGATGCTCACAGGCTCGCAACGAGTTGGTTACTTGGGACCTTTGCCTCCGCAGCTTTTCGTTATTGTGCTTGGTGGACCGCTACCCGGTATTTGATCTTGCCCTTGTGTGCGAGAGCTGGCTGAAGTAGATGAGGGCTTAGAAAAATGAAGGTTTATTTACATTAACTACAGGAATAGAAAAGAGCAAAATAAATGTAAAAAAATGTCATTGTTATGGCCGGCACAAATTCAATGCTGCAGTGTGGCAAGAAGAATGTCTCTCTCTTCCTGATGTTTCTCTTGCTTATAACCCCTTCACTCCAGCGGAGTCATGTCATTTTCAGCCAATCGTGGAGCCCGTGCAGGCGTCATCATTTTTATCCTATCATCGGGCCCGTGCAAGTGTCGTCATATTCGGCCAGGGGCTCTATTCAGGGGCTCTATTCTCTATTCTCCAATGGCTGACCTCTGCCTGGCGCTGCCTCTCCACCTGGAAGACGTTCAGCTGGAGCGGACAGATCATTCTTGAATGATATACCAGTGTTGTGAGGCAGCTTTTACTGGGACAAGGGTCAACGACCTTGCCAGCTTCCATTTGCAGTTTCGGGAAGCACCACACGAGGGTTGAATAGCCAACCTGTCTGGCAGGTCCAATAGCATGGTTGATGCACACCTGTGCACCATAATTGCCATGCAACAGCGAGTGGTTGCATTTGAAGAACTTGACTGATGTTAGTTGATGGTCTGTACCTAACACCGGTTCGTCCTAGCACAGCAGGTGCGCATGCTTGATCGGTCTTGCAGTGATCCTTTGTCTGTAAGCGCCATGACTGTCGCACTGTGCTGCATCTTGGTATAAACCCGTGTCTGTTGCCGATCTAACTCCGGAGGCTTTTCTGCACTGTGCCGTAGAGTCAATGAAGTATGCCGTAGTGCCTTTGTGCGTTGTGGAGTGGAGGAGCATCGTGCCCTTTCCCGACTGTCGCTTGTAGGGTGAGCCTTGTGCAAACCTACCTCCACAGTGGTTAGTGTGCCTAGCTTTCAACTGTGTATCAACATAGGGGCATGATTTGGTTGACTGTAGCTGTAGTTGGTGAATTGCAGTTTCTCTTCAAGATATAATGAGGTTGAGGAGGTGTCCCGTCGATGACGACATGAATGTGGTGCAGCGTGACGAAAAAGATGGATGCATAGAGACAGCAAACCTAGTTTCGGGTTTTTAACTGCTGTGAAGTAAAATATATTTCACACTTACTGCTGGTTATATAGTGCTCAGATCTTGGACTAACATTATCACGTTTTGTTGTCTAGTTCATAGGATGAAAGGCTTGTCATCTGTTCTTGCTTTTCTCATCCACTAGGAACAACAGAGATATCTACTGTTTTCTCTTCCCCCAGCCGTGAGCATAGTGTGTTTACTCAAATGGCTGTTGGTGTTGTCAATTGCTGGCAGGGCCACTCAGCTTCTGGTGTACAGGATAGTCATTTCATTTACCTGTCACCAGGTGGTTATGGCAGGCTCATCTGGTCAAACTTGTCAACCTGTTCTACCCCTGGCCAAGTGTTGGCTTCTCACATGACTAATAAATATTAGGCCCTCTATTTCCTTTCTTCTTATTCACTAAATCAAGAAACTTGTTGAAATGAAAAAGGAGTATTCAATCTGAGGGGTCATGAAGTTCAAATATTTATTGTGATAGGTTTTGGTTCTATGTAACTAGCCTCGGATCTTCTGATGTAATGTACGGTTGAAGTTCACTGGTCAATTTGATGCAGCATCATGTGTTCCACAGGCATTTCAGATCAAAATGCTTCAATGCAGATCACTATATTTTGCTTTGCCATTGAGACAGGGATTAAACTGCAACTTCCAAGAGCACACCGCTTTGCTTTTACTGTTTGTTTGAGACAACTTCAGCCGAGATGTAGCGCAAAGATTTTTGTTTTGCTCTAGCCTGTTTGGTTTAGCAGAACCTGAGCTTTCACTTGAGGACCCTGGGAAGCTCTATCAAAATGGCAAATGGAGTTAGCAATAAGTGTTGCTGTAAGATGGCAAGATGGGCCAGGTTTGTCTAGAGGACATTGAAAACTTGAGAGATCACACTCGGACAGCTATGATGCTGCATTGCTTATCTTCTCTTGTAACTTGTTGCTTTTCCAATTTGTGCAAGATGTAAAGGTAACCTCTTCCACTAGGGCGTAGTTAAGAACATAATTTACAATGTCACGTTTTGGGCTTTCTTGCGTTTGTTATGCAGAAAAAGCCGGTACAAACACTGAAAGCAATGTCAGCGCTGGAGAGACTCCTGTGCCTGAGTGACGGGAACTTCATGTGCCTTAACATGGCTGACCTTGATGTAAGCGAGCCTTTCACTTAACTTTGCTTTGAGGTTTTTCTTTATGGAAGGGGGAGACACTACAGACCTGGTTATATACCGTATATACTCGTGCAAGGGCCGCACTTTTTTTTCTAGAATCTTGGCTGGCTGCAGCCCTTACATGAATCAGACTGATGGTGGCCCGCTAGAGGTTTGTGCTGTTTCCACAACTGTAGCAGAGAGTAAGAGAGGTGCAAGTGACATAACACTGCAGTAAACGACCTCGGATGTTGGCCCGTCATCCCTGACCAGCCCAGATCCAAACAGGGCTCCCTTCTCTAGAGGCAAAATGCCACCGATCTGACTGGAAACACTGCCAAGATGACGCACCACACAAACAAATAATAGAGAGGTTTAAGTTAGGGGGTGCAAGTGGCTTGCGTACACAAGAACTAGGGGCCACGGTACTGCGCATGCATGGACGTTGCATACACAAGCCACTTGCGTCCCCTAATCTAAATGTCTCTAATGGTGCAGCGGTGCTAGCCTGAGCAGCGTCATTGAAAAAGCAGCTAGTGTCATCTAGCAGCAACAAAACTAACTTCACTTCCCGGTGGGACGTTTTGAATTTTTTTCCATAATTTTGCCCTCCAAAGTGGGGGACCTTACATGAGAGTCACCCTTACACGAGTATGTACGGTATATCCATACTTGTTGAGGGCACTCCATGACTATGACAAAGCACGCAAAGTCATGAGTGTGATTCCTGGTCGCTGTTTCTGACTTTCATTTCACTTTACTAAACCAGTGTTCTTGTTTTCACCAGTCAACACGTCTTACATGTGATGTAACTAGCTCCTTGGTGTCCCAAGGAGCTAGTTTCACGTTTGCAACTGTTTGTTAACTAGGAAATGGCACTCTGATTCTTAAACTTCATCCAAAGCTTTCCCATTGCTCCTTTAGAAGGTGTCACTGCGAATTCTTCACATGTAACATAACCTGTCACGTGTTCAAGCCTAGTTGTTCCTGTGTACTATGGAAGTCCTCTGCCCGTGTCACAGAGCACTCGCTGCCTCAGCCCATTGGCTAAAGTCAGCGGTAGAAGCAGCTTAGTTAGTTTGTGAATGTGCAAGTTACACTAAGGTGTGTAATAAACTGGTTTGTCATTGACACTTTTGTGTGCTGCTAACATCTTGCAGATCCTTAGCCCATTATCAAAGTTGAAAGGCATCTCTGCATTCTGCATCAACGAAAACCCTACCCGTCATGACCCATTCTCTGTTCAGGTGAGCATCATCACTGGAGGGACTAAGTACATGCATACCTGCCAACTTTTATGATTTTACCGTAAAATGCCAAATTTTTGTCGCTTGTTTCTGGCTGTCATATTGATACCAATTGTTTAACGATTTTTCATGTCCGTCCAGTTCAAAACAAAATTGATTTCGGAACAATACAGAATATGGTTGGCGACTGAACTTGTGTGGCATGATTTTTTAGACCCACTTGATTACTGGGACCTGCCCCCAGAACCACCAGTCCACGAACCTTATGTATAACGGCAGCCGAAATTTTGGCTACTATTACATGAATGTTTCTTAAATACACTTCATGAATATTTCGATTTGTGGCACAGACCCTTGTAGTTTTGACTCTACAGCACTGTGTGTGTTCACAGACAGAGTTGGTTAATTTTTTTAAAAGCAGTCCACATCTCAAGTAACAAAACAATATTTTTAACTTTCTATTAGCATTTTATTACTTAGACTCTAGTACTTCATAAATTTTAAGGTTGACAGGTCTGTTAGACCTCTTGTTGACTCCATGCTCTATCTTTTCAAGGTATAGAGTAGTCTGCTGTGTTTGCCAACGGCCATATAGGAATGGGTTGATAGCTCTGAAGAGAAGGTATATACTACATGTTTACTCCAAAATCTTTGAAGCTCATTTTACAGTAGTTACAGAGGTTACGGGCTCACTCCCCAAGTTTTTTTTTGTCTGCTGCTGGTGCCAGTGTTCTCCGGTGTTTGTTTCAAGACTCCCTTAGTGCTTTGGGAGTCTGTAAAGAAATGTGCAGCGACCTGACCTCATTTGAACTCCGGTCCCACAGAGGTCAGAGGTTTTACCTCTCAGCCACTGCACTAATGCTACTGAAGAGGAAAATGATAAAGTGCACGGTCCCACCGCTAGCTGCTACGATGGGCTGGTGCCCCACTCTGCCAGCTTACCTTTACCTATAAACCAACACCAAGCTGAAAGAATTTCCACAAAGCCACCAGTCAAATGCAGGATGGCAAAGTTAAGCAAGAAGAAGCCGTGTCACTCCACTTGATGAATTGCCGGGAAAGCCTCCTCCGCAAAGAAAGACAAGCTGGATTATAGTCAGCATAGAACATTGTTTTATTCTTCTTGAAGAAGCAGGTTGTTTTCGTGTGTCTGTGAATGTTTACTTCAGCCGATACGAGGTAAATATTTAGCAGTTCCACCTGAAGGGTGAAACATTAACAGGCAGCTGGCAGTTGCATCACGTTTTACTCTTGTGAGTGCTGCTGCAGAATTGTGCCTGAAGGTAGTGCCAACTTGTGTATTGTGATTCGCCTTGGCATATACAGTTAAACCTCCATATAATGAACTTCAATGTAACGAAATTTGTGATATAATGAAGTATAACCTTTTATAACCTATTGTTCCTGGAACACCATTTATTTTAAACCTCAATATAACGAAGTGTGTTTATACATGATTTCAATATAACGAAATTTCAACAACGCCGCAAAGGTATATCGAGGCACTAAATGGAGACTGCCGCAGATGCGGACTGTCAGATGCTTGAATTATATGCGGTAGTTGCAAATGCACCTTTCACATAGCGTGCTGCGTGACAAAGTGTGGCCGCCGAAGTGCAGCAGCATGGGAGCAAAACTGTCTCGTCGTCATGTTCCGTATATGGTCCACGTGCAATGAGAGCCTACGCACGCTGTGTGCTGTGGGTGCCAGGAAAAGCTTGCGAGGGTTAGCCAAAAAAGGATGGTAGCTTGATGCACGCTGTCTTCCTGTGGGGGTGGGGGGGAGCATCTTCCCCTCTAGCCTAGCCGTAACTGTGAATGGCTGTCAGCACAACTGAGTGCACACAAAGCTCGTGCACCCGTTCTTGGAGGTCATTTGCGATGGGTGCAAAGCTTGGGAAAGCCAAGATGGCCGTGACTTCACGTGCAGTGTCTTCCCGTGCATTTAGTGCTAGAGGTTGCTCAATCTCAAGTTTCGTGGATGCATTGGAGCGAGGCGCAAATGGAAGTGTTTTGTCCCCTCTGTTTACACTCTTCATCATAGCGTCATCCCACTGTAACCAACACTATAAGCCACAGCGACGTAATAGAGGCGAAAGCTTTGCTTTGTACTGCCGATGTGAAGGTATCACTGACAGCACGAAAACACATCTTTGGTTGCCGACTCTCAAATTCAACAAAATGCACTTTTGTTCCTCGTTGAAATTTGTCGTTCGATAGTGTGGTAGTTTGGAAAGTGTTACAGCCCCTTCCATATAAGAAAAATATGTCAGTGACTGTACTTGCATAAAAGGTTTAATTTCTATATAATAGAATTTCTCTATAACGAAGCAAATTCCCTCTTTTACCGACTTTGTTATATCAAAGTTTAACTGTATTTGCTTTTCCCTATGTGACATTTCAGTTAAAAGTCGATGTTGGCATTAGCCATTTTGCTTCTCCTGTATGCCTACTTATCTAACATCTACTTTTAGAATCATCATGAAAGTACTGGTATGACATCTTCAATTTGTCACTTTCTTGCATTGAATCAGGCTACAAACCACATAAACTCCTAGAAAAAGATACTGGCAAGTGCCAGAGCACCCTAAATAATTTACTGCAATACGTACTCATTTCTATTAACCAGTTTTGGTTGCTGCTCTCGGGAGGAGGATGCATCATCATGTCGCGCTCCATTTCTGTGACCACTGTAACTACCACACTTAATTCCAGCCAAAAGAAACATGTGCAGCACTCTCGTTAACTTCTTTATGGCAACATCATCATATTTAGCCTTACTGCCAGACGTCAGCAAATTTTGCATTGTGTCATGACGTCTTGATAACGTTGATGATGCCAGGGCTGGCATTTTGCGACCATTTACGCTGACCAGTTTTGAAGTTGATGTTTTGCCATACTGCAGACACTGGAAGTGACATAACCACCATGTTTTAAACACCACGCACTGCGAGGGTTGCAGACGAAGGCAAACTTGTAGAGCTGTTTTCTTGAATATACCAGGCAAGTGACAGTGACAGTTGTTATATTGAACAATCAGGACCATAAAACTTGAGCTTGGTGCATAATTTGAGCAAGAACTAGAAAACGGTAAGCATAAATTTTTTCAAATGATTTGTATGTAAGAATGCAAGTGTCTGGTACCTGCTGACTGCAATTCTTTTAGGTGGGATGAGCATATGGTAGAGTGTCTACTGTTTCGAAAATATGTTTCAGTACTTCCTAATCATGGCCTTTGTGGTACATGGCAACAAATGTCATGGCTGCGGGAGTTGTAAGCCTTCTGTTCAGTCATGCAACAAACACGACTGAGCGTAAATTTCTGGCCGTGCTAGACCTATCAACTACTGCGATGTGGATGACACATTGAGCACCCCCTCTCATTAAACAGGTGTGTGCTGCCAAGAGAAAACAGCTGCAGCTGTATGCGGTCACGGAGAGTAAGGTGGCTCACCAGAGAGACATCTCCTTACCCGAGCACCCCCTGGCCCTGGTGAGAGCACTGGATTGCTTAATTTCCGAGTTAAATGTCCAGTTGTTTTCCTTAATCAGAAAAATTCTGGCAGAAACCATTTCGGGATGACTGTCGACATTAATGTGATTAGCATTGAGCCAGCGAAATCCATCGTGTATGAGGTGCGTACTGCTGCCAGGCTCCTCTCTCGTGCTTCCCTCTGGGCACACAACGCCATCTAGTGGCACCGCTGTGAAGTGTGCACGTGATGCATGTGCGAATGTATATTTAGATGAGATTGTCTCATTATGCACAACCCGATTTCAGTTCCACCTAGCACTAGAAAAATTTTAAAGGATTCTAATGCGGTTATCATTCTTAGGGTACCTCGCACATTTTTTGCAGGCTGGATGGCTGCCAGTCTGTCTTTGTCTAGTGCTGTTTTCTAGCCAACTTTGGTAAATGAGTGGTCTAATGGGTAGCGCATTGGGCTGCTATGCTGAGGGAACAGGGTTCGAAACCAGTCGTCAGTCCAACTCAAGTGACTGGGTACGTGGCACTGGGTACGCGCTGCAGTTCAATGAACCTCTCTGATGCCAACTTGGAGCACTGGGTAGCCTGTGCCACTCATCAGCGAACCGGATGCCAACTTGGGTCGCACGATGTATGCCACTAGGCGGATGCTACTCTTCAGTAAACCTCTTTGACGCCAATTTGGGTAACTGCTAATGTGCCACTACATATGCATCACTCTTCATCGACAAACAAAAGAAAACACTTCAACCCTTTCAGCGTCACCGACATACCAGTACGTTCCTGCGTTGTTGTCCCGCATGGGCCTTTTGTCATTTCTTTTTTCAGGTGGGAATATGAGGACCGCACCAGGAGAGCATTAGCCATTGTTCGCGTCATTTTTTTCATTTATGCACGACCAAAAATACCAAAAATACACCGTTGTGTGTTCATTTTATAATATCCAAGGCAAAAATCCAATGCCGGGTGTGCGCCGCCTTTGGAAAATGAAGGAAATGAAAACGCCACTGAAAGGGTTAAATTTCTCTGTTGCTGGGTGCAATTGAATCTGCATGGACTTCGTGGTGGCACTAGATGGCGCAGCATCTGCAGTGGGAAGCGCAAGGAGCCCAGCCGCATTACACGTTTCAATGCTTCAATGCTAATCGTATTACCGTCGACATTCATAGCGAGACAGGCTCTACTATAATTTTTTTTCTATCATTGAAGAGTGCCACGTACCTAGTGCCACATTCTCAGTGACCCAACTTGGTGTGAAACAGGTTAGATACAAACTGACAAACCGACAAGTGGGAAAAGTTTCCAAAGAATGCTAATCGCATTAAAATTGCCTCAGAGCAACGAAATCAGGGAGTAAAATAGGCAGGATCACTATTTCAAGCTTTGTGGTACAACACACAGGTGCCATTGAAACTAGTTGTTAACCCTAGCAACAGCCACACAGCACCTGCACCTCCTCGCAGTGGCAACAATTAATATCGCAATTTTTTGCTGCAGTAACAGATGCGTCGCAATACTTTTCCCATAGAGCTCACAGGTGACTGCGAAATACAATCAGTCTGAAAGTGTCGTACACCTTTGAAGTGCTCTCTTAAAATTCACCACATGGTTCATTTGAGAGCGCTGTGTATTTCCAGAGGATTCCAGTGTGAGTGGCATATCGTGAATGGCATGGCAGCCAATGGCAGAAAATTGGCATGCATGCTCCCCATAACTCGACAACAGATCTCAATATCACTGATTTGATCGTCCTGTGGGCCTATCAGCAAACACTAAATGCCTTTGCAGGCCATGGATGGAGACTACATCTGTGTTGCCACAGCGACGCAGTACCTGGTCGCATGCTGCAGCACAGGCCATGTTCAAAACCTGGTGCCGTACGATAGTGAGGTCACCGTACCATTTGTCAAGAGAATTGCCAAGGTGGGCTTGCCTTTTGTTTGCCTTTCTGCAGCTTTTCTTATCTGCAAGTTCCTGCCAGATTTGAGAATACACGTTTACAGTTAGTGTCTAATGAATCAAATTGTGACAGCTTGTAGTTTTGATAAGCCTAACAGTTTTCGTAATGTGCCTTCTGCATGTGAATGTCAATGAAATCAGGCATTCTGTGAGCAATAGGTAAACAAGATACATCTTGCAATTACCTAGAAGTTTTTTGTATTAGCAACTTATCGGCTGCTCTTTTGGAATGCCTGATGGCTACTCAATTACGAACCTGTTCCATAATTTTCAGAGGTGTATCTTTGTGTAACAGATTTCATTTAGATTCTCCAATGCAAACTGTGAAAGTATGCTTATAGGGTGTACTTATATGCTTGGGTGTGAAATTGTGTTTTTGTTTTTATCATGGCCAATGCCAGTAATGTTGGAACAAATACCCTCATGAGGCTAGAATGAAAGCAGGCTGACTCTGCTTTTGAATACAGCTACATATCAGAATATGCAGGGATGAGACCCCTGTGCCAGTTGTGCCATTTCGATACAAATGCAGATTCCTACGCCAAACTGCACCAAATGCAGAAAATTGCACCACACTCTGCCGGAATGGTTTCGGCATGCGTGCACAGCGAGCGGATTCGTTAAAAAGAGTGGGGCCATTCATATTCTGCACACCACACAACGATGCCTCCAGCACTGTTTCTAGTAATTTTCGCGCTTATAACACTAGACTTTTTGACGCTTTGGGCAAGCGGGCCACGCGCTTGCTGACTTCCGGCAGTCATCGCTGCTGTCAGAACGGTGAGGGCTGCTGCATTTAAAGTGTAATAGAATACGCTTGAGTGGGCCGAGCGGTGCAGCACTCCTTAGCTGAGGCACAGAACAGTGAAAAGTAGGCTGAGGGCGCTGCGAGCTAACTAAATATTAGGGAAGCGCACGCTGCAGCGGGTTCAGTGGGCGGGCGTCTCAGTCTCCAAGGCCGGTATAAAATAAAACTGTTCTATTGTTTTTTTATGTCCCTATAGGCGTGGCCTGAGCCATTCTTACCTATCACGAAGGCCTCATGGCGGATTTGGTACAAGTTTTTTGATATACCAGAAAATTAAGCATTAGGTGCTTTGGAATTGCCCTGGTGTAGAAATCGTTTTCAATAAACCAGAGTTGTTCATAACTCTGGCTTCTCCGTACCGTCTGCTGGTGAAGAAAATTTTCAGGCACTTGACCCACACCGTCGATACATTAAAGAAAAATGTATTTATAAAAAATGTCTTGGGCTACTTTTCAAAATTTCGTGTTTGCTATGGCAGAATGCATACCTTATGTGATTGCAAACCTAATTAAATATATACAGGCTCTATTAACAAAATCTGCACACACTAGACAGATTCAGTACCATGGTAACCTGCTTCAAGATTCAACTTAAGACATTGCTTAAGACAGTTGCAGTACAGCGCTCGTGTTGGTTTATTCTTTGTTCCATCGTGGTTTTGAAATGTGCTATCATATTCCATGTTCCATTATTCTACCTAAATTCAAGTTCATCATCATCATCATCAGCCTGGTTACGCCCACTGCAGGGCAAAGGCCTCTCCCATACTTCTCCAACTACCCCGGTCATGTACTAATTGTGGCCATGTCGGCCCTGCAAACTTCTTAATCTCATCCGCCCACCTAACTTTCTGCCGCCCCCTGCTACGCTTCCCTTCCCTTGGAATCCAGTCTGTAACCCTTAATGACCATCGGTTGTCTTCCCTCCTCATTACATGTCCTGCCCATGCCCATTTCTTTTTCTTGATTTCAACTAAGATGTCATTAACTCGCGTTTGTTCCCTCACCCAACCTGCTCTTTTCCTATCCCTTAACGTTACACCCATCATTCTTCTTTCCATAGCTCGTTGCGTCGTCCTCAATTTATGTAGAACCCTTTTCGTTTTAGAACCCAATTCAATTTGGCCTGCTCCAAGCTTCTTCAGAATGCAATTTTGTCAGCTCCAAACTGCTCCGAAACACAATTTCTTGTGCTCCTAAAAATTGCTCCAAAATTACTTTGGGCAGTCCCATGTCATTTTCACTAAGGAAAATGGGTGCTTAAACTCTCTGAGCTCATACATCGCCAATCTCGAGCAGACATCACAAAATCGTGCAAGTAGGCATGATTATGCACATTCCACTGTTGGATTTTTCAGCCACAGTGGAACTCAACTGCAACATGGGGATGGAATTTCTTATGGTCGAGCACTGGTTTCGGCCCTGGTACCACAGGTGCCAATCCCAAAGGCAAGCAAGCTCAGGTTTGGACTGAGGACAGCAAAATGATTGGTTGAATCTTGAAAGCAATGCAGTGGCGTGATGCTAGAATGCAGTAAGACATGCCTGACACACAAGATAGAGAGTGTGGATAAATGAAAGCTTACAAGCATGTACTAATAAAGGGGTTAAAAGCATGAAATGTTTGTATTGTTACGGAGGCTAAGGGAAAAGGGATGCATGTGATAGAGACATGTTATAACAGATGCTTTTAACAGATGATGTGACCACGTTTCAATGAAGACAAAGTGAAAAAAATACTGGTGTACATAGCACACTTGCGAACTGCCCTGAATTTTCTGTAAAGTTTATAAATATGAGCTTTTTACTATATTAGGAGTGTTTCATCAAGTTTTAAGCAAAATTGGATTATGTCTGCAAGAAAGGTTTGCTTGTTAGTTGGCAAACCTTCCATTGGAAATCTTTTGATGATGAAGTGACACAGTATGGGTACCTGCTTTGAGCAAGTTTATTACGGACAAGTTCCTGAAGCAGGCAAAATCAGCAACAGAAAGCTGCTGGAAAGGTCACTGTGATTTAAAAATAATGTGTTGCTTGCCACTGTTTCTAGTGTGTTGCTACTTGTGTGTTGAGTCAAAGGTAAATTATCGCCAATAATGTGTGTGTGTTTCCCACAAAATTCTCAGGGCACGCCTTAAAGAAATGCGAGCGGTTCCCCTGCTTCCCATGCAGCATTGCGTCTGCGGGATTTTACTAACTTTAGTGCTCACAGGTTGGCACGTATGACTCAGATTTAGGTGCACATTAAAGAGCCCCTGCTGCCTGAAATTAATCCAAAACCCTTCACTGTGGTGTTCTCCATAGCTTGTCTGTTGCTGTGAAATTTCTTTTTTACCATAATTCTATTGACTATAGCAGATGGCTTCTAGTCTATTAGGTGGCAGTATGGGTACCAAGGAACTCGGAATGCAGCTAAAGCTAGCAAACAATTGCGTAAAGTGATGACAACAGCAAAGTTGCCTTGATGGGTCGCGTGCACTTCAGCACGGGACTGGAGTTGCACTAAGCGGCTGCTATCACGCATTGCATGCAACCAGGAGGCTGGTGCTGATGGAGTAGCGAACGTTTCAAGTGATCGATTGCTTGAGAGGCAATCTCCCTTGAGTCACTTGACCACAAGCAGTTCCAGCATCACGTGAGCAGTTCCCGCAAGTACATGCAGCTGGTGTTTCTTGTCTGTCATTTGAACCTGGGAGGAGTTGCGAGTTATCTCTTGTCCTGCATCTACCTTGCTTTGTCCTGTATCAGGTTAGCGCTTGTTAAACCTGCAAGTGTGAATCAACTACCCTAGCCATACATTCTGTTAATCTAGGATGAGTTCCTGCTCAACGGCCCCAGCGACTTGGGCATTTTTGCGTCAAGCTCGGGCGTGTCGCAGCGGCCCCCTCTGCCCTGGAGTTCGACTGTCTCAGCGGTAGCCTACGCCCACCCATACATCGTCTGCCTCTCCGAAGACTACATCACCGTGTATAGGTATGCTTTTCCAGCACCTTAGTTCTTCTTGGGCTGTCCTCTGTTATCCTTGGTACCTGACTGCATTGGAACAGCACGGTGCTCTTGGCAGTGGAATAACTGTGCAATAAGTGTGCAGGGAAGTAAAACTTCAATTTACAGCAGCAGAAGCCATGTCTCAATGACAGAGAAAGGCAAAAATGCTCTTTGATGGAACTTTGGGGGCACCTTAACCTTTTGGGTGCCAGATGTCTTTCTGTAGTGCAACAAATTCAATTTCTCTCTTAGTAACACATTACCAGGCTTTAAATTCAAATGGCATTTATTGGCGATATATTGCTGAACACTTCTGAAATCTGAAATTTTAACAAAAATTAGGACCTGTGGCAACGAATTAGAGTAATTGTTTCTCAGTTAACAAGGCCTCTTAGTTGCCTTCATCGTCCCTTGAAGACACCTCGTAATCAGCATTGAAGTCCTCTGAATCAGAGTTCACCAGAAGTTCTTGAATTTCCGCATCGTTCAAAAAATGTGCGGGCTTCTTGCGCCGGTCTACCATGTCGGAAAACGATGGACACGAGCAATGTCGACGGTGAATAAGCTTTGTCGCACCATGCATCGCATTAAAACAAAACTTACCATAAAATTTTAGTTTGTCCAACTTCTGAATAGATTGAGCAATCAGTCTACGGATATTTCATGTTCATGAGTTGTCTCAGGCACGCTTAGGAGTGTGTATTGGCAGCCAGACGTGTACATTAGGTACAGCACGACGCGAGTGTACTTTAGTACAACACTTGAAGGGTTAAAAAACCTGCAATGGCCATAGTTAATCCAGAGACCTTCACTACGGTATTTCTCATATTCTGTGTTGCTTTCACATGTGCACATATGCCGGAAAAAGACAAAATGCTCCATGCTATATCGCAATGGGAAATGTCGCACGTGGCTGTCGTTTAGCTTGCCTACACTAAACCTTCTGGTTGAATCTATGTCTTGGCAGTGGAGTAAGAGAAAGCAGTTCTTCGTGGAGCAGGCCGATCTAAAATGACATGTGGAAAATGCAAACCGTGCTGTGAATAAGCCAGCTAGGTCCCAATTCTCGTCTTCGAAGCCAAAAATGTGAAGTGCAGGTCGGTAATTTTAATTCACTTTATCTATGGTGCATGCCTACGTATTGACGTTGGACGTGTACATTGTGCTGCTGAGTGTGGAATTCTGTCGCCACTGCATTCTTGTGGAGACGGAATGCCAAAACACTCACGCCAGGCATTCAGTGCACATTAACTAACCCCATGTGCAGAAACGTGTGAAATGTCTTGTGATGGTAAGCAGTGCAAAACGGACAAAAGTCTTTAACAGTGCAAGTTGATTGGCTGGTGGGTTTCACATACTAAGGCAGTAGTGCAGGAAAGACAAGGGCTTCCTCCTGTGTGAGTCTTCATTTTTCCTCCTTGTTTATACAAAACCAATGTGGTCGAAACGAATGTCTGATCTCTCTTCTGCAGTGCCTGCCGTAGCACTGTTGTGCTTTGGGAACTTAAAACCTCATCAGTTCAGCTGTTCACACAAACCATCCCTCTTTTATTTTAATAAAATAAAAAAATTGAGTGCTTGGTATGAATAGTTTGATTGATAATGATAGTAAAATGTAATACTTTTATTTGAAAAACTTTCAATCCCTGATTGGGATAAT
Organism: Dermacentor andersoni; assembly: GCF_023375885.2. Lineage (NCBI taxonomy): Eukaryota > Metazoa > Arthropoda > Arachnida > Ixodida > Ixodidae > Dermacentor > Dermacentor andersoni. The sequence continues at coordinate 50,266,608 of NC_092824.1, forward strand.
TACAGGGGTGGGAGTAAAATCAAAATACACAAATATAGTGCCAACTATCAAACATAAGTACATGGAATAGAATTTATTATGGCATAAATTTATTTCACAAAGGGTTAACATGAATATTGGACATCGGGTATTGGATAAAGAAATAGAAAAAAAATAGGAAAGAAGGAAACATAAGTAAATATATTGCATAAAGAAATTTAAATAATAGAAACACTGAAAAAGTGTGTGTAAACTATTAGAGAAATATGCACACAAGCAATCGTGGAAGCAAAAAGAGAGTGACACTTATGCCGGTGCTAAACAGGTTTTTGAACCTGTTCAGCAAACATATTCCTCTTGTTTGCTGAGCCACGGTAAGTTTCCTGTGCCCTTTCTCGCCACAGCATTTTCGACCAGCAGCCCAAGCAGAGGGTCCCCTTTGTCAACGGCACCTTCCTGGACAACTTTGAGGGCAAGCTGCTTCTTGCTGGACAAGACACGCTCTTTGTGCTACAACCCGTGCCTTGGGAGGCACAGGTTAGTGTCTGTGCACCTTCAAAGAGCGTATCCACACACCTTTTTAAAAGTTGGTATTGTCACTTGACAGAGACATCAGATAAAGTGGCAAAGCTGGGTTAACCTTAGTTCAACAGACTACTGGTGAACCTGAACATAGCAAACATGGATATAATGAATTATCTGACCTGACAAAGCACTCTGAAATGTTTCTTGGTGATTATCAGCGTGTGGTGAATATATGTTCATAACGAATGTCAGGTATAACGAAAGTATCTTCATGTCGAATGTGACTTCATTATAACGATATTTAGCATACAAGATCCAGTTTTTCTCTGGAACCAGGCGTACGACAGGGTCATGCTGACGCAGGTCTTCTTGTCTGTCTGCACTCGCACAGGTGCAAGCACTTCTGGCCGATGAGAAAGTGGAAGAGGCGCTGGAGCTGGCGAAGCACTCCTACAAGACCGGGCTGTCACACGAACAAAACAAGGAGGTTTGTAAAGTACTGTAATCTTGGATAAAAAAAAAAAAGCACTCCTCCAGGCTATCGGTCTGTGTGGTTGCAAGGGCTTTGTAATTCTAGTGCATTGTGTGCAAATTAAATAATCATTGAAAGATGGAGCACAACCTCTGGGTAATATACAAGTGCCATGTTCCTAAATCATTCACTTTGTCGGGTTTGAAAGCTCTTGGCAACAACAACAACGAAAAAGACGATGCACTAATGCAAACTTATAAAATGGGCATTTATTGCTGTTTGAATGTAATGATAACAGCTTGCTGGAATACTAATATTAGTTCCTCGACGATACGCACTGCAGAATCAATTATGTTATTATGTTTGACTTACTACATAAATATACCAAGTCAATTTTCACTCGTGTTGGGCTCTGACACTCAGGTCGTTCACAAGTGCGATCTAGGAAAGTGAAGCGCTTCCAACCAATTGACAGTCGGGTTGCCAACTATTGAGTAGATGAAGTCCAGACTGGCGGGATGGCTACGACAACTGGCCCTGTCGGTGCCAGGAGCTGCCAGTCTGTACTTGCACCAATGTTGCAAAAATTTTTTTTTTTGTCCTATCATGTTGTGATTTACAGCAGGAAAGGTGCATTAGTTGCTAACATGGCGACCAATACAGGTATAGTTATTGTGAAAGGTTAGGGCCTACAGCAGAAATAGAACTATGACCAAAACTAAATCATCTTTATGTTTATGACCACGCAACAGAAGACGAGAGCGAAAAATGTGCAACCGAGCTGTCAGGTGTTATAAAAAAGATATCTGGTTTATTGATTATTATGCAGTAAAAAAAAAAAAAAAGAGCTGGGACATTTGCACATCCCAACTGGGTTATGTTGAGACTCTGGACTTTAACTCAAAGGTTGGGACTGTCCCGCTGAATTCAGGACAGTTGGCTTGACAGGGAAAATTGTCATCCACCCGAACACAGTACGAAGCTAGAAAAGAAACATGGTTTTTCTCAGAAAGAAAGTGCCGCAATTGGAGAAAAGTTCGTCCTGGTCTAGGGATCAAACTTAGGGCTAACACCTTTCTGAGGTGGTCACGCTATCATCTGAGCTAACCAGGATGCTAGCAGATTCCAGAGCGAGGCCAAATTGATCGTCAACTCGAAGCGCAGGGGCACGGAATACGGCAAATCAGTTCTGCGGAATCCCGCAAGGTGAAGGAAGATTCAGGAAAGGCAAAATTTTCATTCACTTGGCTGTAGCATGAAGCCACAAGCAATTGTGTTCGTCCGTGCTGGTGCCGCTTTCCGAAACCAGACAGGAAGCCTTCCATGGAAAGTCCACAGAGTGCACTGTGATCTTCACGCACGCTCGTGTCTCAAGCCCAAGAGGAAGAATCAACTTCCTCCTGTGCTCAAGCTAACCATGCCATCAAGTTGCGCTAGGAGTAGTACTTGCACCACATCTTGTCATAACTGCTTAACTAAAGCTTCAGCTCCCACTATCAGATATGTCGTGCAGCAAACCAAACGTCATGAGTGCTGCTCTATTCAAGAATATAGGGCAATAGCAAGCATAAATGTGATTAATTAAGTAGTTCATGAATTGTTATATTATGCAATAAAAGTTTATAATCGCATGCAAGGCGAGTTTAATGCAGATAAACATTAATGTACATTTCATGAACTGTGGGAACAAGAGTAATCCCTTCAGCTGGAAAAGGAGGGTGTTGAATTCCGTTTACCGAGAGTTTCATTAAACTTCCTTAACAGAAGGTGACCGTGCGACAGAAGTATTGGCAAGGTATATGGAACTCAAGTGATTATTGTTTATACATGTCCTGGAAGTTTATTTCCCAACCATGACAGTAATCGCATAAAGGATGTGTTTTGTCTTCGTTGCATTCTAGGTGTTGCAGAGGATACAACTGCAGGCGGGTTTCGTCGAGTTCTCCAACTTGCAGTTTGCTGAAGCAGAAGAGCTTTTCCAGGAGGGTGGCCTGGACGTCAGAGAGGTGAGCCACTCACATTTATTGCTACCAAGGTGCAGTTATTATTTCACGCACAATATTTAGCAATTCAGCATGACTTAACTGAGTTCTGATAATTAATTTGAGCTCAGATACCTTTTATTGTTTTGTTCTTTTCTTCTCCCTTTTGCTATGAACAGCAGTTAGGAGTGAGGGAAAGGGTGAATGTATGTTTATCTGTCCATTAGCTTATGCCATTTCGCCAAGTCTTGTGGTATTAGGGTTGTGCTGCGCAGAGCTAAGGGGAATGCAAAGAAAGAGGCACACTGGCTGAATGAGGGAAAGGGCTCCAGCACAGTTATTATTATTAGGCTTGCATAGAGAAAACAATCACAGGGAGCCCACAGGCATTGTGCTCCTTCTGATGGCAGTTGCCACCAGGAGGGAAAAAATCTAGAGGAAAGAAAATGTATACATAGAAATGGAACAGCGAGCGAAGGACAGTAGGTGAGAGGTAGCAAGAATCTGCTTGGGTGGCGATGTGTGCTGTAAAAAAAATGCCAGGCGGAAAGGTGGTGCCGTTGCAGAAGCTTCAAAAGAAACGGCAGTTCTGAGCTTTGGATTTGGCTTAACGTGTTCGTTTGAGGAATTTATCTTATTTGGAAGAATTTATGTAGTAGATGCAGTTGGAAGTTGTGACATGATCTACATTGACACGACCTACATTCTAATTGCTCATCCCTCTTGTAAGCAGTGCTGTTGCAGTACACACAAGGATGTTTGAGATGCAGCCTTTTTTTTATTCCGTGTTGCGTTGAGGCACTTTACCTTTGACAGTGCAGCCAAAGCAGCTGGCTCATGCGCGGTGCTCCTCCTTGCATTCCTTGTGATCGTTGCAGCTCATCAGCCTCTACCCAGAGCTGCTGCCTCCTTCATCAGCGTTCGAGAGGGCATCGCCCAAGCTGCACGACATTGACGACGTGTTGCAGATGTGTGACGGTGACAAGGACAAAGTGGCCAAGTGTCACCAGTTCCTGGCTTCCTACTTGGAGACCTCGAGGCAACTTTTTTCCGACTCCAGAATGGTAGGACAAGCACATTGGCTGTACCTTTCGTTTGTTTGTTTGTTTGTTTGTTTGTTTGTTTGTTTGTTTGTTTGTTTGCTTGTTTGTTTACACACCATGGTAGTCCAGTGGCTATGACGTTTCTCTGCTGAGCTTGAGGTCGCATCGTTGATCCAGGTGGTGGTGGCCGCATTTTCGGTGAGGGTGAAATGCAAAAAACGCTTGTGTACTTAGATTTAGGTGCATGTTAAAGAACACACCAGGTGGCCGAAATTTATTTGGAGCCCCCATTACAGCATGCCTCATAATGTTCGTGGTTTTTGCACATGATACCTCAGAATTTCATTTTTTTGTTTAGAATGTCCATTGTTTGTGCATGTTCAGAATTCCGAGAAAAGGTTGCATCTCAGTATTTTCAGTCAATACCTGCGTTGGTGAAGAACTTGGCCAAGAGAAAATGGTCCCATGCAGTTTGTTGGCAAAACTTATTAAGTGCCTGTACTCGCACTACCATACATTTCTTGAGTCTTGTCTATGACACATGCTGTCTAAGCCAATTCATTGCCTTGAATTGGCAGCCTGATGACTAGTGGGTTGGGGTCTTTAGTTTAAATGACCATGTATTCATTTTGGTGACAGCATGCTTGCCACATTTGCATGAATAACACAAGAATTCTTTCCATAGAATTTGAAGAAGCATGTCACCCTGCAAGTCAGGTGCACACTCCGAACATTACACGGTAAGCAGGGGCTGCGGCCCCTGCTTACCGTTTCTATAGGCATAAAGTTTCTGTTGCGGTAAATAGTGCGAAGATATGGGTGCTGACTGATGTAAGGTTGTCACAAGGCATGTACATGTGGGCTATGCAACTTACTGAACATTCGAACTGTGGTGGCAAGTGTTGTCATATGGCTGCATGATGACTACAGTAAGGAATAAACCTCATATGCGTACAAGGAAGCTTGCTCCTCATACTGCCTTGCATAGCCATGAGAGAAAAGAACTGTCAATATCACGTGGTAATTTATTGCAGCCTATTGCAGGGTGTAAACATGTACTTTATGCATTTCGCACATATATATACCACTAATATGCTGCAACATTTTACAATATAACCCAAGCAGAGTCTCTTAGTCATTCCTTGTCCTGTACCAGCCTGTCTTGGAATACCGGGGATCTAGGTGGTGGGTTTGATTCTCGCCAGTGGTGGCTGCATTCCAATGGGGCCAAGATGCAACAGCACTCATTTACCATGCTTTAGATGCATGTTAAAGAAACCCAGGCAGTCACAATTATTCTGCAGTTCCCGCTACAGTGCCTCTCAATAACCAAACATGCAACTTTGAAACATTAAGGTTCGTAGTTTAAAAACTGGGCATGTATTCACAAAGCACTTTGTCTGCAAACGCTTTTCGTATGAGCAATTGCCAACCATTTGTGATTCTGAACATATTATGAGCAAAGGCTGTTGACCAAGGAGAAGCAATTAGATATCAAAGGCCTTGTGTGAATTCGGCCTGGTGCCCTTGTTAGTTAAACTTGAATTTCTGAAAATAAAATTGGTGTGCGTACCTTTTTTTTCTCCCAGTGTTTTGACGTTTCAAGCCAAAGCACTGAACCCTAGCAATGGTGGGGGTAAGGCAGAGCCCTGAAGAATGGCCAGCTAATCATTCACAGTACTGTCAGCTACAGCAGTAGTGTTTGTTCATTGGCAGGAGGTCAACAGCGCCCTGCTGAAGGTCTACGCTCTGTCCGAGGACGATGAGAAGCTGCTGAGGTTCCTGCAGAGCAACGGCGGCATCTGCTGCGACCTGGCTGACTGTGCGCAGTTCCTGAAGCGTCACGGACGCCCGCATGCAGCCGCACTCCTGTACCATGCCCACCGAGAGTACGAGAGCAGCCTGCGTCTCTGGGCAAGGTCAGTCAGTATTGCAGTCAAAACTTGATACAGTCAATGTCCGGTTTTGTTCGTGCTCCCCGGGGGCTACGAAAACCTATGAAAATATTGGCAGTCTGGAAAAAGAGTGTATGCCTTCTAATGCCCCCGTGGACTCAAATTGCCACGGGCACGTCTGAAGCAGCTCTGAAGGCCTGCCAGGTCAATTATTAGGCGTACCAGTGCTCGTACTCTGGCAGGAGACAGTTGCTGCATGAGTGTACAATTAAGCAATGCATAATTGTGTTCTGTGTCAGTACCCCTTAGCATTCTTGGTATGATTAATTGCAATACATTGCATATGCTTCACCGCGTAAAATTGCTGTATTGCAGCGAAGCGGACTTTTGGGAAACGGCACATTGTGCGACGGTTGACTCTTGCTGCACATTCAGCTTTTCGAAACCATCGGCGAGGATGACAAAGGCAGAGTTGGCACCATTGCTGGAAGCAGCAAATTCTTTCAATGCACAGCGCGGAATAGCAGGAAGCTTGGTATCAAACGTCGAAGCAGCTAGGCCTAGCATTGCCACATTAGTGGCTACAGCTGCTATTGCTGCTTGCACATCAGCATGCAAAAGTGCTGGTTCGAGGTAGCGAGATAATAGAAATGGTGGCAGTGGTAGCTTCGTATAGTGTCATTTCAGACCTGCAGTCACGGCAAAAAGTGCAGTAAATCAGAAGCCGAAGGGTTTCAGCATACGAAATTTCAGATGTTGTTATGCATTGGCACTATGGGGTACTTTGCGGTGCCGCGAAGGCGTCCGGATTATCAGATATGTCCGAAAAATCGGTTTGTTGACTGCATAAAGAACATTGATATAACAAATTATCAGATATAATATAGTCAATCTAAAGTGTTTATCACTGATATTAGGAGGTAACAACTGTACGTTTAGAATGAATGTCAGATATATAAAGAAGGTCTCTTTATGTCGGATGTCACTTCATTATAATAAGGTTTGACTGTAGTTGCACAAATGGTTGAGCATTCGGGGTGTTAGCATCATAGGTGGGCGCTACAAGCTTATACCGGCTACAAGCTCTTGCACAACAAAATTAAGTAACTACGGTTTTTCTGCTTCAGTGTACAATAAATAAAGAACACACCAGACACCATTTTCTATTACCAAAAGCATGCACTAATTACGGTTGATTTACCTTGGATTTTTTAGAAACTTTTGAGTTGGGATAACTTGAATTCTAATATATTGCGTGTCTACCTTCATTGCACTTGTTTAAAAAGAATTTGAAGAAGTCACTTATTAACCCTGTACTGTAGTGGAACTCTTCATCTTGTTAATTTCTCTCAATGTTGCTCACATTTTTTCTATACTTACATATTGTTATTTTGGTTTGAGACCCTTAAACAATATTGTTGGGTCCCGGAAGAGGCTCATGTGAATGTCATATAGTACATGCAGAATTGCAAGTGAAAGTGGTAATGTGCGTTTGCACAATGTTTGCCTTCTGGCATGGGTTTACAGCAGTATGCTGTGCTGTGAAGCTAAACCAGACGGCAACACTTGTACCTAAATGCTTGTCACGTTGTTGTGAAGCTGCACCATACATAAAAGGGACGCAGTAGTTGAAAGTGGTGTCAAGAAAACATGTCAAAGAAGTTTGGTGCCGGACCTTTGCCTCTTTCTAATTCTGCATAACTCTACGAAATTAAGAACAGGGATAGTTTCAGAGTAAGGTGTCAAGATAGATATAACACATGGCGGCCTGTGCGCACAGAATTTATAACAACTAATGCTTGTTAATAATTGCATAATACCACTGCCCTTCCCTCTCTTTCCATCCCTCCCTTCCTTTATTATTATTCCATATCCAAGGGCTAGATACGGTTTACTTTTCTTCTTCTTCTTTTCCTTTTTTTTTTTGTGCTTGTATCACAATGAAGTGTTACCAGCAGTTAGGAGACATTAGTCAAGGTTCTGAAAAATCGTGATGTGGTGGTGGGGGTGTGTTGCAGCCATATGCAGGTTTAGCGTGGCGATTGAGGCTGACAATTGCTCCAGCGAAGCATCTCTTGTGGTGTCACTGGTGTATTTGCTGCACATCTAGAGAATCATTGCATCTCAGAAATATAAGAAGGCACAAAGCTCCTTTGTGGGCTATGATGGACCCTTCTGGAAACGCACTGTGTTGTAGGCACGTATGTGGAAGGCCTTTCTTCTGTAATTTCTAGAGAAGAGCCTCATTTTCATCATGGTAGTGTGGGCAGTGCCACAGGAAGTACCATTAAACCTCGATATAGCGAACTTCAACATACAGAAATTCTCTATGTAACAAAGTATTTAACCTTTTTATAACTTCTTGTCCATAGAAGATCAAGTATTTTGATCCTCAGTATAACAAAGTGTGTTTATACATGATTTTAATATAACGAAATTTTCCTGTTGCTGCAAAGGAATACCAAGACAATAAATGGTAACTACTGCGGACACAGAGGGTCGCATGGTTGAAGCACATGCGGCGGCATTGTCTTCTCGTGCGAGCAAGGGGAAAGGGCGGGGGGCAAGGAGCCAGCAAGATTGAGCACGAGAGGGTGGGGGAGGAGGGAGTGGGAAGCAGGTTGGCATGCATTGGCTGTCAGTGTGGCTGAGCACATATGCAGCCTGCATGCCCTGTTTTAGAGGTAATGTGCCGTGTGTGCAAGGACTGGGCAAGCTGAGATAGCGTGGCATCGTGCACTGTCTTCCCACATGTTTAGTAATCGAGGTTGCGTAACCTTGAGCTTCGGAGACACGTTCAAATGAGAGGCTTGACAAAGCATTCGCTCCCTGTGCTGCTGGTGCTTTTCATGATGTCCTTTTGTGGGCAACACCATCAACCACTGGGGTGGAATGGATGCAAAAGCATGGTTGGCTTTACTATGCACTGCCGATGTCAAAATATTGTCGACACTGCATTAAACCATATCTTTCGTCAATAAATCTGAAATTCAACAAAATGATTTCTTTCTAATTGAAATTTGCTTTTTCTGATTTTTTGATAATTTGACAAATTTTGTGGCCCCTTTTATGCCGCAAAAATCCATCAGCAACTGTACTTATTTGTACAAAAGGTTGAATTTCGATATAATAAAATTTCCCGACTTTACCGACATTGTTACATGGAGGTTTAACTGTATTCAATGTCTCCTTTCTCATTTTGTATAAGTACAGAGTGCAGAATCAGTGCGTCCCATCCTGAATAACCATGCCGGCAAATAGGCAGATCCTGTCCTTATCCAAAACCATGAACCACTACATTTGCATAAGGGAAGTACAGGTTTGTGGTGCCACTTTCATAATGTGAACAATAACACATTAATCAGTGTTCCTCAGAATAGTCTAATTAGAATTTAGGAATAATTGTGCCATATGGTATGACAGTGCATCACTTTTAAATACAGTGTCTAGGTCTTTACATACACTTGTCCAATCTTTCACTTTCGCTGACCACGTGTGCCACTGTTAAAATTTTTTCTGTTGACTCTGCCGTGCAGTATTCTGTCTGGGGAGCTGCAGGACAAAACATTCCCGGGACTTCAATATTACGTTGACTACCTCTTGAGGTAAGCGAGGCTAAATGTTTTGCCTTTTCACATTTCTGGAAATTCTTAGTTCGGCAGTTTGCAGTTGCTTTTACTGATAATTTGACTGGCTGACTAGCCTGAGCTCATATTCTGACTTTTGGTATTTGCAACGACTGTCTATTAACAGTGTACACTGGTCAGAGAAAGCAGCAGAAGTGAATGTGCAAGTTTCAACGTGGAGAAAAGAAGGCTTGTCGGTGCATGGGTCATGCCTAATTACATATGCACTTTGAGGTGCAGCAGTCTATGTCAGCTGTAGTGTCTTTATGTGGGGCATATATTCTTGTCCTGCCTCTGCTGAAGCCAGTGATTAGCCAGTAGCAGTGCCTGGTGCACTTCAGCCTTTCAGTGCAAAATTAATGTTTTGGGAAAGCAAGCACAGCTTACAGACTGTCCTCACTGCAGTTTAAGGGACTGTACTTCACTGCAAACATTCTTTTGCAAAATTATGCCACAAGATGCATAAATGTGCACTAGGTTTCTTCCTAGGCTGTGTGCCTTCTCTCTGTTGTATTATATGCATTGTGATGCTGTACGAAATAACTTCAGTTTACGTGCTCTTAAAGACAGGAGTGTATTTCTGTGTGCTCCTAAGCTTATAAGTATACCTGCTAGCGCATATTATTTTGGTGGGAACAGTTGTGTGCAACATTCTCCAGACGTTGTCCTAGAAAGAAGCAACTTAGCAAAGTGATGTTTAGGCAGGAGATGGAAAATTAGCATGTAACTGAAAGGAAGAACAGAATTAAAATAGAAACCTATACAGATCCCTTGAAAACTTTTGTAAATAGATTAGCAACTTACCCTTTCTTAGAAGTTGCTCCACCTTGTGAGCTTTTCCAGAACTGTCTTCTTAAAAGTGCGAAACTGGCCAGAGGACGTGAAAATGGGATGACGTAGACAAGCGCTGTCTTTCTCCCCCCTCTCTCCCCCTTTTTTGTGTCGTTTGTCCAGTTTCGCTATGCTTGACAAGATTGAAACACTAACTAACCCAGTCTCATGCCTCTGCAGAACTTGTTTGCTTAACGATGGTTATTGTTTAAGCTTTCTTGTTTATTGCTGGGCATGGTGGTGATTTCATTATGTTACATATTTTAGTAATGCTGCTTTGAATGCTAATTAGGTGATCGCTTTAATAGTGAACCATACTGTACACCCAGGCACAACAGTATGTGGAAGGAGCCTAATAACTTACTACCTATGCGTGCCCAGCATTGAGGATGGAATTGAGAATTGTGGCTTGAATATAGGTTTGCCGACTTCTAAAGCATCTGGTAGTCTCTATGCTGTGCTCATAATATGTAGGAATAATGAAACCTGTGCCTGTAGTCTATGATCTCTTATCTCTCATTATACTGTATTTACTCATGGACAGCTTACTTATTTTGTGCTTTCAGGCTAAGCAACCACAAGCTGCTATGGTCGTTCGCGGAGCTGGCTCTGGAAAAGGACCAAGAAATGGGAGTCAGGGTATGTATTCTGTTGTTCACTAACAGTAGTCTGGAGCAGGCACTTACGGCAATGCTTCGCATGATTTTATATTCAGTGCAATTAGTCAGCCTAGCAAAGGGCATTCCGTGATGTCAGAATGCCTGCCCTGTCCCTGCTGTCAACACATTGGACCGTAGCTCAGCATGAAAATAGCACTGACAAGAAATGTGCCATTTGCCAGTGTACTGATTATTTTTTTTGTATTAACTGGCATTGCTTTAGTCTACTGCGCTCAAACATGGGAAGTTTGATGAGTTAGTAATGGTTCACTGCTAGTGCTGATGAAGTGCAAGAGAAAATATAAAAAAACAAAAAACAAGGCAGGATGTAAACAGAACAAGCGTTGGCTGAACAACCAAAATTTTATTGAAACCACACAATCTATACAAAGAATGACATGTCACATCTATTGCGTGAAAAGCTAAAATAAATTAGGAATTCAATGAAACAGGAATACATCACCTCTCGAACAGAATGCCGAGCAGTGTGTAGTAATTATTCTTCTGAAGGCTCTGGCCGATGCCTCTCTGAAGAATATTGTCATTGTGTGCAATGAGTGATATGGCAGTCTTTCTTAACTTCTCAGGTGTTTTCAACTTCCCGACTCTTTGCCCAACAAAAATGGCTGTTCAGCACAGTGGTCTCAGATGATGTTCAGTGGTTTGCACACAATCTGTGTTTAGTTAAAGCAGCACACACAGTCTTGCCTTTCCTGTCCAGAGTTTGGAAGGGTGCAACTTCCTGCTGCTTTTGGCTGTATAACTTCAATGTATTGGCTTCGAAAAATGAAAAAAAAAGGAATGAAGAAAATAGGAATGAGAAGTTGTCAGAAGAAAAATGATCCATTCTTAGTCGCCTGACCTGACGTGTGATGAAATTTGAGGCATTTTTCTTTCACACATTGTGTAACTATGAGTGACGGAATTTGTCGAGTGCATAGGCAGTGGCCTATGGCAGAAACTACGCGATTGGAGCTAGGCATGTGGCCACCTTCGCCAAGGCTTCCCAGCTTTGTCAAATATCTGGATTCCTGGCTTGTTTGTGTTCCATATGTAGGCACAGCCAGAGACTGCAGTCATTCTTTACACATAACAATGCCAATGTCAAAGCATGTCCAAACACCTCCATATGCACAAGCAAAAGGGTCTGGAATTTAATAGTTATAGTATAAATACACTTGCTGAAAAGTTTCAGCCATGTGTTCCATGTCAGATATAAGTAAGTCACAGTGGTTCACATTGTTAAAGCACTTGACCATGCTTGTGTGCAATGCAGTCTGAGGAAGCTTTAGTTGAAGGAGGTACTGTTTTAATGAATGAATAGAGTTATTTCATTGTGTAGAATGGTCCTTGTGTAGTGTTCCCATGCCTTTTTTCTTTTTTCCACTCAGTTGTGAAATAAGTAGCTAGTACTTTTACAAGCTAAGGCTGAAGTCAGCAGCCGTGATGATTCCTTCTTTTGCAGATATTCACAGAAAGGCCGCCCGATGAACCAGGATCAGACGAGCTCAAGCATGAGAGTGTGCTGGAGTACCTGCACCGGTTCCCCGATGCTCTTGTCCTCTACCTTGAGCACCTCGTGTTCGGAAAGAAGATTGAGGTTGGTGCAAAGATGAAGTTGAGCAGGTCGCTACCATTGATGAGCAGCGTACCTTTATGTACACTTTATGTGTTATTAACATCTGGTCACCTCATGGCCACTAGGGTATGCACTTAAGGATTATGTGCTTTTCACGTCCCTTAAGTAATGCACATGATTTATTATTGTTACTGCTTGTCATTGTCAAACAATCACGGAGGGGTTGAATAAAAAGAACTAGCTGGCATCTGTCACCATGAGAGGTACAATGCCTGCCTGCTCTAGAAGAAAAAATGTGCAAAGACAGATGACAATGAAAAATAGGAGAGATATTAAAAAATAAGGAGAATTAAAAGAAAAATTGATACTACAAAGAAAAAGGTCCAGCAGATGGTCTGCAAGTTCTTGCAAAACTAAACCACACCAGTGGTCAGAATGTTTAGACTGCAATCAAGAGTCTAAATGTGTTGGCTCCAGAAATGATAGAAGAGTAACAAAGTAGCTGCTCAGGCTGGTTGGTGAAAAATTCTTTCGTCGAGGAAAAGCCTTACTTAGCGCACAATTCATACGAAAGGATGAATTGTGCACTGTCACCTTCCTTTCTTCCATTTGAATTGTGCACTAAGTAAGGCTTTTCCTCAACGAAAAAAATTCTAGAAGGACTCTGTGAGCTTGATCACGTCCAGATGCATGACCAGTGGGAAAAAGAATGTCGTCTGGCCTAGCACATGGTAACCCAAGAAAAAGAAAGTCTCTGTAAAGCACTGTTATTACTTACAGCACGCACTAATAACAAGGGAGAAAAAGAGAGACGAAACACGAGCGCCGCAAAGCACAGCTCACTGCATACCCTGGGAGGAACAGTGCAAAGTTGAGTGGCAAAGCGTTTCTGTGGCACCGCAGGATGCACAGGATTCGCCGAGTGCCAACCCTTGTCGGTGCAGTGGCTCGGCCTCCAGGACACATCCTAGACGAAGCTTAAGTAACATGGCTCTAAGGCAGGGAGGCGAACCATGCCCACAAACACATGGAGGAAATGACGTCGTATCTGAAGCTCTGCTCACCACATGACATACCACACATGTGCAGAACAAGAACACCTGCCGCATGAACTGGCAAAGGCAGGAGGCTTTCCTCTGCTACACATCTTCGTTGATGAGGCTGCACTTCTGCATGCCTTATACTCGTACCTTAGAGGGTGCAGAATGTTAATGCATAGGAGGCCTCCAGCTGCTCTTGTCTATGTTATCTATGATTCACACGGGACATGGGGTTTATTTAAGTTGTATTCATTGTATCATGTACTGGCACTTGTGGCTCATAAGTTGTGTGGTTTTGTCTATGCTGTCTGCACTGTGTTGAGGTGGGCAAGTGAGTGCTGATACATTTGGCTTTGTATCTGTATATTATTCTTTTGTAGAGTGATAAATATCACACCTTGCTTGCGGTGATGTACCTGGATATGGTGCTGTGCTTACTCAAGGAGAATGGTCTCAGTGCTGAGTCTGAAAGGCTGAAGACAATTCGGTGAGTGGGACGGCTTGATTTGGTTAGTAAAGGCATCATCTCATGAGCTCGTAGTCGTGTGAACAGATTTTCACATGTGAGGAACTCTACACAGCATTAGTTAAGCAGAACCAAAAAAAAAAAAGAACCTCAGTGCCCTTCCACTCTGTGAAGAAGGATGACCAGCAAAGCTGTGTATGTGGGCCCTTTAATGGCAAACTGCACCTCCGCCACGGGTCAGCCTGGCATTGCACTATCTTCGGGTTTGGCCCACGTATGGGAGTGCTTAAAGGGCCCCTCACCAGGTCCCATAGCAAATTTTGATTATACAATGGAAGTTGTTACGTGCCCTCTAGGGAGCATTGTGCCGCAAAAATTTTTCAAGTCAGCTCATTAATAGCCGAGATAGAAATATTTCAGTGCTGCAAACTTATGATTTCAGCAGGTGGGCTCCACTGCATAGCGAGACTCCCTCTCCACTCGCCCCGTCTAGCCTTCGCAAGCGAAATTCGTTCCCTGCGTTCTCCCATACCGGACCCTGAGGATCACGTGATACACACGTCGCAAGCCCCCGCCTTCATTTCCTTTTTTTTTTTAACCAACAATTAGTAGCCAGTGCCTGTGTTTTGTGCCTTAATTGTTGTTTTTGTTGTGTCTTCTGCACTGTTTAGTACGCAGAGCACAACACCCATATTTGCTGCTGCAGATCTTGTGAATAGAGGGGGATAATATGAAGAAAGTCAGTCCAACACTTGAAACTCTTGACAGACAGTCGAGTATAAATGCAAAATTGAGCTACAGAAGGGAAAATCAAATTGATTCATTACTTGATTAAAATAAATAAACAAACAAGCATACAAAAGTAGGATGGGTTGTGAGTGGAGCACTAAAGTTGCAGACAGTATTGGCACTGGATTCATGGCAAGAATCTGTTTGACCTTAAAAAAAGAAAAAAAGAAAAGAAAAGCAGCCTTAGCTAGTAAGATCTAGTGATCAGCACTCTGAGAAAAATGAAGTATCCTATTTCAACCACAATTGGTTCCTGCTCTTCACTCGAATATTTTTATAACTCAATGGCACAACTGGTTTGCTTAAAAAAAATACAATTCGAACTCAGTCAAACCACTCAAGAAAGTTGCACTGGGAGACAAATTATGTGGAATACTATGTGTCCATATGATGTACATTATTTCTTTTATTCTGGGAAAGCTGAGTGCATATTTTCCTTTCTTATCGATTATTTACGCTCCTCTGATTTATTTGTTGTCTATGTCAATCTGTCTGTCCCGTAGGGAAAAGCTGCAGAATCTGCTGCGGACGTCAAACTCCTATCGGGTGCAGCTGCTGCTGGGCAGGGCACTGGAGAACAATTTGCACCAGGAGTGCGCCATACTTTATGGCAAGGTTAGTGGCTGCGCATGTAATTTCAATGAAAAAAAAAAGCTTGAATTGGTGGAACGAGATATAATGTACATTTGTGCGTGCAATTTGTGTTGACCTTCCAATGGCTGGGTGTTACAACAAAGCATGCTCTGACACAGTTTCTTCCGGGAGTTATGCACACATGCTCATGCTATTGGGGCCAACAAACTTACACTCCTCTGAAAGAAGAAGAAGAAGAAGAAGAAGAAGAAGGAGGAGGAGGAGGAGGAGGAGGAGGAGGAGGAGGAGGAGAAGAAGAAGAAGAAGAAGAAGAAGAAGAAGAAGAAGAAGAAGAAGTAGTAGTAGTAGTAGTAGTAGTAGTAGTAGTAGTAGTAGTAGTAGTAGTGATGATGATAGTGTAATGAAGACAAAGAGCTGACTGCTCTACCCATCATGGCTTCAGTATTGAATAAACCTTCACATTTGGTGGAGGTGCTGGACTCTCCAATTCTACCATCCTGGAACTGCACTCTCAGACACTACCCTCCAGTGTCCCAGACTGACTAGTACACACTCCTGTCAGATGCGCTTTACTTTGTACCTGTGCTTTGTTTACAATGAAATGAATTGCCACGCTTAAGCTCACAATGCTTGTGGGTGGGCAGTCTAGGCAGGGCAGCAGTGTTCAGTTGGGTAACACAGACTGTTTTTAATTGTTTGTCATTAAGTAAAATAAAAACACTTGTAAAGTGCACACAGAATGCATTAGTAGACGCTAAGGCTGTAGTGCAGAACATGAGGTAAAGGCAAAGTTGAACATGGCACTCAACTTTGCCTTTGAAGCTAATGCTAAGGCCACGGTTCAAGTTTGATTTGGTGTGCAACTTACATGGATCAATCATTTAATAGGTGCTTTTTTTGAACTCCCACAACTGTGCAGGATTGTACAGACAAACCCCAATATAATAGTCATTTGTCATAATTACATCACTAATCGATTAATTGGTAGGTTAATTGATCAGTCACCCACCTCTACCCATGAATAAACAAAAGAGTGTCAACCAAGTGTCAATGCTAACAACACAAAGTTGAGTACATGGTGTTTCAAATGATTTGATGCTTAAATGTTGATAATACCTATGTATTCTGTCTTTCTGTCTCTTTTGTATATTAATTACTATTTCAGTTCATATTTTACTCGTATTGCATTTCAAGTACAATTACGTCGACCTTGTCTTGTTTAACGTTGACACTTGGTTCATCCTTTCTTTTTTTCCCCCTAAGTTATAATATTATGATCACACACATATACTATTTTTGTACATATGAATTTATTTATCAATCTGCATTTTAACGTCTGCTATCGGACTTGCGTGGCCGAAAGCTGTCTGCTCTCCCTGCTTCTCCCACCCAGCTCGCCTCCATCCCTTCTTGTGGAGGAGAGCTGGTCGGAGAAGCAGGGAGAGTGGAGAGAAGAGTAAACTGATTTCCTTACCTTGTGCAAATCATGTCCTTATCACCATCAGGCGGCAGCTGGAATGCAGCAGCAAAAGCAGCACTAGATAACCAGGCAAATCTTAAAATGTTGGCCTAGGAACACACGAAGTGTGCAGCTCGCTGCTGCCAAAATGTGCGCAAAACAAATGCGCCACTGATTCAAATTGGCGTCATCAGCCAATAGAAGTACTCCCTACACACCACATGACTGCAATAACGAATCACATTACTAGTTTTCTCTTTTCGCGCTCACGTTTGTTTCTTTTATTTTTGCTTGGATAAACGCATCGCTACAGCTATCTGATTCTTCAATCTCTCGTGTTTACGGCGATACCAAGGTGGCGGCACTGCATCAACGGGAAGTCATGCTCGCACAATCAGCGGTGCGATAGCACCTCCCGAAACCAGATTTTCTTCCCGATTTCAACACACACGTCAACATAGTAAACACAGCAATGTGCAATTTTCTGAAATTCTGCTACGTATTTCTTCCGAATACTTCGCCATTAGATAAAGGAAGGTCTTAGGATTACTGAAAAAAAAGAGATAAAGAAGAACGAGAAATTTTGCAAGTCATTCATTTCATTGCCACGCTAGACCCCTCTCCCCAGCTTAATTTCCCAATTTTTTAAATGTTTTTGGGTTATACTAATTTTTATGCTGTCCCAAAAGATTTGTATCAAAATTCTACTGTATCGTTAGTGCCTGACTGTTGCTAGGTGTTCTTGGCACAGTGATGAATCATTTCATACCATTTTCACGATCACACGACATCTACGGGGCACCTAATTGACCATTTATTGTAGAGCCAAGCTCTTAGGCACCTGTTCCTGGGTCGACTGTCAGCGTCCCTTTGCATAACTGCGCAAACGTGCTAATGCCACTGTTAATCGTTGTCTTATACCACAGCTGGCTCCGATGCCACTCATCATACCAGCATTCCTATACTGCCCCTCGCACTCGTGCCCACTTCTTGCGGGTTCATTGTCGTCTTCTTCCACAGATGGCTCTGATGCCGCTCATAATGCCAGCATTCCCATACTGCCCCTCCCTCTGCGAAGGTGCTGACGGCACTGGCCCACTACCAGTTGGTGCAGTGATTTTGATCTCAAGTTCTTTGCCTCAATATATTGTGAAATGAAAAAAACGTATCGAGCTGCGCTCAAGTTTCGCATTAGGGAGTCTCGTAATTGTCGGACACATTTTTTTTTTAAAATAGCCAGGTCCGACATTCGCCAACCCCATCTGAAGTTGGCTAAGAAGACCTTGTCTTCAAAAACTAAACTTCATCTCGCTTTGCTGCCTTCCTGGGATGCTACTAAGCCTGCTCACATCTCTTCCACCCATATTGGCAGCTGGAGGACCATGACAAGGCACTTCGTCTCCTGGTCCACCAGCTCAAGGACTACCAGGCAGCCGAAGACTACTGCCAGCGACAGTCCCAAGGACGTGACCGGCGCTTCCGACACCGCCTGTACCACACTCTCCTCACCGTCTACTTGGACAGCAGTCTTCCGTAAGGCCTCTCTCAGCTCTGCGTGCTGTGTGGTGCACTTCTCATTAATTTTTCTGTTGCTCATGTTATGTGTGCACACACTATGTCATTTTATGCAAAATGGGCTTCATAAATTGTGCTCAAAGTATAGCACAAAGTATTTGTGAGAAGATCATGGCACATATCTCATAATGCTGGCAGTGTGATGCACAGCGTTATGAGAGTAATAATACACAAAATGCACAGTTCACTCACACCTCAAGGTGAGCACACTGTAATGGTTACGTTACAAACCAGTCCACATGCACTCACTGTTAATGGTTATGGTTTGACAGCCAACAATTGCAGATTTACATATCACTACCTTCACTCACCTTCGAGCTAAGCTTTATCATGCATCTGGCAAAACACTAAAGAGTAAAAACAGTTCATAAAATGGATTGCTGGGTAGTTGATATAAGTTCATAGATAAGAAATCGAGCACAAATTTAAAAACATTTTGCAGATCTCATGTACTGTTGGAATCGACGTAAGCAAAGCTTTCTGTGCTGTTTGCTTTGATCGACGATAATCAGCGGTGATGTTAATGGCAAATGTTTAATATATTTTTTTAAGTAAACCTGTGATTTTTATTCAGTGTTCGTCCTGTCCCTCTTTCTCTTTGTCATGTAGTTTTGCACTGTCTTGTCCTTTGTACAACATATACCAGCTGGCCCAGTTTCCACTTATAGTACTCATGTAAGGGTGACGCTTCTTTTTTTTTTTTTTCAGTTTTGGCAGGGTGTAGCCCAAAATGCCTTGCATTAACACACAACATATAGTGCACAACACTGCACCATCGTGAAGATTATGGCGCTGTACGTGAAATGCAACTGTTTGTTTGCCACGCCACCTTTATTTTTCTTTCTTTCACGATTTTGGGCTGCCAAGTTAGGGGCTGCAGGCCTTGCATAAATGTGGCGCGCGCTCAAGCGCATACATTATGTTTTGAATTCTGCAGGAAGAATGACCAAGAAGCGTTGCTGCCAGCAGCTATCCAGCTGCTAAACAGCGAAGTGGCTGAATTTGATGCTGTGAAGGTACGAAAAATGCTTTTCATTCATGCACGCATAGCACTTATCAGTGGCCGCTGAGTTGCATTTGCATTCACTCAGCTGGAAAGTTCAGTTTCACATGCTCAAAAAGTTATTTGAGTTTACCATTCACACTTTCTAGCACCTCTAATGGGTGCAGTGAAACTTTAACATGGCAGAGATAGAGGTGATGGGGGTGGGTCAAGGAAACTCACGCGTCTTGAAAAACAGCCTACTTAGGGGCCTTTAGTGTGGCTCGGCATATGCTTTGGCCATGCTAAAAAACGAAGAGGTGTTTCATCGAAGATGAGGGTGCATTTAGTGCTGGCCACACCGTAGGTTTCTAAATTAAGGAGACCGTGAGCACCGTAGTCTGCGTCAATTCTCTTTGCTTGCAAAAGTCAAATAGAAACATTCAATGCAGTGAAACATACGGTAACACTAACCATGGTTGCCTCAAAACAAAGTCTTCCTTCTTCAAGCGCTCGTGGCACATGGCCATTTCATGGCGCACATTCCTCGCAACCCAGAATTTTATTGTCCTTGCTTCTTTCATTTCTTATTCTTGAGAAAATGGCGCAGGATTATTTCTGACGATATTGTGCGACTGTGCATGGCAGCACGTTGCACTTGTGGTTACGCTTTGCATGTTGATTATGTGCTGCCATTCCAAGGAACTCTGAAGCGCCATTGGAATTGCATGGCCCAAGAATCCATCACCACCAAACAGCTTTAGAGAAAGTCTGTGCGCTTGCACCAGCATAGTAGTTGAAGAAAAGTGAACAAGCAGTAAGAAATATGCGGTATGCCAATAAATGAAGCACGTAAGTACAAGAAACGAAGATGCATGACATGTCGTCAAGTTACCTGCACCTGCAAAGGTAAATAAAATGCAGAGGGCAGCTAGCATGGACCATGTACTGTTCTTGATATGAAACTGCTCATATTCTGGGAGGGGAAGAAATCCTGTAGCTTTTTCTGACCATTTGTCTCCCACTCGCAGAGTTTAGTCTCCCAATAAAGCACTTTAAGTCAGGCTCATGGAATTAGCATAATATGGGTTTTATCAGCTAGGTAATTCAGGAAAAACTGAGCTGGAGCTTAAAGTAAGGAGCTGTTTTTTTTTTCCAAGGAGCTTAAAAGAAACTATGTTAAGGAGGCTATGGATTATAGAATGCAGCTTTTTAACACTGAACTCTCAATATGTATATAACAAATGTTGACTTGAGGAGTTACAATATACAACAAAAATAAATGTCGAAATTTTCTCGCCAGTATCATTGCGCAAGAAATATATGCTTAGAGCAAGTATCGGATAAAACAAAAGCATTGTCATGTCGTATGCAACTTTACTATAACAAGGTTTGACTGTGTATGAAAACAAGCAATGCTACCTACAAGTGCAGGAAGATAAGTTGACCCACGAAACAGGTGCAAAAAGTTGTGCCTAAAGTGTAACCCCCGTTATGGAGTCAACGCCTTATCCGCTTTTGCAGACAAAAATCTTGACTGCGCCACTTACGGCCGTGCAGGTGCTGCAGCTGCTGCCACCCGACTGGTCAGTCTCCCTGATGGACCAATTTCTGGCAAAGGCGGTGCGCACCTCACTGCACCGGTGCAACATGGCACGGGTCGAGAGCGCCCTGCGCCGCTCCGAGAACCTTCAGGTGCGATGGCGCGAGGCCCTGCTGCACCAGACCTCGATGACACTCACAGAGGACAGGTGGGCGGCAACTGGCTTTGGCACGTCACAAAGGTGCTGCAGGGGAAGTACACCTGAGAAGCACTTTGTGACGTTGTCACACCTGCGAGTCTCGCACAATTTTTCCATGAGTGAATGGCACACTTTCTTCTTGTAATTAACCTACCTCAGATTTTTGAAAATGCATTCTTCTGATGCGCTGGTGGATTCAGGCCTCCTTGTCACCATACGTGCAGGCACTTCAGTGCGTACAAAATTGAGCTTGCAGTAATCCCTCCCTTCCTCCTTGAGCCTGCCCTGCATCTGCCCTTGTTCTGCTGTCATAGAAAGTTCTCTAACCATCCGCAGTTTAGTGATCACTGAATCAGTTCTGCTTCTTGTATATGATCCCGACTTGTAGTCGTCTAATGTGAATGCCGTATCAGTAGTTCAAAGCGGCAAGTTGGTAGATTAACATTGTCAGTTTCTTCACCTTCTGGTCCCTTTGCACTGTTTGTTTTTGCCAATATCAGTAGTTATCAATAGAGAGACACAGAAAGTGACACCACATACTCTGCATCCTTCGTACATCCTCGCAGTGTAGTTGTGCCTTGGACCAAAACAGAGTCACCACAAGCAGAAGGGACAAATGAAAGTTAAGACAATGCATGTGGCTTTCTTATTGCTTTGACATATGTATAATCCACAGTCTTTGTTGAGCACTTAAGACTTGACATGTTAATTGTCAGTTAAAAATTTGCCACAATAAAACACCTGTTACTTCATTTCCCTGCAGCAACTCACAATACAAACAAGGTTCCTGGGTAGCCTTATGGAATTTATGCTATGATTTTTTATGCCACATTATCAAACTGGGTTAAATCATAACACATTCAGATTGTGTGCTTGAGTCAGGCATCTGTAAACCGATGTGGCCTTGCGGTTCTCTCACTCACTGATAGTAGATAGCACAGAGGCCAATTGTCGTATATGCAAGGTTTCTTTTACAAGCTTGTCCTGACTTTTTTGTGGATGATTGCTTCCGAACTGCCTTGGTCCTTGTCAATTCAGTATTTTATCTATAACCATCACTACGGTTTTAGGTAAGGTCTGTCACAGCCAGTCACATGAAAAATAAAATAGTGGCCTTAGAGAGAGCATGTGGAGCTAGCGTCCTGACAATTGACTCCCATGTTCTTTCATTGCCTCCTATTGCAGTGAGATAATGGACAGAGCTTTGCACTCAAGAGTAACAAGTTCTAGCCAGTCAGCTTTGCACCTGCTGACTCTGGTGCAGCACAGAATGGATTGAGGACAGAACACAGAGTGCGTCGCAGGTGGTGGTGTACAACTAGCTGTACAACAGAGGATGTTCCAACCAACTAGCATCATCATGAAAGAATTGCTGATGCTCACTTCTAATCATACTCTTCACTTTATTGTTGAAAAGAAATGTTTCAATCCAATTCTGTCTTTTCAACTCAGGACGTGCGCCATCTGCCAGCGACATTTCCAGGAGCCTTCATTCGCCTGGTGCCCCAATGGAACCATCGTGCACATTGACTGCATGAAAAGTGTGGCTGGTGCACAAGGACATTCCAATGACAGTTCACAGACCAGCCCCAGATGATAACTTCTGGTTCGATGCTAGTCTCTGTAGGCTTGACATCGGGGCACTTTAGATCTTTATGAAAGGTCTAGTCTCACGTTTCCATCGTATGCTGACGTAGTGCAACAACGCATCCTTTTTGTCTTCTGAAGCTATTACAAACGAAGGAAAGCAAACACGCTGCGCTGTTGCTGGGCCCCCCTACCCCCTGACCTGAGTTCGGACTTGTACAGTGTTTTACGTGCTGTCTACAAAATAAATGTATTTATTTTCTTGGCTCATGTTTGTGTTCCATGCCAGAACACACTTCGTAAGCTAAGCAAGCTTGCTTACGAGAGATAGTCTATTGTGCCCTTCCTACAATATTTGAGAAAGGGCTTGTCACAGATTCTGCTCATTCCTTTGCAGGAGCTGCCTGAACCCTCCAGTAAGCACTCGGACCAAACTCACAATTTACAATTTCAAATCTGCTGAATGAAAAAGCAACGCTTTCTTGTTTTCAGTTTTCTTTTTTGAAGAACGCGGTGTCAGTTGCTGAGGTGAGCCCGCAGTAACAGCGCATGTGACATGTATCACTGCTCCTGCATGGGGCGATGGCAAAGCAGCTACAAGTAAGGCTCGATGTGACACTCCCTTGGTTGTTGTCGCCGCTGACACTGGTGGCAAGATTTCCCCCCGACGGAGGGCTGCTCTCGTCGTGACTGGTGGAATGAAAGCTTGAGAATAAAAGCGTAGTGCCACACAAGACAGGCTGTGCGGCGACAATGGTTACAATATGGCGCCAGAGTAGTGTGCGTCGTCTGTATGAAAACAAAGTGCGCTACTCACAGTGTTCTCTTCCTAACATAAACCTATGTAATCATAATACAAAATGCTGGCACGCGAAATGAAATGACATAGAGCTGCACTGAAATTTCGCATTGGAGAGTATCATAATCATCGGTCAACTTTTACAGCGAAACTATTGAGGGCTAGACACAAGATCCCAAAGTTAGTGCAATGCCGGGCCGACCCGTGGCGGGAGTGCACTTCCCCATTAAGGGGCCCACATACACGGCTTCGCTGGTCATCCTTCCTCACAGAGTGGAAGGGCACTGAGGTTCTTTATTTGCGAGAAAACTTGCCAGCATGCTCATTTTTCGCCTGATATGTGCTTCGAGACACAGAATTATGACTAGAAACAAAATGTAACTCAATAAACAAAGAGTGATGTTTGAATCTTTACCATAATCTTTTGAGGAAGAAATGCAAAACACCGTTGGAAGTCCTCTGCATGCAAAAAAAGAAACTATTTGGAAAGTGACAACCTTGTTGTATGTAAGGAGGCTGACCATTGTTTGTTAACATGGATATCATGTGTACAGTGTGAATTTAACGAGGAATGATTGGCTTCGTTGATCAATTACACTTGGGAAATACCAGATACATGTAACTGTGAAGTCCTTTATAAGAAAAAGAAAGCTGCATAAACAAAAGGTGGGCTTGAAGATTTTCTGCCAGCTTGTGAACACAGCAGTAGCAATATGGCGCGCGAGTTCAATTGGTCTACCACAGACTAACTATAATTTTGTGCATAGCTGAAGAAAAAAATAATGAAAGAAAGTTCTGATGTGGAAGGAAGGTGGCACAGTAACCTATTAAAATTAAGTTTGAATGGCACTTGTTCAAACCAGAGCATTTCATAGTGGTAGTTGTGATGGATTAACTTTCAGCTCTAGACGTGTATGCATATCCATAGGCCATGCCGAAAAATTAACTATTTATATATAACATGCTTGGTTGCTTTGGAATTTTACTTACCTTGGGTGATATTTTCTATATTTCTTGTAAAGCCACCTCCCCACTTAGCTTTGAGGGTCATGCCTAAGGTTACTGCAAAGGTTAAGCAAAGGAATTCTCTCTTCTCTCTCTCTAAGCAAAGTATCGATGCTACTGTTGATTGCATGTGGCATTGAGGTTGCGCTGCTTGACCTTGGTTCAGTCTTTTGAGAGGCAACTTTACGAGGTAGCTGGGTACATTGTTACCAAGGCGCTTGGATCGCTCAAACCAACGTTCTTAGAAACGTTAGCTCAAACCACTTTGTGAATTGCATGAACTAAGGTTTATTATACATATCCAGTATTTGCCCATCAATTTTATATGCACGCACTTGCGTTCTTTTGAGCCTTCCTAAACGTTGTGCGCCTACACTATTGTGGGACGTACATAAAGCTGGGACGCTGTTAAAAAAAATAGCAGACGACACGACCACTTGATTTCGTAGACGTTCGCTCTTTGAAATCTTTGGTTTTTGTGCCTACGTGCTAAATGATACTAGGATGATACGTAGACGGTTGAATGCAACTAGTGAGCTCAGTGTCTCGCTGCTTCCGTGGGCTTCACTAAATCATAATGCATAGAATGATCCCACGGCTCCCACAGTGTTGCAACTGTGCGCAGCCTGTAACTGTTTACGGTCGTCCGCCAACACTGTGCTTTGCTAAGTGGCGCCACTCATTGTCAAAAGATACAACCACTTCCCCATAGGCGGCGACCGGCGACTGCGCCAATGCGACTTCTCCGCAAAGCACCTACAAGCAGACTTCGCTGCAGTCTCGTGCGACGGGACAGTGGTACTACGGCGATTAAACAAATCGACCGCGCTGCTAAAGAGGTTCGAATACATAAATGCAAAGCATTGTATAATGTTTCAAAACCCTTCTCAAAACTCTGTATTGAGGCTTGGGGGTGTAGCTCAGTGGTAGAGCGTTCGCTTCGCATGTGAAAGGCCCCGGGTTCGAACCCCGGCACCTCCATTTTACGAGGCTCTTCATTTTTGAATGTTTTAATCGCTCATGGTGTTCGTAGTAGCAATATTCGTTATTAGTCCTATCGTCTACAGTGGCGTAGCTAGGTCGCCTGGCACCCGGGGGCTAATAGGTCCTCTGTAACCGCCCCCCCCCCACCCCCGCCCCCGGTTTGAGTCGGGAAGGCGAGAATATCGAAAATTTCCAGGGAGTGGGTGGGCTGATGTTTCTGCACCAACACAGCCACCTTGGGACTCCCCCCCCCCGCTTCGCCCTCGTTCCCAGAGATTAATGTAGCAGGTATACAGGCTGTTTTATTTTCTGCGCCAAATAACACAGGGTGCTGCACTGATAACTTGTGATAAGCGCATTTGCACATCTGCTGTCACACTGTGAAGATTGGCAGCCAATACAGATAAAGTTTTAATTATCGATTTTAGAGGCAATATTTCATTTGCAAAATTGAAGCCCGACAGTCATATGTTGCCCAACAGCAACTTCACAAAAATCGTCGTAGGTACTACGGTGTGCAGTATTTTGGCTGGGGCCAGCCCTGAACCCAAACTAAAATTATACAGAGCATCAGTGACGCTGATCTCCCCACCCTATCAGAAAACGCCACCTGCTTCCTTGCTGCTCGGGCCCCAATGCTATGGCAATTACGAGGTTTCTTCATTCTGGTCTAGAAAGCCTTTCTTTATTTGCTGCTGTTGGCAAACGTGGTCGCCGAGCTGCGGTACCTCCACAAGATTGGAAACGGAATAGAGCACGCTTTGCCCCCCCCCCCCCCCCCTTCCCCGCCCCCCATCGATTCCTGGCGTCATCATGCAAAAAAACGAGAAGTAGCAGTACAAAACTTTTATTCACATTCAATTTGATCACATTCAGGTCCAGTGGGTGGGTCCCTCAGTCCAGGACCCCACTGGCGATCGCGGCACGCCGGGCTTGGTCGAGAAGGGCCAATTGGTCCTCCCGCACCGGCCGCGATGGAGTCCGTGCCAGCGAAAGCTTGCGCTACTGTTGGTCTGCACTCGCAATGAAGAGGGTAGAGATATCGACGTCACTGGTGAACTATTTAATATTTATTTCGGTACTGCCATACTGGGCCGCCCACAGTGCCAAGTACTGCAGGCTCTAGCAGATTTTATTTAGAGAAGAAGTTTTTGTCGAGTTAATAATATGAATTTGGGTCCTCAATTCTCGCACAATGTATCCTCTATAATTGCTAATTAAGCAGGTATTTAAGATATTCTTAATAATTATCTGCCACATTTTGCATGATACCGAGTTCCTATAGTAGTCACAGAGACACATAACCTGATAGAATATCGGGAGATATCCTCATAAAATTCACCTTTTCGTAAAATTCCATGTAACTGAAACAGGACACTATTTGTGGCATGACGTCACACAACAACAAGATGAGGAGGAGGAGGAGGAGGAGGAGGAGGAGGAGGAGGAGGAATAAACGAAGGAAGGAACGGTAGGAAGGTCAACCAGGCGCACGTCCGGTTTGCTGCTCTACGCAGGGGAAAGGGTTTAAGGGAAGAAAGGAGAGGGAAGGAATGAGGTGCTATCAGTGTGAATGCGTGCGGTTGTCCATAAGTTCACGCCTATAATCGGTCACTGAGGCCAGTCGCTTTCATGAAACGTAGCAGTGCCCGCGTCGCTTTGTAAGCCTGCGACGCGTGGGGCCATGGTCCGAGAATATTAGTCTCTAAAAACGGTGTGCTCTCTAATCGGCTTAACACCCTCCGAAGAACGTCGCTTTCGATCTCATAGAGATTACTAAAGCTCAATAAGTGCTCGATCGTCTCTTCACATTTGCACGAGTCGCAAATCGGTGTGTCGGCCAATCCAATAAGGAATGGGTAGGCTTTCGTAAAAGCCACCCCTAACCAGAGACGGCACAGTAAACTTGCATCACGACGGGAGAAGTTCGATGGAATCTGCAGCTTCAATGTAGGATCCAGCCGGTGGAGACGGCAGTTGTAGAAAATCGGGGTGTTCCACAAAGTTTCAGTCTTGGTTTGAGTAAGTAAACGGCCTCTCGAAGCGTCTGTCCTTGATAAGGGCATATAGGAAGTGTCAGGGTTTCATTGTGGACTGACCGGGCGGCATCATCAGCAAGGTAATTTCTGACGATGCCACAGTGCCCCGTGAGCCATTGCAATATGATGTCATGTCCGTTTATGAGGGCTTGATGGAGAACCTCTTACCTCTCTGGTCTCAAACATCAGTTGTTCATGGGTCCTGCGTCGTAAGGCTGACTAGAATCTGAAGGGCTGCCTTGGAGTCACAAAAAAACGACCCACATTCGAGGTTTGGCTTGTGCGATGTAATTAACAGCGGCACGTAGAGCGTCAAATTCTGCCGCCGTAGAGGTCGTTATACGGGACATTTTGAACGTAATTGTGACTTGTAAGGCCGGGATGATAACAGCGCCTGTGGAGCTAGTGGCTGAGACGGACCCATCGGTGTAAATGCGCGCTCTTTATTAAAATGCCTCGTTCACTAATGACAATGTGAACTGGCGTAGAGCCACTGTTGAATGACGGATACTCTTCGTAATTCCCGGAATCGTGAGGCGTTCTTGTGGCTGTCGTAGGCGCCACAAGGGTAACAATGGTCCTGCTGCTGGTGTCAAGCCCGACGGAAGGCAGCGTTGACGTGTGGCAACAAGTTTGGAAAATGATGGGGCTCGAGGTCTTTGTGCTGGCAAAGCAGCAATATAGTCACTGGGTACGCGACACAGATGTCGAATGTGTGCTCTAAGGCTGTCAATCGTTATATATGTTGGAACCAAGTATAGTCTCTAGCAATCAGGATTGTTGCGTGATTCGAGGCGCATCGTGGGGTAGTCCAAGACGTGTCCGTAGCGCCTGGCCTTGCAAACTTTCGAGAGTATGAATGTTTGTTTTACATGTGTTCGCCAAAACCGGCAAGCGGTACCGTAAAACACCCAGAAACAGTGCTTCGTACAGCTGCAGCATGGACCGTACCGACGTGGCCCAGGTTTTTCCGCACAGGAACTTCATTATATGTACAATGGAATATGTACAGTCTCCGCTTAAGGTAGATGCATTGGGGGCTCCATCAAAGGTGCCTGCCAATAACCACACCTAAGAAGCTGTGAGACTTCTGGTACTTGATACCCTGGTCATTGAGAAAAAACATGGTACGCGCTGTGGGTTTGCGCGTAAACGCGATTAACGCGCATTTTTCGATAGACACACTAAGGCCTTGTTTGCGGAGATACGAACAAGTTCGGGTGCCTGCCCGCTGAATTCTTGCGCGCACTTGAAGATGAATCGCTGCAGAAGACCAAAGACAAATATCATCAGCGTACATTGATAGGTGAATTGTCTTGGGTAATATTTCAGCAAGGCCAACCATATATGGTTAGGTTGAAGAGAATAGGGTTCAATACCCCGCCCTGTGGGACGCCACCGTGACAAAAACAAAATGACAAGGAGACGGTTAGCTAGGACTAGGAGACAGTGTTGTTACTAAGCACCGCGAAACTGATACTAAACTAATACAAACGATACAAAACTTATAAATGGAACACTGTATACATACTGACGACACACAAAGCACGGTGGAACATGACACACCGCATATGAAACGTTCCGCTAAGGCGGGTAATTTATAGCGACCACGTAGCCAATTAAATTTTTTAGCCCGCATATTAGTGCACTTATTTCGTAGGATGTTGATAAAGCTGCAGCCGACAATTTTGCGGCACTAAACATCTGGTACATCGCGGGTACATGAGCTCGGGCTGCTGGTTGCCGGAACATTCTTTACCATTTATGCCCAATCAAGGCGGCGGAAAGAGCGGGGTCTCCAGACATACATTCCAGAATGCCTTGAGCTCGGGCCGCGTCCTGGGCCCTCACAATCAACCGTTGCTGGTCCTCGAGGTCGCAGCTGGCCAAGGCTCTCTCCCAAAGCTAGTTGGTGTGGTAAGGGTTCGGAGGATTTAATGGTGCCTCTCTGCAACCCCCTATTATGTGCCTGAGGGACACGGGCTCTGCGCAGAAGCGGCATTGCGGAGAGAACGGAACCTCACGGCGACGCCGACGTTAGAAGTGCGCCCGGAGTGTCCATATAGTTGCTATCGCAATAAAAATCCAGCAAGCAAGACAGACACGAATATTTTTACGGAAATCAATCGACGGAAGTGAGCTTCCAATTCTAGGTTATTGCTTTGTTAGGAGCTCCAATCTGGCCTAGTCCGTGGAACATCTAAAGACGAGGAGCAAAACACAGCACGCCGTTGTTTGTGTTGTCTTTCTTTGGCGGTAAACTCGTCAATTGCTCTAGTTGCTCTGCGATTCTTTACAGAATATTTCTTTTCACAGAATGCAACAAAACAAAATGTTTGCACCACTTTAAATTATTTCCTCTTGCATGCAAGTTTGTTATTGTATCCTGTCTAGAAAAAGGAGCAGAAAACTACTATATTAGCTTTTTTTTTTGCGACTCAATGCAGAGATTGATATTACGTAGTCGACGCCGCTTGATTCAAGTCGAGCGCGCCTGCTGTACTCAGTTGACTGCATTAAAATGGCTGTTTTAAAGAAATGCAACGTCAGAACCACACTATAGCTTTAGGGTAAGGAGGGATGCGCGTTTAGGGGTCGCTATTTTTCAAGGTGGTGGTTTCATATCGATCATGGCGCTTTCTTTGCCCACCTTCCCAGATTTGGCATGGCCGCTTTTGCTGGGTCGGTCGGTATCTCGGAAGCTATATTTGTGGATAATACGCGAAGTTTATGTGTGCGCCGAATTCTAAACACTAGCATACAGGTATACAGTGCAGGTTGTCCCACATAACTTGAGCCAATGTTTTAAAAATGAAGGCGCTCCGGACGCGAGTTGAACCGAATGCATAATGTTGGCACTGGCCTAGAGTTACTCACGGTATTTTTTTTATTTTCTCCTTAAGTAACGCTTTAGTTATGTTTAATTAATCAAATTTTTAAGTACTGGCTGCAGACACCAAGTGTGACACGCAAAGTTGTAGAGCACCTTGAGAAACCTCTCAATAAATTGTTTCCAACACGACATATCTCACGTGGTCCATTTTTCCGCGTTCCACAGAAATCCCGCGAAAATGCCACGTGGGTTGAGAGCGCACTATTTTTGTGCTGCTCTCAAGGGTGCGATGGATGAACAATGTCGGCTGCAGCGAGAATGGCCCGCGACAGGGTGTTATGCCTGGCGTAGGCATCTGGGCATGCGGCCCTTATCGCATGACGGTGCAAATGCATGCTGCTGGACGAGCAGTACGTTGCCGAAACGATAAAGCGTCTAAGGCCACGAAAAAAAAAAAAGAACCGGAAGCAACATTTTGATTCTGCGTGAAAGAAGGAAAGGCCGAAGTGCAGTGGCGTAGCTAGGTCGTCTGGCACCCGGGGCCCGACTGTCACCCCCCCCCCCCCTGGTGTAGTCGAGGAAGGCGAGGATATAGACAATTTCCGGGTGTCTTCAGACGTATATGACACATCCCCCCCCCCCCCCCCCTTTGCTACGTACGCCACTGGCGAAGTGCGTGGGCAGATGGAAGGCGATGACGGCTGCTACAATGTTGCCTTTGTACACAATGACCTTGTAGTAGTTTTCGAATTGAACGATGATGCTACAACTTTAAACCTTAGGGCTCGACTAACAGCCGATAAATCACACGGGGACAACACTAACTAATGGTAAAAAAAAATCCTTGGCTATATTCAAGGAAGATTACGCATGTCTTCTTCGGACGACGACTCTTCGCACTGGCCCCGTCTGCTCTCCTTCTCACACTTACTGTCTACCAGACGTTCTTTTTTGATCTCGCACCCCGCACGTTCGCATTGCTTCGTGGTCGCAGTATATCGGGTGGCCGCTCCTGGCTTCACACTTGTGCACCGTGACCGGCGCGTCAGTCCCCGAGAGAGTGCGCCCGCAGGCTGTTCCAGTTTACCGGATGTAGATCATACATTATGTACCTCGTTTGAACCAATCCCAGCGAACTGCAATATATCCAGAGCTCCTCAGGCGCCCGTATCCCTGTGTCTTCTCCACAGCAACGCTATTTGTCTGTGACCAACGTTGAGCCGCAGATGTGGCTTACTCCAATGAGGAAAGGGCGGATATGGTTTTGACTCTAGGTCGGTCAAGTGGACATAGAAGGCGCGCAGTTCAGCTATTTCAACGTTGGCATCCAGGTATGCGTCCGACCTCAATGACGATTGCGCATGCATATGAATCGCTGAGACAGACGGAATTTTACGAAGAAACAACCTAAATCTTCAATCCTGGGCGAGGACGCGGAGACTGATATTTTGTCAAA
This sequence comes from Dermacentor andersoni, assembly GCF_023375885.2. Classification (NCBI taxonomy): domain Eukaryota; kingdom Metazoa; phylum Arthropoda; class Arachnida; order Ixodida; family Ixodidae; genus Dermacentor; species Dermacentor andersoni. The sequence goes on from NC_092824.1 coordinate 50,298,549, forward strand.
GTTTTCTTCAGACCCACATGCAAGTGTTCGCAGTGTGGGTGCTGAAGCTGGAGTGTCAAAGTCTTCAGTGTGGCGAGTACTCAAGAAGAGGCCTCGCCTCGTGCCTCGCCGCGAAAAGCCGTAGCAGACGACGAACGGGGTGCGCCATACACGCTGGCATATTGTGGAGAAGGCTGGCGCTGGGCCAGTTCCCGCCATAACAAATTTCACGTTGCGCTTCTTCCATCATGCCCACTTTTTTGGGACCCCCTAATCATATTTGAAAGCATAAAGTTAGCTTGATATATTTAACCTAACGGCGCGGAGTTGTAAACTATTATAACCAGCTTCGCCCATCGATGCCTTGTGGCATTAAATTTTTGGATTATCAAATACCGGAACTATAGAACTTTTATATACAGAGGCTGTCGAATTTCATTTTGTTATCACCGTTTATCCTAGATATGTTGGTGAAAACAATCTTCAGGAATGTCGACAGCTTGGCGGGTTGGTGACCAATAATTTTGGCAGCAGTTGTGGTGTGCGGTTTTTCTGCATTTTTGTGTCGTGTTATTGTTTTGTGCTTCATGCGTTGATAAGAGAACACTGTCCAACGTGGAGTGCTATTACAATACCATTACAACTCTGCTTTGAATTTTTTCTATCGGCATGTGACGTAGCTTGTTATCGCGCTACCGCGTACACCCCTTGAAGATGCATTACCAACAAGCCCACATTGCAACCCTTGGGAACTTTATTTCTAGTAGCTTGTTATATTTTTAGGCTGTTTCAGCATAAGAGTTACACTAGCACACGTTCCCTGGCAGGAGCAAAAAAGAAATAACGTAGAGATTTCACATTTATCTTTCAGTGCATAGATCTTGGCTTGTCATATGCCAAATTTTCTTCTCACTGATATCATGCCGCGTCCATATTTTGCTGCTTCCACTGTCTATTTTACGTAATAATTTGGTATATCCCTTATTGTATCCTTGTTGATCAGTTTTGACAGTTCTGCGAATTCTGTCTGGTCTCTCGAGTTGAACTGTTTCATTCTTTGTAATTTCTTTATTAGGTCCTTCGTTAATTGCTTGGGAGAGCTTACCTACTGGTTGCCTTGGTGCGTTGCCTCCCACTTCGAGTGCTGTTTCTGAAACCAGCCTAGTTGCGGTTTCATTCATTATCTATATATGTCATTTTCATCTCTCTGTTCTAAGGCTGCATATTTGTTTGCAAGTACCAGCCTGTCTGCTTTTACTCTTACTGCGTCTAGGTTTACCTGTTTCTTCTTGACCAATTTTACTCTTTCTTCAAGTTGAAGTGAATCCTAGGCCTCATTAACCTATGATCACTGCACTTTACCCTGCCTAACACTTCTGCACAATGCTGGGATCTGAAGAAAGTATGAAATCTATTTCATTTGTTATTTCACCATTGGGGCTTTTCTGGTCCACTTTCTGCTGCTGCGCTTCCTGAAGAAAACTCAGCGCCCGTCCACTCTGTGGAGAAGGATGACCAGCGAAGCTGTGTATGTGGGCCCCCTAATGGCGAACTGCACTTCCGCCGCGGGTCGGCCCGGCGTTGCACTATCTTCGGGATCGGCCCACGTGTGGGGAGTGCTTAGTGCCTGCGTCACCTCCGTCGCGGGTCGGCCCGACATTGCACTATTTTCGGGATTTTTTTTTCTACACGCGGACCCGATAGTGGGGAAACTAGCCCTTAACAGCTTCGCTGTAGAAGTGTTTGTTATTCGCAGCGTATTCCTTTCCGCGAATTTTACAAGCATTTCTACTCTACTGTTACGAGAATCGACGCCGTAGTTGGAAATTGCTGGTTCACTAGCATTCTTTTTCCCCAGTCTTTCATTGAACTCGCCCATAACTACAGTATAGTGAGTTAGGTTAATTTTAACATTTTGTCTTCTCTCTCTCTCTCTCTCTCTCTCTCTCTCTCTCTCTCTCTCTCTCTCTCTCTCTCCTATTTTCACGTGTAGGGTAGAAAACTGGACAGTCTAATTAACCTCCCTGCCTTGCATCCATGCCTCCGTCCCGTCTATTATGAATGGAGTTGCCGTCACTTGCGCCATTTCGGCAGTGCGAGAAAAGCGAATTTGACGGGCAGTTTTGGTCGTATTCGTGACCGCTAGAAATGAAAGGCAGATATTGGGAGGACACATTGTAACTGGCACTACGTTATGGGCTTCGCATCGGGCACGTTAGTGAACGTACTTCAGGAGCATTTTAACCGCTAACGTAGAATCTCAAGAGTGAGACGTAGACACCGCAGGTGCGCTAACATCAACAATGTATTCGCAGAAAAATTATCAGACTTATATATCGTGTGTGAACAAGAAATATCGGAAACCGACGGGTTCCATTTTTGGTAGTCACGCTCACATATAGCCAAAAGGCAATGAAGCCGATGAAAGCATAGGGATAATTAAGCTGAGATTGAACTTGAAATCTGGCAAATACTGAGGAAAAAGGAACAAGAAAGTGGACGAGAAGATAACATGTCGCTGATGGGAAGCCACAACATCCGCACTACGGAGTGATGGATATAACCTCCGCGTTAGTGTAATTGCATTAACTAGTAATGCGATAACCTCCGCAGAACACGCAATGCGGAGGTTGTGGGTTCGGCTCCCACCAGCGACAAGGTATATTTTGGTGCACTTTCATTTCCTATTTTCCTCATTATTTTCTACATTTCAAATTCAACCACAGCCTAATTACCTCTATGCTTTCCTCGGCTTCACTGTCTCTTGTCTGTATATGGTCGTGACCAACAAAAACATCCAGTCCCTCGGTTTCCATTATTCGCGTTCATTCATAGCGAGGGTGACTAACCAGGCAGCCTCGGTGTCATTAGGTGGCATACGAGAGTATTAGCTACGGGTCTGCTCCCAAGGTCACGTGTTACGTGTCGCCATCGGGCAAAAAAAAAAAAAAAGGATGTTCCACATCCGTCCACCACGGCCTTCAGTGGCGCTGGCCAGGAGTCCCAGGGCTAGATCTAGTACACAAAAATATCCACGATTATGGCCGGATTGGTGGCCGTCGCCATAGAGTTTCTCACTATATTATATATACTACCTAGAGGGAAATTTGGCGCTGCTGCGCTGTGGTATGCATGGGAATGCCGGTATATTGTGACTTCGGATTGGCATCGTTCGTTCTCGGAGAGCCAGGACACCTTGAAGACGCGCCTGGCAAGCACCGTTCCGGCTGTCACAGTGATTCATTTCCTACTAAAACAGCCCGCAAAAAGCTGTTTTAGCTTTATTATTACACAAAAACATGTTTTGTTTAACTATGAGAACTTGTTATTGCATGTACAATTATATGAAACGTAAAAAGTATCAGCGGGCCGCAAAAGTTGGAGGACAGACGACAAGGTTCGCGATCGATTTGAAACAGTTTGTCGTCTGTCCTTGCTTTTCTTCGCTTGGTGATGCATTGTAGGCGAGTAAAGATGTAATATGCGTGAATGGAAACATTTTATGAAGCTTTTACTTCAAGAACGCGTTATTTGTGTAGCCATATCCACGTTTTAGACGAAGCCTCTTACAACGCCAGCCAAACACGAGCCTCGCAGACAGATATACCGTCATTCCCTTGAGGCACAGCGCCCCTTAAAAAACTCTCATAGACGGTGGCGCCGGATTTCCCTCTAGGTGTTATAGTGAGAAACTCTATGGCCGTCGCCGTAGCACAATTGGTAGTGCAACGCACGCGTAATTAATATAGAGTTTGTGAGCTCTGCTCCCACCGGCGACAAGGTATGTTTTCGTCAACCTTCATTTCCCCCCTTTTCCTCAATATTTGCTACATTTCAATTCCAACCAGAGCTAATTACCTCTTTGTTCTCCTTGGTTTCATCGCTATATTCGCTTTACACGGTCGTGACTTACCATACGTGTTCATTCGCCCAAACTTCCTACTGAAAACGTCCCACTACTCATTCTAAAAGGAGCAGTGGGTTATCTCCCTTATCAAGTATATCGACAGATGCCGCGCTTACACACATTGCACCAATCCTCCTGATAGATTCAGCTCCTATTGTTTCCCTTGCACCTTTGTGTCTCGACGGAACCGTGCATCCTTTAAACAATGGAGCGCGGCCGTATTCCCCATAATGAACACAGATATGACCGTCTCGGTAAGCATTAACTTTCAGATGTGTGCTCTCTTAGTCGGCCATTCAACATTTCCTTCCACACGACAATGGCATCTTCTTGTAAATCAACGCTTCTACGTATCTTCTTCGAGCAAACGGCCCCGTCTCGCGGCATGGGTTTGTCAACCGGCAATCCTTGGTCAGTTAATCTGTTACAGAAAAAAAGCAATGTTTGAGGGCACTAATGCCACTGCGGGCAAGCGCATAGTCACGTGATGCTTTTTCTGATTTCACAAGCTTTATTTGGAGGCCTGCAGAATAAAACAAGAGCCACCTTAATGAAAAGAGATCAATAGGAGATTTATCAATGCGCTCTGCAACTTCTTCGTTGCAGGTTATGCGAGGAAATGAATACTTGAAAAGATGGCAAATAGGCGGTGTCCAAATCTACGCCCCAGCAATGGTTGCTTCTGAGTAACAGAAACAGATCTCGAAGGCTATGCTTTTGCGGGCTGCATGCGATGGAAGTGATTGCGAAGCTGAAAACACGTCATGGCCGATATTTTTTAGGCACTAACTATTAATTTTGGATAATTAAACATTCGAGCCCACAGCAATAATCTCAATTGTTCAAGAGTAGTCAACAATGTTCAGCGGTTGCATTCGCGTAGGGCACAACGTTTTGTTTTTTTCCCCTAGGTTGGCACAAGTTGACAGAAACAAACTGTAAATAAAATAAAATTATGCGATAACTTTGCCATATGAAATCTTTTCTGCACTCCTTTTCGCAAAATCATCTTTTCCAGACATTTATTTGTAGCAATGACTTTATACCAGATTTCTTCAATCATACCTGTTACGAAACGCCGGGCATGCGCAAGTACCTTTCTGTGAGATGTTAATTCACCTTCTGAAGTGCTTGAAATGGCTAAACAGACTTAAAAAAGGCAGTTATTGAACATACTGTTTGACTTCGCACCCGCCGTGGTTGCTTCGTGTCTATGGTGCTGGGCTGCTAAGCACGAGGTCGCGGGATCTAATCCCGGCCACAGCGGCCGCATTTCGGTGTGGGCGAAAACACTCCTGTACTCAGATTTAGGTGCACGTTAAGAACGCCCAGGTGGTCGAAGTTTGCGGAGTCTCTCACTACCGCGTGCCTCATGAAGAGGAAGTTATTTTGGCAAATAAAACCCCATAATTCTTTTTGTTTGACTTTGCTTACAGTGCAAGCTTACATCTTTTGGTAGTGCTAAAAAAGAAAGTGGCATTTTATACTTAGCTTTGTCATCCCAGGTGACACGAGAGTAAACGGAACTCCACGCTGTTCGCCAATCAAATTTCAGGCTTTTGAAACAAGGGGCCAATGGGGTCTTTCGCAGCTGGTGTGGTCGAAATTCTCTTGCTAATACAGCTCTCTGCCACATATTGCTTAAACGGCCCCTCACCAGGCCCCGTTGCAAATTGGCTACGCACTGGAAACTGTAAAACGCCGTCCAAGGAGCGTTTTACCGATATATATATATATATATATATATATATATATATATATATATATATGAAATTGGTTGATTATTGGAGGAGACAGAAGAAATTAAGAGAGCGTCACTGCCAACAGATAAAGCCAACGGAGACACTCTCTTCCTTTACCTCTAGTAGCATTTCCAGGCGGTGTTCCTTCCCTGGCTTCTCCCATACCGGAGCCGAGGGACAGACCACGGCGTCGATTCCCACCTCCATCTCGCCCCCTCTGTTCCTTTTTTTTTTTTTTTTTTTTTTTACTGCGTGGCGCATTTACAACGGCGGCTCTGCGCCTCCCGCGTTGGATGATTAGCCGAAGCCACGTGCCAAGGTGAGTGACGTAGATAGCACTGCGAGGAGGCATCCGTGCGTGTGACGTTGACTCTCTGGCGGGGGACGCAGCTTCCTCGATAGGGAAGGCGCGTGGCATTTGGTCTGAAATTTCGGCTGTTTCTCGCGGGCTGGCAGCGCCGCAATACTTTGCCCACACGATCGTTAGTGCGTGACGTACGCACTGCGCTTGTCTGTTTAAAAAATGGCCAAACCTGGTAAGGAGCCCCCCCCCCCCCCCCCTTTTTTTTTAAGCTTTCGGAAGGAAGTATGCCGGAAAGCAGGCCATACGATGTTTGGCCATACAGATCGCGTACACAAAAGCTGTTGTTCGCCTCCAAGTTGGATCGGACCACATTTCTTGCACACGAAAGCTTCGCCCAAAGGAAACTTCTTCATGCCGAACGAAACACCCACACACGCATACACACAAACAAACAAACGCAGTGCGATACTTCTAAATAGACGTTTATTTGATTTCACTCAAGTTGCCTTCCCCGCGTGACCAGGGAACACATCAACAACAAGGTTTCCAAAACAGAACGGCACCGGAAATGCCGAAAAAAAAAAAAGCACGGCTCTTAAACAAAACAAAACAAAAGTGCCAACAGGAGGAGTATATGGTCCACAAGAAAGACAGAAAGAAAGAAAACAACCTCATACTGTAGTGCCCGCAGCGTACAACACAGATTTAAAAAAAAAAAGAACATTACAGATGTTTAGCACAAAAACCGTAGTGTTGAAGATACAAACGCGTGTTGCGCACAGTATATGCATATATACGAACGTTGGTGAAGGCACTCCCGTTGAGCAAGACACGCAAAAAAGCATGTGGACCCCGCGCTGATATCGAAAAGCCTCTGTAGATTGGGTTGTCGCGGGCATCCGAGATAACAATGCGTAGTTTCATTAAGGCAGCCAGCAACGCTTGGTTCTGGAGGTACACGTGACACACACACACACACACCTACAGAGAGACGAAGACAGACGAGGCCGACAGTGCTGCTCGTCGGAATTTCACAGAATGCCACTTCGTTAGTCTACACACATAATATGACTGGCCTACAAAAACCGAAATCCTCACAGTCTACAGAAGAACGTCACGCCGTGTATTTCCCCTCCCTACCCCTTCCCACCCTTCTCTTTTTAACGACATGCGATCACGAAGTGAAGAGTAAATCTTCGTCAGGAAAGCAGACCGCTTCCATCGACGATGGCGTCAACGCTCAACTGCGGTTGTAATCGGCGTACTCCTGTCGGTTAGCGCTGACTGTCGTCTGTTGTCACCCATCTGCTAAGTGAAATAAATGGCCCGGGAAGGCAACACGCATCTCTGGATACATCGATGAAACCTTACGAAGGCACTTTCAGCACGGAGAAATCGTAACCACAAAAATAGTCGAGACCTCAAAAGGGTGTATGAACGCTTCGAACCAAAATCCGAGACGGCTGGCAGTTCACGCATCGTCCGGACGTCACAGTAGCGACTCGTCAAGGGCACACGCAGAGTTTACCGTACAGAATATGAACAGCAAAACAGAGCCGTACTGTGAAGCAGCCTTGTAGTGGCCAAAACGCCTATTAGCGACTTCCTTTTGGCGAGACTATTGTGAAGCCGTAAAGCACAGCCGTCACAGCTGCAATAATATATATTATCCAGAAATATAAAGTAGTAAAAAATCGCACGATGAGCGCTTTCATAGAATATGACCGCAAGTTAGGAAATTAGACAACGCACAAAAAGGAAATGTAAATACGAGTCAAGCGACGCCTTGCAATTTAAGAAACACTCGTCGGTTCCGGGTCCGCCAATTTACACGGCGTTCACCCAGTTCTATGCCGTAGAAGACGTAGTTTGCAGGCATCACATTGCACACAACCAATGAACTGAAGGGTCCGGCGCATTTCACACAACCATAACATCAAGAGGCAAAGATACGTGCATAGCTAAAACACACACATGCACGCACACACATACACACATTTATAAACAGTTATAATTGTAAAAATTTTCAAAAAACGCGAACGCAAACAGCCGCTATGTACCACAGTCAATGGACAACAAGTATGGGTCCCGAATTCCATTTTTTTAAGATAACCTTGACCACTGTAACTGATCACGAGGTCGCACACTTATACGTACGCATTTACATATGCAAAACATTTTACGTCGGCGGAGGATTGTTCCCCCCACAAGGCACAGATTGCGTTACACTTTGTCTAGCGGGAAACGTCACAACCATGTATATTATATAGCCAAAGTTGGTGAATAACACCACAGGTGACGTAGATACGGGGAAGGTGATGGTTAAGGCACTTGGTCCATCGTTTGATTCGGTGCGTAGTTGCGTAAACATAGCACGCAGGTGACAGGCTTGTAACGCAAATGTAATATGCAGAACGGAAACTGTTTAGGACTTCGTTAGAATAAAAGAAAAAAAATTTAACTATCTCTCTCTTTCCCCTCACAGTGTAGCGAATGCTACGGATCAGCTCGGAAAGTGAGCTGATATCCATATATAGCTGACGAGTATCGAGAACTGTAGAGGGAGCTCGTCTACTTTTCTGCTGCCAATCCTGTAGCGTGCGAGACGCCATTCGAACGCAAGGACCACGGACGGATTGTCGACGCAGAATGACCCAAGCACTTGCTACCTCCTAGAAACAGGCAGCGGGGTACAGCTCTTTCCCGATTGACTGGTGGTATACGCTCAGGCTGTTCATCGCGCTGCCCGGATTTGATAAGGCGGAGTAAAAAGCGAGAGGCAATAGCTCGACGCCATGGCAGTAACGGAAGACGTCCCTAGCACTAAGCATAAGAAAAAAAAAGAACGACGAGATAACCATGTCATTAATGGCACCGCTGGCACGGCCTATACTGTGTTATAGGCGCTGTTCGGTACGACATTTGTTTGATTCAGACAACGTTTTCCCGTATGTTGCTCATGAGTTGCACAAGCCCCGAATAGCGTAACACATACTGAATGCAAACCTTGGAACACAACGCTACAAGTACAGAGAGAGAGAGGGGGGGGAGAGAGAGAGTAGATGTTACGAGGCAAAGCTGCACAAGGGGTTTTTGTTATCCACGAGCGCTTTAAAACAGTCACGCATAATTTGCATCAAGGCTCAACACAAAGGCACGGCATTAACTCGGTAACGACCTCAACGCACTGGACGGCACTTCGAGAATGGGCAACGCTAGCTCGACAGATGCGAGCGACGGCTATGCGCGATGGCTACAACCACAATGAAGCGTACATGTCGACGTACATTAGGCGTCGCGCGGCGTCGGCGCGTTCCTTGCGGTTAAAACTGAAGCAGGTACACCCAGTGGCAGGCATCTCGGTGACTACAACGGCGTTGCAACGCCGTAAACAGGCGTGCCCGCGCCCTCGGTCTGCATCGTGCCGACAATACTTTCCTTGCGGTTGCGGATTAAAAGGAACTCGCTAACGGCTCCTCTCAAAGGTCACATCAAACGCTTCAGTAACTTCTACAGCGAACAGAAACAACAGCTCGACTGAAAATTGCGAACGCTGCGAGCGCATCAATAATTGTCAAAGTGGTGTGGTTGCACTAGCGGTTTTCTTCAACGGCTAATCAGATGGTATCCTTTATCCCTAAGACGGTGAAGCATTGAAGGACCTTTCAACGTACGCATAGCCAGTTATAATATCACCGTACACGCTCATAAATAAGAGCATGCGACCAAGACGACCGACGAGAATGACCGCAACCACTCGACAAGTATCCACCTTTACACCGACCAGCGTTGCGCGAATATGGAGAAACGGTGTCTACACGTTGTGAGCATCACGGGAAAGAAAAAAAAAAGAAAGATGCGTGCCCTCAGAATAAACGAGGACGCGAGTAGCGCACGGTCTCGCTTTCCCAAACCGTTCGTTCAACACACACACACACACACACACTCACGCACACACAACGCAACAGGCCACGGAATGTCAATTTTTTTTTTGTTTTCGCCGTTTTCTTCGCGTAAGTAAGCGTGTACAGAGACGCCGATGCGGGTCGCATCCGTTCAAACGGTCGGCGCAGTACAAGCAGACGGCACAGAATTTCTATCACGCGGACCCCGTACGATTACGAAAGTACTAAAGGCTCGAGAAAAAAAATAGAAAGAAAGAAGAAAAGAAAAAGGTAAGCTTAGTAGGCCATGAAGGCCGATCGCGCGTTTGATCAGGGAGACCTGGTTAAACTTCCTTCTTTTTTCGGATTCGCACCCGCCAGAAAAAGAGTTGCTGCGCTCACAGCGGGGAGGATGAAAGCGCACGGTTTCCTCGTTCCACAAACCAATAACAGTTAGGCGAAGGAAAGAAAACCGACCGAAACCCACGAGGAAACTACAAGCAGCAGCAGCAGCAGCAGCCAGTCTGCCCCGAAGCCACGTGAACGGCGATGCAGCGTAAGACTCCGCGTGAAACACTGGGGGAAAAAGAAAGAGAGAGAGAAAACCAGCTCGCATTTTAATGCACTTTAACGCGGCGCTCGGCACAACCGAGTAGGTATACACCGTAGGCGTTACAGCTGAAGTCTGTGAGCTCCGTGATGAGACATACTGGACTAAAATGGGGAGTCGGTCCAGTTCTTCTAAACTGGGAGTTGGTAGGTTAACATCGTTGAATTCGAATAGCGCGATGGCATCAGACGACGTACGATCGCTATCGTCGTCTGCTCCCTTCGCGCTGTTTGATTTCGGCGATTGCGGTGTCGAACGCATAGAGTGGCGGGTCAGTCGATGTACAATGGCGACACTATAACAGGACCATACAGGGGTGCAGGAACGTGTTTTGTCAGAGACGACGCATAAGCGACGGTATCACGTCCGTTGTCTTCGCTATCGCTTGCCAGAAATCGCAAATTTTCGGCAGCACGACATACAGTGGGTTCTGCATGTCGAGTGTTGCAGCAGCCACCTACGAAAAATGCGTCTGTCCTCGCCACTTAAGGTGTCGTCTGTCGGGTCCCAGCAGCTATCGCATCCCGTAAACATAACCGACCCTTGTACGGCTGGCCGCTTTATGTGCTCGAATGCCACTCGGAAAAGAAAGTCTCGGCCGCAAAGCTATACCGATCGTAGATTTCTAGGAGCCTTTATCCGGCGTCTTTCGCAGTCAGTTCTGTAGCCGTGAACTTCAAGGGTGTGCAGTGCCCCGAGACAACAGGACAGCAACAGGCTCAACATAATTTATTTAGGGGATAAAAGAAAAATACAAATGAAAAGTAGTAAGAAATATGTAGCTTCGGCTGGAATACACTTGAACCAAGCTAGAAACCTTACGGCATTGAGGACGACACAAAAAGGAAAGATCGCCACGAAAAGTGAAATCTTGCTCGAGATGGAGGATGTCTGAGCACCTGCACGAATTTACAGGTCTAATTCTTATTCGCGCATTACCCAAAACGTAGAAGTCACAGTTGCAAGAACAGCGAGTTCATTAGGGACGCGCAGCGGCTAGTCGAGAGAACGTCGGAGCGAATTAAGACGCTGAGTTTAGATTAATGAAACAAAAAGGAATGACAGAGCGAGAGCGAGCGAGCGAGAGAGAGAGAGACGCTAAGTGAAAGGGGCAGGCTTGATAGCTGTTGTCATGACGCACATACACTTAGCAAACAATGTGACACGCGGCGGCATTCTTTCAGGTTGTATACACAGACGTAAGCTGCCGTCAGCATCGACGTCAACCGTTTCCGTGAAGGCGTCCTTGGGACTAAAGTCAGGATGCTACGCGCGGAATTCGGTAGAAAAAAAAAAACAAAACAAAAGAAGGCGCTACCCGAAGCGAAACGACCAACACTGGAAGCAAAGTCGCCAGAATCTCGGAGGCTCTCCGGCTAATGCTCACTTCCCGTGCAGTCATATCTCGCGACAGCAGATACAGTCGCCCAGCCGTGTAACTACGCATCTAGACAGCCCAAGATTCCCGATGATTGTGCAAGCATTCGACACTGGCTGGAGGCAGGGCACGCGACGAAACTTCCTTCAGGTACCCGAAACGCACCACCCAACTCCATCCCACAAGCTGGCTTTTTAATTATTTTGTTTCATTTTACTGTGGCTTTGCCTCTCACGTGTGCCAAGAACACAGGTTGGACCGCGTACACGATTACAACGTTTTTTTTTTTCTTTTTACTGGCCAGTATATAATTGAGAGCGACAAGGCCCGCCAACGATGTGATACGGTGTATCCCTCTTGCGTACAAGTAACGAGGCTGACAAGAAGTACAGATTAGTATAAGGCACTCTCGAAAAAAAAAAAGAAAGAAGGAGAAAGAGAGAAATGACGAGACAGGCTATGAGGTGCATAATGGCAACACGCTTTGTTTAGAAAACACGAACCGGCTACAAAGAGCGCAACAAAACGTCCGCCCGGACTTTGCAAAAGGCAACGGTTAGGAATGATTTTCATCACGGACCCTTCGTTCAAAAATTGTAACGACGTAAAAAGTAGACTATAAGGTATATGTTCAACGAAAAAAAATAATTACGGACGCTGTGTCCAGTCAACTACAGTCACACCAAACAAATGGTGCGAGGTTTTCTGCAGTGATGTAGCCAGATCGCCCTATATTAGCGATGGGTTAAGAACGTGAGCGTTGTTACGTTTGCGGGCCAATCACAAACAACAAAGCCGGTCCCTTTACATGTACGGGCAAAGTTGCCCAGGCACTTGCCTTTTTTTTTTTTTTTAATTTGACAGGCAGCGACCATAAGGTCACGCCGGTTTACCTCATCTTACAGCAGCTGCCGGTCGATCTACTGAAAGTACGTAGTCCTATAGAGGCGAATTTTAGCAGACGTGTATTGAGCACAAAATGTTTTCAGCCCATGTTACAATTATAAAAAAAAAAATGTAGCTACAAGATCACGCTAGCAAACCCTTAACGTAAGTGTGACGCATCGCCAGTCTGAGCCGCACGTGCTTCTATAACATCGTAAATCACGTGACGTTATACGTGGCCTCGTGCAGTCGCAGTGTATACACGTGGTATTCAACTCGGGGCAAATTTTCTCGCTTAACAGGCGACAAAAGAAACCAGCTCGGAGAAAACAATTACACAACGCACACAAGAGGCACTCCAGCGCCGACAAACACTCACTCATGCCGTTGCGTAATAACACCACCCGGCGCACAGCGTAAGTGTCCCCACAGCGATCGTCTTTTTTTTCTCTCAGGCTGTCACAAAAGCGTCGGGGGTGCGCGCACAGACAAGACGGAAAAAAAAAAAAACTATACGAAAGACCGGAGCTGCTCACAGCGAACACCCGCCAAACAATATGGCTGCCACTTATGACGTCACCAAACAAGGGGCTCCCTCGACACGAAGAAGGTGACGGACGGCGACACAGTGTCCAATCCCCGCTGCCCTTGCGCGCGCCTCTCTACATCTGCTCGATGATCTTGTACTTCTGGCGCAGGTCCATCTGCGTCTCCCTCGGGTCCTTCTTCTTCCGGGAGCGCAGCAGTTCCCGGAGCTCGGACGCCTTCATGGTCAGGTTGAGGCCGTCGTGTCCGGGCGGGGGCAGCGAGCCGCCGTTCCTCAGTGGCGCCGCCGCGCCGTTCTGGCTGGGACCGTTGTTGTTCTCGACGTGGAGCGCCGCGGCTTGCCTGGCGGCGGGCTGGGGAGGCGCGACGAGCACGGCTCCGCCCCGCTGCGGCGGCGGCTGCAGGTCCGAGATCCGGCGCACCTCGGAGTTGTTGATCTGCACGTCGTACGCCTTCTGGACGTCGTACGAGCCCGAGCCGTCGGTCCGGTCGGCGCCGGTCGTGATCGTGGTGGCGGTGTTCTTGATCACGGCGGTCGTCGTCGACTCGGTCGCGGAGCTCTTCTGGTCGCGGCCGAAGGAGACCGGAGAGTCCCGGGGACTCGAGGACGTGGAGGAGCGCAGGTCCGAGCTCCTGGAGCCCCCGCCGTTGACGGCCGAGGAGCCCTTGTCCGAGACGGGGGTCTCGAGACGCGGCGTCGAGCGGTCGTCCCCTTCTTCCTCGCTCGTGGGCGTCGGGGAGGCCGCGACCACCTCGACGGACGACGTGTCGTCCTCGTCGCGGCTCTGGTGGGCGGCCGCCGCCGTTGCCACGTGCGAAGCCCTCTCGGGGGCCTGCGGGGGAGTGGACTGCGGGCTGGGCGTCAGCAACGGCGTCGAGCTCTTGGACAGGTCATCCTGATGCTGCGCAGAGTGAACGAGAAAAAACTTGAGTGTATCGTCGCGAGAAATACTATAGCGACAAGCGTACGCGAACCCAAGCTACCTCGACACAGTAGCCTCCTTCGTCTCGAGCAACCGCTGTAAATTTCACATTGTCTCTGGGTTATGGAGAAAACGTGGCAAACCCCGCAGACATAAATAACGAAAAAAAAAACACCCAGAAAACATCACAAGGCTGCACCAAGTTCGCGCTCACCACCGCGAAACAAAGTGGTACATCAAAGTGACCAACAATGTGACAAAAAAAGAAAGTGACCGACAAGCGGCCAATAAACAGACAAAAAAGCACCACGCTTCGTACCGCGATGAATTTTATTTGCTTGACTGACGCGGAGGTGATCAAGAGTTTTCGGACAAGAAATGCCTCAAGGCAAGAGCCAACGCTTGTACGTACGAGGGGACTTGTTTTCGTCAGGGACGAAGACAAAAGTGCCTTTGTTCTAACAGCGACTCCCTTGTTCGACCACTCTTTATATCACATCGTCTTTCTTTGGAACGCTGTCTTGTCTGAGTTACTGGCACATAGATGCAGCTGACACGTGTACCGAGTATGCGAGCGCGTCACTCCGGATCTATTTTGACCAGCCTGGATTCTCTAACGGGCACCTTAATCTGAGCGCGCGAGTGTTTTCGCATTCCACCCGCAGTGGAATGCGGCCGGCGCGGCCGGGTATCGAGCCGGCGACCTCGTGCTCAACAGTGGTACCCCACACAGCAACTGAGCCAACGCCGCAGCGCGGTTCGAAACAGCCGTAACGTCAGCTACAGTTTCGGCACACTCGGCAAAGACGAAACCCAGGAGTGATCGTCTGCACAGAGAAATTTCGAGACAGACGCGCAGAGAAGAGGGTATTGAGACAGACATTAAAAAAAGAAGAAAAAAAAAAAGAAGAAGGGGGAGGTTACGCTCGGTGGGAGGACGTCAGCAAGAACGATAGGCACGCATCCCGTGGACGTACTACACACACACACAACGCGGTTGAGTGCGGAAATTCATTTCGCGAAGGTTCGCCGACCGTGGCGTCGACAAAGAGCGCGCGGCGATGGCCCCGCAGGTCAACGCGGGTGCGCTGGAAATAATACCCCCCCCCCCCCCCCATCCACTAAGCACGCGGCTTCCTTCCACGGAGAGAACGCAACCTTTCGCGCAATTCCCGCGCGTCAGACTGGCTGCTCTCAGGCTCGGCAGAAACTGCGCAACGGCGATAATGGACGGCATCACGAGGCAAGCGCCGAAGGAGAACGACAAACAAAAACGGAGAGAACGAAAAAAAAAAAAAGAGGAGGATGGGATGAAATAGGCCTCGGGAGCATCTAATAGCGGTTGCAAGTCGGGAAGTCGTGCGGTCGGAACGACGCGCGGTGCTTTTGGAGAGTTGCTTCGGCTGCGATCCCGTATGTGAAACACCGAGCAGTCCATGCTCTTCGGACTGGGACGGGACGTCCCATTCACGGCATGCGGGAGCGCGCTAGCTTTTCGACCGCGAGCGTATGGGCGATAGGCCGGACCCACTGAACTGTCTCGTTTCGTAACGAGCGATAAACCAAGAAATGTGATAGCTCGAGCATATGCACGTACGTATATGGTATGGCCGTTTTTGGTTAATAGCTCGAGAGTAGTGACGACACCACTTTTCCTCGCATACACGGATGCCGATGGACGCGAAATAGACGTGAACGGAACAAAGCGTGGCTATCATACGGCTGCAAATGAAGACCGTCACGTCTCAAAGGAAGGCGTGCAGTCGCACGAAACGTTGACTGTGCCGAAGAGATTTCACGCCTTTCAATTTGGGAAGCCTGACTTCACTAGTCGAGACTACTGCCGTGACAAGTGACGGTGACTCCACATATGGAGGGAGACGAGGTGCTCGACAGTCGCGCCTCTTGCGGGGCACGCAACGCGTCCTGTGCAGTTTATTACCCTCACTACTACTCTCATTACCGCTCGTTCCGTTTACCAAACGAAACGGGCATTGTGTATCCCGGCTCTCGAACACGCTTCTTAAGTGCTAAACGGGCATTCACCACTGTGCTGCCCTGCGCGCAATGAACGAGAGGACACTGAACACTTCATCTGCAATCACAACTTCTTTGCACTCCAAAGGACCGCACGAAATGCACCTCAGGGTCCACGCATCGAGTCCCGCGCTATACGAAAGCGCGTTTAACTTACTTTTGCGTGATGCTTTTGCCAACTCAGTACGACACCTTAATCCTGCATGTTGTGTGTTATGCATGTTGTGCATGTTATGCATGCATGTCTGCATGTTGTGTGCGTGCATGTTTGTGCTGAAATGTCGTACGCCATGTGTGCATCGCTTCAATTTGTCACAGCATTCAGCTTGAGTTGGCGCCATGCCAAGCGTGCAGCGACGCCTTTCGTTAAGGGGGGGGCTTCTCTCCGCGTGAGGTGCTGGCGCAACGAAGGCGGCTTACACGCGCCAGCATGCGGTACACGCGGACTGCAACTCCTCGGCATCAGTGGTTCAAGTCTGCAGACGCGTGCCCCGTAATATGGTGGACACGCCGCTCGGCTGAGGGAGTTCTTCACGGCATTTCCTCGCCGAAGAAGGGGGGGGGGGGGGGTTCGCGGCGCCACTTCTCAGGACGCGCGGTCTGCGAAGTTTCGGCGGCGGGGCTTTAGAAAAGCAAGAAATACGAGAAGACGTTAAAGGAAAACGCGCAGAAAAACCAAGCGGGGGAGAACAGCTAAAGCAAAGATATCTTTTCACGACTGGCAAGGTCGCTGAAAAGGGTCGCATAAAAAAAAAAAAATAAAGGCGCTCTCCTCGTGGACTCGATAATGATCCGACGCCAACGAGCATTAGTTCTTTTTGTTTTTTCTTTCCTTCATGGGAGGTAGTTAGGAGTGGAGCACGTCAGTTTTTTTTTTTCCGCAGGTGTCGCACAGGCCGACCGACTATAATGCAACAGTGCAAGCGCCAGAAGAATGCCGGAAGTACCGAAAAAAAAAAAAAAGCTAATTCTTTTGCGTTTCTACTGATTTTTTGCAGCCTTCCATAGGCTATAGATACCGAGCCCGTTGTTGCTTACAGAAAACCAATGCAGTCATGCTGCTGTCTTTTGGTGACAAAAGTACCAAGTCAGTCGAAGTGGCTTAACTTATCCCTCAAATGGTCTCGCTGTTGATGATATCTTGCGAGCAGCCACAAGGAAAATTTTTGCAAATACTTCGGATGACTACAGAGGACAAATAGCACACGAATTAATTTATTTATTCGAAATGCTATCAATGGCGTTACAGATAGAAGGTGGGTTGACGGATGAAGTAATATAATGTTGGATAATATAAAGGACGAATGATTCAGGACTGCTTGTGACGATGGGCGGATACAGGTGGTTCCAATCCGAGATCGTCTTCGGCGAGTATGAATGGATGTATATACGCGGTACGTTTTTGGTATCGGAATATAATGTGCAAGCATTGGCGAAATAATAAAACTGGGACGATGATCGACAGGGTTCGACATACTGAGTCTAAGTGATGCGATCTAGCGCCCGGAAGCAATCAATACCTTCGCTACAACAGGTGCAGCGAGTTGGGGGGAGCAGGTGGGGGGGGGGGGGCGGATTTAATTTTGACCAAATCGGGATCGTTAAAATGCACAGTAAAATTTGTACACCTTTTCCTGAATGAACTCGGAAACTAAAAAAAAAAATATATTAATTGATATTGTATTAGATTGAATTAACCTTCTACTATACCAAAAAGCCACTCTTAGGGCTTCGTAAGTCAGAATAGAAGCAAAATCGAAAGACGCCTGGCGACGCCGCCTTGAACCTGCCGCACCAGCTAGTCGTGACGTCACAGATTTTGACGGCGCCTGCTATAGGGCCTAGTTACTGTTTTATCGGCAAATATAAGAGTATATTTTTTATTCTAAAAAAATATAGAGAGATTGAAGTTAGCAAGTTTCGAGAACTTTTAATGATCCACAAGTTTCCAAATATTAAGGGATACTTTGAAATCCGTGACGTCACACCAACAAACCGCCGCTGGGATTTCAGCGCTCCAAATTTGACCTTCGTTTTTTGACTCGTAATTATAGGGCTGTGCGAATATTCGGAACCTTTCGAATATACAATCCAAAAGTGTTTTATTCTATTCGGTATTCGAATCGAATAGTCGCTATTCGTAAAGGTGAATATTTTTTTTCGAATTCTTTTGGAATATTTAGAAACTTCAACTGCGCCAAAATGAACACAAAAATGGATCAAAAGTATGGTAAATTTTCACCCCCGCGGGCATGGTAGAGACAGAAAACATGATAGCTTGCGTAGTCGAACAGGCTAGGTCGCTTACGTCGCTACGTCGCCCATACTTTACAGGCTTTACCGCGATGATTCGCATTCTCTTAAGAGTTATTTGCACGCGAAGAAACTACTTGCCTGATCCTAATGCTCCGTTCATGCTTTTAATAAAGACCGCTTCATAACGTGCTATGTACTTACAGAAACTTGCTAACTTCAAGAATGCTGGGACGTGAACATCGATTTAAGTTATACGTGATAGTGGCTGTTCAGTATTCGAAAACTAGTATTCGATTTGATTCGCCTCCTGCACAGGATTCGGTCCGCATTCGATTCGGCCTCAAAAATCACTATTCGCACCCCCCCAGCTTGCAACCTACAACATACATACGATTGTCACGAAATGAACGAATGCAGAGTCGCGAAGGAATAAATTGAAAGTATAAACTGATTTGGTGCTTCCGTTGAGTGTGTCCCTTTAATAAGGAACCCTGGCGTTCCCAGCGCTCATGGGGACGCCGCCACGGAGCCTGAACGAGAATCAACGAGACGACGACGACCGGCAGGGGATCCGGGTGAACCGAGAGACCAAGGGCAGCAAACCGCTCGGAAAAAAGAAGCGTGTCGCCCGCGTGCGACACGCTCATCGCCAGCGACGAGGGCGGCGGCGGGCACGCGGTGGGAGGGCAGGGGATTGCGCAACGCCGACGCCGTACTCCTCGCAGCAGCAGCTGGACGGGGCCGCCGACCACGCGTCGTCTCGCTGGCAACAACGATATGCGCACGACGCTCGCGACAGACGGCGCTCGCGCCAGTCTCTCAGAGACACAATCGACTCGAGCGAACTCTCTCGGCCACGGCGAACGTCGATCGGAAGGGTTCGGGTAGATGGAAAGGGGGTTGCTGGAGGAGAGGGACGCGGTTACCCGATTTTGCACTGCCCCGACACACTGTCTGCAGGGGCTAATGCTTTGCAGATCAATTTTTAAAAGAAAAAAAAAGAAAGAGGCGGGATCACCGTTCGACATTACAACGATCCCAATTTCTGGAGAGAGAGATAGAGAGAGAGAGAGAGAGTGTGTAAGAAGTAAATTGGGAAAGCCTGCGGTCCACATCGTATGTACCTCATGCGCAGTCTACACCTGCACATCGGCTCGCAGTATGGGAAAGGCACGCGGAAGAGGATTGACTATGCAGAGAGGCGAAACAAGCAACTGAAAGAGCAAAATAATAAATAAATAATAAACCGCCTATCTCGCATTTGGAAGCAGGTGCAAGCGCGGATAGTGCAGTACATGAAGCAGACCCACGTTTGTGCTGGGCCGTCGAGGAAAACGAAGACCACAATGAGGGCGAAGACCCTCGAGCACCTACTCTGCAGCTGTCCTGCATTAGCCCAGGAGCGCGCTCCAGTCACTGCCACCTACCGACGGTATGGACTCCCGGCTACCTCAGAGACACACCTGCTCTTCCCGGCCCGCTACCACCTCCCAGCACTGGCAAGCCTGCTTGAATATGTGTACTCAAACGGGCTTCTAGATCGCCAATAGACTTCGGCCTCGCACGGCCACTGCCTCGAGCGCCGGCCATCGCCCCTGGATGATGCTGACGTCTGCTGCCTGAAACCTACTCTCCCTTTCCCCCTCTATCCTCTCATCTTTCATTCCCCGCCCCCATCCCCATTACGCTGCGCCGTGCTCCCATATGGGCTGCAGAATTGAGCGTATTTTCCCTCTCCCAAATCACGAAGAAGAAGAAGAAGAAGGGCGAAGACGTTAAAATTAAGCCACAGGTCTATTAGAGCTGCTTTGCGTAAGTTCACGGAAGCGTCCGGAAAGTTACGCTGCTAAAGCCACCGACCGCGTTGGTGAATATTTTTTAAATCTTTTTTGTGAATAAGCCCCATCAAAATTTTATTATTCAGTTGCTCAAGGAGAACTTTTTGATTGTTTTCCTTTTGTCCTTCGGTCTTCGCACTTTTCATTAATTACAGTGTGGCCAACAAAATCACAGGGGGCAAGGAAAGCGATCTGCGGCTCTGTTCACAAACAGGGACACTCACACACATAATGCGGGAATGCACCTCGCTCCCGTTTTCTCATCCCCCCGTCGGCAGCGAGACTGACTGGACAGTCTGGCTCAGGTCCGGGGACGTCGACCGACAGCTTCAACTGGTGGACTGGGAGGAGAAGGCCAAGCAGGCCCAGGGCCTCACTTGAGCCCGATCGCTCAGCCACCTCCCCCTTCCCCCTTTCAATAAAGTTTAGCACCACCACCACCAATCGCCCTCGTGGGTATGAGCCATGTGTTGAGGACACAACGACGACGACTGCGGCGCGGCGACGTTACAACGCTCGCACTATTTCCTTTAAACGGCAGCCTCAAATGACCCACACGACGAAGCTGCCTAAACACAGACTACACATAGACGGCACGCAGACTACACAGCTCAGATGTCACTTCAGCCTGCCTTTAGCCATAACTGGGTGTTGATGACGATGACACCGACCGCGGACGTCAACAACAGCGTCGGTATCGCTTCGAGTTGGCGAAGAGTTCGTATAGCAGCAATCGAACGTGCGACCGTGCGGTTCACAGCCGGCCGTCGTAACGACTGCGCCACGACCACACACGCAATGAATGCCGATAACGGTTCCCATGTTATACTTTTTGTTAACTTCCTTAAAATGTATTAAATGTATTTACTGCCGGACCAGCCGAGATGTCGTCCAGCGGTACATCTAAAATCATTCTCATTAGGTGAAAAAAAAAATGAAACTTGAGATTCGGTGCTAAAAAAAAAAGTTAGGGCTCACAATCAATGAACATGACTACAAAGCAGAATAGCTGTCGTTGCAAGGAAATTTCCCATCTGCCACTAGCCACAAGTATACGGTGGGACTATCCCTCGCCGGAAACCACAAATGCAGTCAGGTCTCAACGCGTTCTGTAGTTCTCACGGAAAAGCACCAGGGAATACAAGACGGAAATAAATGATTTCGAGATTGTCAGCCACACGATGTACTCAAGCACGCGGGTTCCGAGAATACGCAGGTTATTGCAGGCCAGAAGGAGGAAAACTACGCAGCGAGGGAGAGACCTTGATTTTGTTGCAGGTTCTGAGTGTATACGCATACACGTAGTGAACCAAACGATGAGGACCTCAAAGTCCCAAATTGGAATCCCTCGTCCAGGCCACTACAATTTTCAGGCTTGGAGCGATGGCGCCTGAAACCAGCGGAAAAGAAAAATTGCCGACAGCTAGCGGGGATAATATACTAGTAGACGGGTGCAACCAAATTAGGAAAGACCCCCTGAGCTACAGCGCAGACATTCCCTCACCAGAACAGGAACTGACGTTACCGGCGTAGCACCTGGGCACTACCTCCGTCGTGACTGTTTTTTTTTTTTAACCAGACACCCTTTAAATGCATCGTGCTGCGAAACGCCCTATAAAGAAGCCCGACTTGTGTCTACCTAATTTTTGGTTCTGCAATGAAATATCCGTAAGTTATACTCCCGCCTATAGCCCCCCGCTGATATTGGCGAAGGAAATAAACGCAGCAGCGGTAATAATTACGCCAGGGAGTAACCGCTGCAGACCGAACGCGATTGCCACAAACTGCGCGCCCAATGCGTAATACGACTCAGTCTGATGTTCTCTTTATTCACGACTCCGTCTCGTGCCAACGGGACGCAAAAGAATCCTGCCGAACGACCCGTCGTTAGGGTGCGTGCAAACTAGAGTATATTCCAGTACACTCTAGCGCAAACCGTTTTCCCGAGCGCTCGACACGACGACGGGTGAAGAGGCGAAGCAGTACACGGTGTGGGTGCCACGTGCTCATGGGGCGTGCCCAGCGCCCGATGTCGCGGAAATGAAGAAAAAAAAAAATCGCGGGACGCGCAGCAACGCGTCTCAGATAAGACGACGAGGAAAAACGTCCACGACACAGAGTGAGAGAAGAAATACAGGGGAAAATAAAAGAAGACTCGTAGGAGGATGACACACGGGCGAGCGAAACGAAAGAAAGCGACGCAAGCACCTTGAGTGGGAGGAAGGAAAAAAATCAAAGAAAAAGGAAGGTGCAGCGGGTAGTTTCGTAATCATGGTGGGGCGGGTATTTCAAAACACGGTTTATGCATACAGGCGCAGAACGTCGTACGATACTTCAGCCAAACAGACGCGCTAACAACGGGTGATAGATGCCGAACCTTATGTACTTATGGCTTCGGTTACACGATCACGCGCAGGGGGACACAATATTAAAAGGCAACGCACGATTTGCTTACACTATGCCCTTCCATGCACGCCCTGCTTTACAGTCTGCACGAACATTTTAGCAAGTATTAAGGGACTCCGAGTTCACGTAATCGCTCGCGAGTTCATTTCGAAAAGGGACTGACGGCGATGCGCGTTCTCGTGTGTACAACACCGGCCACGGTGGCTATGCTGTTCTGCTGCGAGCGCGATGCTGCGGGTTCGACTCCCGATCGCGGCGGCCGCATGTGTACAGGGGCGAAATGCAAAAAAGAAAAAAGGAAAGAAAACACATTCGTGTACTCCAAACGCGACACCCGGACAGCATGGCGGCCGGTGGCTTTTGCGGCACCGGTGAAAAATGTATGATGGGTGCGGGGCGCCAAATGCAGTCACAATGAATGTATTCCAAAGGCCGTCGCTTTCACTGTGTATAACTTACCGTAAGCTCGCGGTGCCCCCAGCGGCCACTGGTGGCGCAAAAAAAAAAAAAAAAAAAAAAAAATCTAGCGTTCATGCGCTCCGGATATCGCGTACTTAGGTCTGTGTACAGGTTAAGGAACCCCAGGCGGTCAAAATTATTCTGGAGCCACTCGACTATACGGCGCCCATCACAACCAATCGTGTAGTTTCGGAACGTAAAACTCCCCAATTAAAAAAAAAATAACGTATACAAGCGGCCCGTCGAACCAGGATATATCCGTGACTTCTGCAGCAACGCAAGCACACACCAGGTGCGTTTCGCGCGCAGGCAACCGCGAAACGCCATGGGCGAAATGCGGCCAACCCCGACGAGGCATGTGCGATAGTTTCGGAGACACATTTCCGCACCTACGGAGACACGAGAGAGAGAGGAAGAGAAAGACAGAGGGTGAGGCGGTTCGGCTCGCAAGTGCTCACAAGCTCGGCACACAAGTGCGCGCTCACGGTTGCGCGCGCATCAGCGAAAACGCGCGGGAAAACAATGAGGCCGCACACACACTACCGACACGACGACTGCCGCCACGCGCCATCGACCGCAGCTCCGGTTTCCGTCGGGGGGTCGGGGGGGGGGGGAGGGGGGTAGATGGTGGGGGTAGGGGAGACGTTCGTCCGCGAACAGGGAACGAGCAGGATGGCAAGAGGGAGGGGGGGGGGGGGGGTCACTCCGGACGCAGTCAGCCTGCGTGCTGGGCCCGAAGGTATCGACGACGACGACGATACACGTGGCCTCTTGAGCGAACAACCGGAAAAGTGCCCCTCTGTGCGAAATGAGTCGTACACTCTTCCTCCTGCCTTCTCAGTGTTCTGTTATACGAGGATTTGCTGTGGAGAGAGGCTAGCCTCGAGAGTGCTGCTCCATTTCTCTACGTTGTACAGCTACATAAAAACAAACAAATAAATGAATATAGGACAACCAAAACTAATAAATATAACGACGCTCGCAACTGTTCACTGTGCGAGAAGTGCTCGGAACTCTGGTCATGCCCCAAACGGAGATTAGGATCTCAAAGCTATACGGAATCTTCTCGCAGACGGACTTGATGAATTTCTTTCGAACCGTCGTTAACGTGCATTATTTTTTATTTGCTGTATGTTCACGTGACCTGCACATGTTTGTGTTGTAATCCTATAAGCCCCTATATTTCTTCTTCTTCATATTCTGTCTGTTCTACGGACTTGCCCTATCGGTGCTCTGCAATATCTTCTTATGGACTCTGCCCAGTGTTTAGCATTTTCATTATCTTTCTCGTGTTTATTTTTCAAACCTATGATTTTGGCATATATCAGGCCTTACCGGAGTGCAAAACTTCTCATATTTCACGTTTAATAAATAAGAGTGCGCGCCGCTAACCGAACGATATATATATATATATATATATATATATATATATATATATATATATATATATATAACGGGGCTTTCTGAATGAGTGAAAGTTGCGCAAGTTGGTAAGGATTCGCGTTAGTGAAAGACAGGCATGCAGACAAGGACAAAATAACGAAAAAAATGGACAACGCAAACGCCATTTGTGTCGTCTTTTCAGTTCCTTCTAGCGTCCGCGCACTGCAAACCGGCTTATACCCTTAGGGGTGCAAATCGGTCTACAACTCACTCCTTTATACCCGTAAAGGGTGTAATTAAGGGCGCATAACTTCGAACGGTGCCTGTTGCTTTCGAGTGGCGCATATCAAATCACGATTTCAAAAGCAGGCGTAATTAAAAGGCCAGGGTATAGCTCGTCGGGCGAGTTGGTCCCTGACTTTAAGCATGCAGGCGAAATGCCAGCAAGCAGAAAAGAAGACTAAAAACCGTACTGCATAATCGCCCATATTATCATTAACTAACATTAAGTTACTAATTATTTTTTTAAATTATTGGGCCTTAGGGGGCATGTCTCGGTGTGAGTCATTGCACGAGGAACGTGGATGTCGTGAAGACGGTGGTGCCCGGCATCAACACCGCATTCGTTCACTCGTTCATCAAGTTATAAACCCTCAACTACACCCACATCCTGAATTACACCCGTTGTGGGTGTACACCTCATACTCAATTGCATCTCCAACTGCAACCACATCCTGTCAAGATTCTTATTTTCTTTTTTTCGTTTCTTCGCCGAATCCAGTCTATCTGTATTTTTTTATTCGTTCGGTGCATTCAACGTCGTTCTTTCGCTTGTCCACGACCCAGTGCGTTGCGTGACTGCACGACTGCTCGCAAGATAACTCCGACCATTTACCTATCCGACAGCGGCAAACTCACTGCGATATAAAAGCACGTGGGAACATTCTCGGAGGTGGCCGTTACGTAGACACCGCCTTTCGACAAGTTGCCCTGGCGTAGAAGGCGCGACGACCGGTGAAGCCGTACGTTTGTATGTATGCATGCAGAAGAGGGATGAGCCATTGTTTACGCGGATGACGGATCCGAACCCCCAAACAACAAGCTCAAACTGCGATGCCATGTTAGAGGTAATAGAGGAATAAATATAATAGCACGCGCACGAAGGACCATTGTTTGCGACAGCAGCTGCTGGAACTAGCGAGCGGAAAGGCTCGAGAAAGAAAGAAAGAAAGAAAGAAAGAAGCTGGCTAGGTGAATAGGAAACCGCAATACGTTACGAATAAAATAGCTGCTGTCTTTGGCTTTTACTAAGGGTGGACAAATACTCGATGTTTCGAATACGAATCAAATGTTACACGCTACACACTAGTATTCGTTAGTATATAGTTAGCCACGCTAGATAAAGTGGCGTTAATATAGCGCGTATGTCAAGACGGTCACCTACCATCTTCGCGAAAGCAAACACCGTTCACACAGCAAATGTATCTTGCAGCCCGATTTTGACATTGCCAGCTGGCTTAATTTATGTAACACGCGACATGCGGCGGCACAGCGTATAAGCTGGAGTCTCATTCTGTCACCCACCGGATGGTGTTTCGACGCGCCCGCCCGAAAGTTGGCCTCGGGTGTAGCACAGCTATAGGTTCCGGGGGCGGGTGGCATATATGTAATTTGAGGACTCCGCTACATTTGCGCGCCGACAGATGTTGAACGCACATCGCAGAATAGACGCCCGCTCTGTCCTCGAGTACAAGGTTAAGCCGCAAGCCGGAGAAACCCGAAACAAAAGATCAGACGGAGCGTCCAACGCTCGAGCGAATCCCACACTATAGTACAGGGCTTCGCAGCAGCCGTCGCAACGCGTACACGAAATCGCCCCCGCGCTTCAACGCTGCGACGCGTGATTGCTTCTCGGGTCTCGCGAATAAGGCTTGGTTCTTCCTCCGCAGGTCGACAGACGCGCATCTGGGCGACTGTTTCGAAGGCGCTGGCAGCTGCGGCGAGGAGGAGGCACGTCTATAGCGAGACAATGCACAGCGCAGGAAGAACACATTCACAAGTGCACCGCAACGTGAGAGAAAAGGCCGAGATGTCAACCGCGCGGATACCTTACGACGCATTCGCGAGCCGGCGGCGGAAACAAAAGCAGACGACCAACGCGGTCCCGCGCGCTGACGCGCCGTCTGTTCGGAGGGTGAGTCAACGCGCGTCGTCTGCTAGCTGCCTCGCGCTCCCGCGTTTCGGCGTCGATCGCGTTGGGCGCGCGCGGGCTGCATGTGGTTGGAAGGGCGCCCTGACAACTCCTTCCGGTGTCTTGGACGGACGCGGGCGGCATCGAAGGCGAGCCTCCGAGAACCTAGGTGGGCGCAGTCGGTGGATAGGCGCCAGCAAGTAGGACGAGATCGAGAAGTGGGGAAAAACAACAAGATGAACGAAAACGAAAGGAAACGGTGATCTCTTGGCACGCTTGTGCAAGTACGAAACGACAGCAGAGAAACCACTGAGCAGCGGCGCAACGGGCGTTATTAGCCCAAAAATGCAGTTTGGCGTAAAGCCAGAGTGCGCAAGCGCTTGTTATACAGAGTGTAGGGTCGCGGGTGTAAGCACCGGCAAAGAGGAAATTGCCAGAGCAGGCGTGAGCGAAGCTGTCGCGCTTAACGTGCGCGTGCATGTGCATTTTATTCTCTACTTTAAATAACCACCATTACAGAGGCATTCCGGTCACCTTCTGCCGCAAGTTGGGCTCTCCACAGTCGAAGACAGGCGCCAGTTCACATAATCCGGAGAGGTAACAGGGACGGCGAAAAGTCTGCCTGTCACAGAACGCACTGTCGAAAATAAATAAATAAATAAATAAAATAGGGTGCTGCGCGGTCGAAGAGACCAACATCTGAATCGTAGCCGAGACGACACAAATCAGTCTGAATGGAATACAACTATATACATTTGGCGGTATGCTGACGTCAAAAAGCCCCGGCTCTTGGCTACATCACCAAAGCGGGAGGGCGCATATACGGTATGCACGGATTTCGCAGCGCACCAATTTCGCCCACCCGGAGTTCTTTACCGTGCGCTGAAATCACGGTCCACGGGAAGTTTTGCATTTAACCTAACGGGTATACGGCAGGGAAACGAACCCGGCATTTATTCTAAAGTAAACGAACGGGTGCAGCCACTCAGCTCCGGCGGCATTTGCGGATACATATATTGACCCTTTTTACGGCGATCCCGTGGGCGCTGCCATGTGTGATCACGTGGTGACGCGTCCGTTGCTTGCCTCAGCTGCTTCTGTTGCCTCTGTGTACAACGGATGTAGTGCACGACATGCGAAGCTTTGCCTACAGCTTCAAAAAAAAAAAAATGTAAGCGCTTTCGGAGCTCATTACGCTTTGTCCAAATGGAGCGAGCAGCGTATGCGGTGCTTGTAATAAAAGCGGGTCTGAAAATTTGTTACAAACTGTCCTAAATTTCCGCTTATGAATTGAATCAGTGTCAGTGTGTTTGACTCTTCTTTCTTTATTTAGCGAATACTTTTAAGCAGCGGTTGGTCACGCTCCTGACTCAATAAAGTTCCTCGGGAGGTCACTGTCTGATTGTTTATTTTCTGCTTTAACGCTCGCGGGTGTGCTCAGTTTCGGCAGATTTGTTCTTGCTGGGCACAAAGCTTGTGACGTAGATGTTCTGTATGATGTCATAGTTTGTAGCAAATACCTATTATCGCTAGCCACTCGCTTACTGCGTGGACCGGCCGTTACGGAACGTTCAGCTTCGAACATTAATTAATGTGCTGTCGGTGTAGTCGCCGTCACCCATGCTTCGGCGCACTGATTGAGGTGTACGCCGTTCAGTTATTCTTAATACGGTGGCGATAGAGTGGTCGTAAGTTTGCGTGTGAGTTGGGGTGGATGTGTGTAGATAACGCGAGAGAAACTTACTATATCTCAAGAAGCGGCGCTACTCCCTTTGTACGTCACCGTATAACGAGCGGTATACTCACTCGTGCAGCCGTTCCGGGTTTGAAGTCCTTTCCTCGGAGGTTATAGCGCTACAACGTTCGCGGATGAGTAATTTATTTTTTTAATCCTCGACGAAAGCCGTGCATCGCGAAGAGAGCCGGCAACCCAGGCAGTCCTTATGTAGCAGCGGTCCGTGAACTTGGACACACAGATTCGTTCCATTCTTTAATTTGCCAGTTACACTTTTTTGCAGCCAACTACTGCACATGTATTCGCTTCACCGCTCCGCATTTTGCAGCATTGAAGGAGGCACAGTGAGTAAGAGAAAACCCAGTTGCATTTCCGACAGCTGATCGCGCACAACAAGCACGGCAGAAGAAGTCACGGTTTCGTATTCGGGCGCGTTCGCTGAGGCAACGCATGGCGCGCCGCCGACAGCGCCATCTCGTTTCCCTAGAGCAAACTGCCCCGTGAAAACGGTCAATGTACATTTGAGAAAGCGCACAAAAAACCTCAGTGATGCTTCTATAGTCCGTATCGACTCCGTTTCTTTCATCTCCCTTCTTGCCAGTGGATTCACGCATCCTTTCACTTTTGCGCTGGTTTAAGGCAAGCAGCAGTGCGTGGCTTCAGCCAGTCGCTTTATCGAGAACTTACGAGGCCATACGCTGTAAAATAATTTACACCCTTGTGGTGGGTGTAAATAATTACACCCACTCAAGTGCAGGGTAGCAAAACGGAAACTCTCTCTCTCTCTCTCCACATTTAAAAGTGAATGACGGTGTAAATATGTCTACAACTCACACCCATACGCCATTTCCTGGGTGCAAGGGTGTAAGTTACGGGCCAATTTGCACGATTATTCGTTTTTTAACGGTGCAAATGATCTTACAGTGCACACAGCATTGTTGAGGCGCAATATGCAATTATGCGGAATCGGCGACTGAGAAGTGGAATCAATCTGCGGGCCCGCAGTTCAAATCCTGGCGTGGCAGTGTTACCTTTTCTTTGTTTGTTTATAAAATTCTAGCAATACATTATGGAGTTCCAGCGGCGGACACCCTGGGGGCATCAAAACGACTATAGGGGAGCTAGTCAAGCCATAAGAGCTATCGCTGTAAAAAGCTGCGACAGGTAATCAATTGTGTAGCTGCTCAGAAGAACGAAAAAAAAATCTCGTAAGACAGGCAAGGCACGTCGCTGATTATCCCTGCAAAGCGACGTAATCCCTGCTTAGAATGGCTCACGCCACGCACAGTTGCGCCCATAGTCATGCTGAACGCGCAACTCGGCATAAAAAGAAGCAGTCGTCCAACTACTTTAGTCTGACTCGATGCGTTCGCCCAGACTGAGTAGGAACCACCGAATCTATCCAGTATCTATAGCCAAGGCAAAATGTTAAATCTCTCATCTTCTCCGTTTCCCTATTTCGAGAGGCCGTAATTCCCAACCGCACGGATGAGGTGTCTTCAGAGGCGTCGATGACACCCGCCTGCATGACACAACATTTTCGTTCGTCATCCGTCGAACTATCGCGCCTTAATTGTTACTCGCAACCCGCACTGCCCCCGTGTCTGATCTCCGAACTGCAACTGCCGTTGCCAAATGCGACCAAAGTGTAGCGAATTGGCGCCGACACGCGACGAAATTTCAAATGCGCACTTTACAATCATCGGCTGCTCCGTTTTCGACACGCTGGAGCGCCGGGGGAACGCTCCGTATACATTGCCGTTGATAAGTCCTATAATCACACGGTTTACACGTTTGCGGAGAGCTGCAGCTGTCCTGCTGCGAATGGAGCTGTATAGGGCGCGTATATATATATATATATATATATATATATATATATATATACAACGACAACGCTGTCCACGAGTCGGCCGGCTCCTTCGCAGCTCGGCCCGTCCGGAGCGCGGTCATGCGTATACCGACCGCCTCGGTCCATTCCACGCCAGCAATGACCGCCGCTTATGTGCCTCGAGGTCGCTGTAGCACATAAGGCCGGTGGGCGCAGCTGCCGCGCCGAGAGCCGTGGACAGTTAAGAGCGAAAAAGTATCCCTTGACTGCGCACTCTAGCTCGGCGGTGCACGATAACCTGAGACGGTGACGCAATACCAAGGACATGCGCTCGGCGTCTCTTGCGACCTGCCGCCGTCACGTGGCCGAGTCTAGAGCGTTCTGCTGCGGAGCAAAACATAGAGGGTTCGACTCCCGAGAGCGGCAGTGAGGTGACGATGAAGAGATGCCTGGGCACTACGGTTCCGAACATGATGTAGAACAGTAAGATATGGGAACGCTTATATTGCGTGCGGCTATTTGAGCCTTCAAATAAATAAATAAGTAAGTAAATAAAATAAATAAATAAATAAATAAATAAATAAATCGACCGATCTATCTATCAATCGATCGATCGTGCTCGCTTGCGAAGTCGGTGCGAACACTGCAGTTAGTGCGAAGGAAGGCGTTGAAGAACATAACACGACTGTGTTACGTGGCATTGAACTAACCGTTAGGGAGGTAGTTCTGGCGAAGTTGCGTCTCTGAACTTGACACGACACGCTTGCAGGTCTTGACGACAGCGGCCTCAGAACACGACTGGCTGATCGACGACCGCAAAACTGACGCATACTGCATGCCCGCTATACTTTTCCCTGAGCCTCGGTCGAATTGAGTTCAAGAAATTGTGCGTCTCTGTCTGAACCAGCAGTCCCATCCCATGCATGGCTTCCGATTAAGGGTACACGAGAGTTTACAGTTTCTGGCTATTTTATCGGCGACTACGACTGCCTAAGCACCAGCGAGAAGACACGCACACAGCATCTACTTTTGTATTCACGCATTGTTATTTCATGCACCATTGCCAAACGGACCTCTAACAAGTCTCTATAATGGCTAAGAATGGCGAAAAGGGCCTTCCTGCTCATTGATGACCTTGCCAGTTGCTTATAGCGGCTTTGCAATAAAGAGAAAGAAACTAAAAGATGAAAGGCAGCAAGATTCCAGAGTAACATGCATGTTAGCTCCTCCGTTCCGGGGTGAAGAAAAGGTACAGAAAAGATGAGAAGAAAGAAATAGAAGATATAACAAGAAATCTGCGCGCAGAAGCTCGAGCAAGGCAACTGACGTCGACTACAGTTTTTCATTCAGTCCAGATCCTCCTCCTCTTATCTTTCTTTCCAGATTTCGCCTTACCCAAGTAGACAGTAGCCAACCGAGCGCAACCTTGGTTAATATCTCTGCCTTTCATTGCTCTCTCTCTCTATCTCTCTCTCTCTCTCTCTACTAGTTGCTTTAAAGATCACTAGCGCATTTAGAGCAACTCGGGCTGACGTCGGCTGGTACCCGGGACAAAGAATTTCGATTTCTCGTAAGGGGATACGGTCGTCAAACTTGTTGAGCGTGGTGCAGATCACTTTTTCTCTGCGCACCGAAACGAGGGCAGTTACCACAGAAGGCGCGCAATCGACTCTTTACACGCACACAAACTTCACATTCGGCACTTCTGGCCATCGCAAAGTCTTCAGATACTTCAGCACGACGTGCAGCCATCACTATAGTTAATTGTCATACACACGCTCTTTCTCTTTCTTTTCTGCGAGCGCTCGCCCGTACACACTGCCCTTCTCCGCGAGTGTTGCATGCACCTTGCCTCCTCGCGTGATCGTCCGCGGCTGAATGGTGTTGCCATGGAAACAAACACGCCAACACGCACTAGCGCGCGCACACACACACACACGCACGCACGCAGTTACGGAAACAGTCGGGCTCAACGAAGCGGAGAGAGTGTTTACGAACGGTTAATTTCAATAACGCGGGTCAGCCGCAGATGGGAGAGTTCTTCAACAAACCTCGATGAAGGTCCCGCGACAATGCCGAGGGCCCAAGGCATCCCACGCGTTTGCCACCTTGTGAATTAGCGTGCGAACTTTGTCCTTTTTCACCACCAAAACTCTTTCTCTTTCTCTCAGTGATGTCACTGATTCTGCGACACACAAAAATAAGGACCTTCTATGCAGGCCGCTGCATCTCCTGAGAAAGAAGGGAGAGAAACGGCGACCCTTCTCTCTCTCTTTCTCTGTCTGAGAGGCGCAGCCGGTCATGCAGCAGCGATCCGGCTTCGAACCAGTCGGCCAGAGCGGACGAAAACAAACGGCGCACGCCTGAGCAAACAGCAGGAGAAGTATAGCCGACGAGCGGGGAAGGAGGGGGGGGGGGGGGGGCGCTACGATGATGATGACGACGACGAGGAGACGAGAACAGTTGAGAAAAAAAAAAAAAAAAAAAAACACAAAAAAAAATACGACGCATGAAGATACTCGCAGTACAGAGGAAACAAAAAACAAACAAATGCACACGTTTCAGTAGTTGCACAGCGTGCGAAACCCGGCTGCAGAGTCTACCCCTTGGGACTTCGAGCAGCTGCGTAAACTTTCTTCCCGGATGTTGGTTAGGTATGGAAAAAGAAAAAAAAGAGGAGGGAGGGGGGGAGAAGAGATGAGACTGTTGCACTTTTAGGCTATGACCTAAGGAGTACTATAGGCGATAACACTGAGAGTATACAGGGTTGTCGCACTGAGCAGTACTCTTATGTGTGGCAGCTGGCACTCTAATATCAAAGTGCACTAACCAGGATGTGGAACAGGAAAAAAAAAATACTGAATCGGTTTGGATTTGGGCTCACCGTGCTCCGATCTGGTTCCGGTTCAGTTACAGTTCGGAGAAATAAAAATGTGTAACGGTTCGCGAACCGGTTCGCAACACATAACCGGTTCGTAAACCAGTCCGTAAACCGGTTCGGCGCAGTCCATTTTAATCTGTCCCATGGCGATATGGTGCACAGAGACATCGACTTGTCCGCACGGCGGATGCGCAAGTTTCGTCACGAGGAGGCAGAAATTTATGAATTAGACAGATACACGGGGGAATTTGCATGTACATATTAAAGACAGCGGTAATTAGTGAGAATCTCTGCGTCAGCGCAAGGTTTGCGTAGCTTCCAGACTGGTTACTTGGACAGCGGCAGAGTCAGTTAATTTTCGTTTTGCTTCAGGTTTTCTTTTTCTTTTTTTTTAACTAGGTTACGGGTGGTGAGCGAACTGTGGCACGTGATCTACGGTGTCGAAGACAGCGCGAATTCACCTCATTGCGTTACGTCAATTACTTCAAACTTCTAGTCTGCAGCAAAGAAAGAAGCCAGCATCTGACATTTAGCCCAGTTTGCTGCTTTTTTATTTTTTTAAAAAGACGCAGGTGAGGACACTGACGCTCCTGAACGAAGAAGAAGGATAGTTTGTGCTTAGCCACGTCGATCTTTCTAGCGCACATGAATGCAGCGCGTAGTTCTTAGAAAATTTAAAAAAAAGTCCCAGGCACGCAGGTTTTGCTCCACGAATAATTTCTACAACTCGAGAGGATCGTTGCACACCGCTTGGCTAAGCACTGAATGCGCGTTGAACCAAGGCACGTAACGCAATCAGGTTTCACGTGCCGCTTACAGCCGTGGCCGGTATACCACTCTCTGAGGAGATGACGGCATTCATTAGAGACCGTAATGCTATGGCGTTGTCGAAAAAAAAAAAATTTTTTCGACAACGCCACCGCGTTGGACAGTGATCGCTAGCTCAACAAGGCTATATCGCCCCTGCACACGGATCCGTCTCCGACTGCGGCTATGGCTTCGACATGACTGTAATTTGGCTGCGACTGTGGACATGGTTAGAAAGTATACGCATCCCCCTCTAACACGGCGTGCCTCATAATCAGACCGTGGTTTTGGGGCACGTAAAGCTCCAGAATTTAATTAAACTTTAGACCCGATGCAGCTGCAGCTCTCTCCAAATAGTTTCCCACGAAAAATTACTAGAGAGAGAGAACTCTGGCCCTAGTGTCCACAGTATAGCTGCAAGTTATGACGGTTCATTATGCGCGGGAATGACGGGCAAAACACGGATTTGCCTAAACATCGTCCTTCTGGCTTCAGAGACGTCTACGTGACATTGCAATTTGATCATTTCCAACCAGGTATTGTGTTACACGCGCGACAATTTGCCCCAAATATGCACGTGCTCGCAAAGACTTTTTGCCTTCGCGCGTTTGGAAATGTACGATTGCTCGGAAGTTCAGAAAATATACATGCAAAGCGGAATAAATAACGCCTCAAGAATAACGTCTGAATTCCGATGCATGATGAGTACACACAAATTCGTGTACTGTACGCATCTTTACCATAGTAGCTGGGCGATCTAGGCGCTTGAGTTCCCTCTAACATCTTTTGTAAGACACTTTAGATGCTTTCAACAGTTTCTCAAATTACAGCGAAGTCGGCCGAATGCGATAAATGCTCTACGCTCGCGGTCAACTTTCTGTGGCAACGAACGGAAAGCTACGGGGACGGAGCTTCTGCCCGTGTGTTACTGCGTGAAGTATCCCGGCAGCGTTGGACATTTTTTATTTTGAGGCATGTAAATTATTAAAAATAAAATAAAAGTAGAATGTCAATGTATTCTCTTTCTCGGCTTGTAACCAAACCAAACGCGGACGAGAATCTGGTAGCATTGGACGGCGCTTTTGGTTTCTCGGAACACAAACCAGCGTGCACTGTAAAGCCAATTTGCACCCTAAAGGGTGCTTCACTGCCAGCCACTCCCGCCCTTACACTCCTACGGGTGTAAGTGCGTGATTTATAGACCGATTTGCATCCTTATGAAACTTTATAAGCGTGCACGCAAATCAGTTTACAGTGTAGCTTCCACGTGCGACGACCTTGGATTTCCCCAAAACGCGGCGGAACAGATAAGCGGAAGAATACAAGTCGTGTTTACCACTCCGCGGTATATTTTGTCTTATTTTGCTTTTGCAAGTAAGATGTCTACGTATTCTCTTTCTCGGCTTGTAAAGAAACAAACGAGGATGAGAATCTGGGACTCATTTCGGGAACGCTCTTACTTGCGCGGGCTTTGGCTCCGTGACTTTCCCTTCGTTGTAGCGGGAAGTTGAGGCTATATAGTACGTTTAAGGGAGCGCGCTGCCACGTGTCAGCGACGGAACAATGCCGGCACGGCGCAGAAAGCTTGCGGCGCGATGTTGAAGGCTCGTCAGCTGCTCCGCAAAGTGCAGCCACTTAGTTGTCTTTTGAATGATTAGCTGCGGCTGTGGCCCTCGCCACATGTTGCTGGCACGCGTACGCGCCATAGCAACGGTTGCGAACGCGCCAACGCAGTGTGCAGCTGGGAAACCTTGTGGCGCTTCCGTGTGTGTATATAGACACCGACCGACGAGGAACACGTAATCAGAGCAGAAAGATGGAGTAGTGTCTTTTAAGAACTCGCCTGCGCATTCGGCCGGCGGGGAAAATGTCGGTTATGAACCGATCGAGAGTCAAAGCGTCCATTCTCGAATTTCGAAACCAGTGAATATATCAGGCACTCCGCGCATATCTCGGAATACTCTTGTTTTCCTGCTACACAACATCTTTTAAGCATGCAAACTCACTCTGCGGACATTCCGTATTGATGGAAAATTGTCAAAAATTTGCAGTCCAAGTGCGCGAGGAATATAGGCAGTCCATACTGAAATGATCTACGCACTCTGTATAGAGTTACGGATGAATACTCTTGTGTGGCTTCTGCAGACTGGCAAAAGTAGGCTTCTGTGAGATCGACGACCATTCCGCTGCCTTCCAAAGCACGACTACAGCAACCGCACGTTGCTGTCTACGCTCGCAAATTTTACGGGTTGGCGAACTCGAAAGAAGGCGGGGAAACGCAGCTTCCGCTAATGTTGTCCGCGAACGAGTAAACGGAGGCCTAAGTATAGCATCGTGATAATGTTTAGTGAGTAAAGCGATGTATATACAGGGTGTTTCAGCGAACACTTTCAGAAGTCTTTAAGAGTTGCCTGTGGCAGATATCACAATTCTGGTTCACGGGCTGGTCTGCTCGAAGGATACTCATGCTCTTATTATGGGCGAAATAAAAAAAAAAGAAAGAACAAGCAGAAACAAGCGTAGTTCATTCTGATTACGTCAGCACGATAAAGAGGTTCTATTCGCAGCCGGCAGAAGCGCAAAGAAAAAGAGACAAAAAAGCGAGATGAGTTGCCAAATCTCGCCGCGCACCGCGCTAATAAGACTGAGTCACGCGAACGCGTATACACGACGCATGTCTCGAGGCACGCGAAGGTCGGCCTACGTCCACCAGAGTAAGAGCCGAACGGAACGCGGTCCTCCCTTGATAGCACGAAACTCTGTGCTCCCTTGTAGTCTCTCTCCGCGAGTCGAAAGGCGTCAACCAGGAGACACTCACCCCTACCCATATGCGGTGGCTTTTACCGTCGAAGACTCGGGGCTGACGTCAACAAAGCCTTTCTGCCACCGAGGTCCACGCGCAACCCTCCTACCTCCTGCCGCGCACCGCGGAGTCAAGGTCGCTGTCGAAAATAACAGGCGCACGCCTCGCCGCCTACTCGAATCGACGAACGCAAAATGGGTCCTCGCGGTGAAATGCCCACCTGCGGCCGGAGTGCACAACAGGCAGCCCTACCGTTTCGATCTGTGTACTGCTGCAGTCGTCCCTGCCAATAACGTTTTGAGAGCGTGGATGTCGGTGCTTGTAATACCTGAGCCGTGCCCGCTGCGTTGGTGGTCAGTGACAGCGAAAGCCGTCGAACTTGTGCTCGTAATCACACGAGCGTAAGTTTTTTTTTTTTTTTTTTTTTTTTTTTTTTTACAGCGAAGCTGTTAAGGGCTACTTTCCCGACTAATCGTGTCCGCGTGTAGAAAAAGCAAAACTATCATCATCAGCATTGGCTCCAGCGTCGTCTTCCACAGCTGGTTCGTTGGCGCCCCTCAGCGCTCGAGCCATTGATCCCGCGTTCGTCGTCGTCATTAATTAATTGACTAATTGATTGACTAATTAATAACCAGGAAGACGTAACCAATAATTGAGAAATACTTTAATGAACGGTCGGGATTTATCCGGTGATAAACACCGGGGCCGCACGTATCAGCTTCGCTGGTACGTGGTATACATCTGTATACGGAGTGCTTGGGCTGACAGCTTTTTTTTTTTTTTTCTTTTCTTGCGAAATGGGCGCTTTTGATGTATAGCTGCATATGTACTATATACGTCCGCGCGTTCCGAGCGAACCAGAAATGTCACGGTGCACCGCGTGTGCACACGCGGGCATGCGCTGGGACCATCGCCCACGCGATGAACGCAACACGTGAGAGCACGTGATCATCGGGGCCATCCAAAGCCACGCCGCGCGTCTCGGCGCTTTACTCGCATCTGTAAGGTACACACACACACACACCAACGCGCACACTATTGTGTCGTCAAACCGCCTCTGACGCACTGCGCGCACGGCGTGGATATCGAAAAAGGGCGTAGTGCAAACGGAACAAACAAAATGAAAGCAGAAGGACGTCACTGCGTTCGGTCTTCGTACGTCAACGAGACGTGATCTCGCGGGTTGGCGGACAAACCCACTGCAGTGAGCGTCATCGACGCTTCGGGACCCGCGAGATTCTTCGGGACCCGCGAGACCACACCCCTGTTCACGACTGAAGACCGTGCATCGATGGAGCCTGTCATTAGCTAAAGTTTCAATGCTGACTCGTTTCGGTATAATCCCGTGTACACATTAGTACGGCAAACTCCTGTCTGTCTTATAAAGGGTAACTAAAGAGAAGCACTAAGTCAGTTCAGGCTCATAAAGTACACATTCAAAGGCCTATATTCGTTATTAATTTCGCGGTAATAAGTCAATTATCAGAAGAGGAAATGAAGACCGAGGTTCCACTTTTCGAATTTCGCACCGAAATACCGCACCAGTACGTCACGTGTGACACATCACGGATTTGAAAGCATTTTCCCCCGTAGCTGCGCCCGTGTGCACCCAGTAAATGTGCTTGAAATTTGCCGAGCTCAATCTTGGACTTTCTTTTTCTTTTCCAAATTCAATGCAGTCCATAACTTAACGATTAGAAATTAACCAGGCCCCGAGCAGGTGTCACATAAAAATCTATCTCGTCACGGTGAGCTGCTGCGGCAACTTGGCGTCGCCACTCCAGTCTCTCCTTTTCGCGCATTTTGGGGCTAATTAACCAATCCTCACATCACGGTAAGACCGGATCTTTCCTCCAATTCTACAGTAGGGGAGTTAACTAATATTGCTCAAAAATATTGTTTCCCCTTTAGCGCCTCTTTAGACCTTCTCCGTTTTGCCGGACGGAATGATGTGTTTTATGACGCAACGGGCTGCTCAAAACGGTCTATATTGTTAGTGTAATAGCACGAACGTGGGGAGATCGCAAGGTTAAAGGGACTGACATGCCAATTTATATGGTAGCCTTTTTTTTTTTTTTTAAGTGCAACAGAAAGCTTACTGGTCAGAGGGTCCAATCGTGCAGTGGAAAACGCCGTTGAACATCTTTCTATCAGAATTTTTCGATCTGCTGTGAGGACGTAGGCGTATGTCGCAAGCACGTTGGAAACCGTGATATAGATGGGCGCGACTACAGGCTGGCGTTGGTGGGAACAAAGCAGACAAGTGCAGCCCAAGTATTGAACCTCCTAGCTTGGTGCGGCCCTATAAGTACCTATCAAGCCGAGTATAATACTTATCAAGCTGACGTTCCTGCGGTTCATGTTTTTCTGAAGTGTTTAACTATTTCTACATTAATAGCTACTTGCTTTCGTGGTTTCCTGTCCAACTGCCTTGGACATATACAAGAGAAGTCCTTTTTTTTTTCTATCCGAGAAAAGCTAAGTGGTAGGATACGCCAGTGTATATCGCAATTATTAAGGTCTATTCGATTTAACCAAGTTTCTTTGCCCCTTCTGCACCTAGGGAATCGATTTCCCCAGGTACACACGCAGCTGCGCACACTGTACCCCTTGCAGCGAGTGGGTGCAGCCCGCGGCATACCGCAACCGGCATAGCCTGCACCTTTTTGGTTCGTCGCGCCGTGCACACCTTTTCTTAACCGAACAAACCCATAACAGTGCAGTGCTGGCATCCCGTCCACGGCACAATCAGTCGGTGGCATTTTGCATCTCACAGGGAGACCAACGGCACTCGGGGTTACTCGTTCGCAATCGTGCGCGCACTGAAGCCAGTCGCGTGCGCCGTCATGCATGCGATGATGCAATGAGAGGCGCCACGGCTCTGCCGTTCCACTCGCTTCCGCGAAGGCAGCGCCGCTCGCTAGCGCGAACCAAGTTCGGCGTATCGTATACATAGTATGCACGTAACGTCACATCCGCTGCTGTCGTCTGCTTCTGCTACCTTCCGCCATCTTGGGGAACCTTATCAACAGGCGCGCGCATATATAGGCCTATAGTAGGTTCCCCAACATGGCGCCGCCGTAAACCGGAAGTCGTGGAGTATCCTTGAATGACGTACGTGCATACTATGTATACGATACGTGGGGTTAAGTTACGGTTAAGTCGCACTAGTCGATGCACGATGCTGAAGTTATGAACTTGCTCTCCTCCCTTCGCGCCTATTGAGTAACGAGTGGATGAGGTGCACCAATTTTATTTCACGATAAAGATAAGGAACGATAGCTTGTTCCAGACGGCTCTGCCATACTCAATTGAAAGCCACCTTGCTTCAGGTTGGCGTTTATTTTCAGTCCGTCAACTCCCTGAAGACAGATGACACGTACAGCAAAGTAGAAATTCAGTCACGTCTCAATTTCTACGAGTTCATCGTTCAAGCCTCCCTTGCAGAGAAACTGTGTCGAACCAGGTTGAGGAAGAGAGATTCAGAGGACATCACTAATTTGACATCGGCCACGACCACACAGCAAAATCGACGAGCAGACACGTACGCTGTTCACGCCAGAATGAACGAACGCGATGGCGAGAAAACAAACTCGAAGGCGCATCTCCTTCTCCGATTCGACAGTGTGTGCGGCACTGGTGTAGATCCATTCACAGGCGCTTAGTATATAGTAGGGATATAGCGTGCATTCGGTGCCGTGCTAAACCACGATAACATATCGCTATTTGAAGCGAACAAGGGTAAGACGCGCTTTGTTCCTTCCTGTTCGCGTTGCCATAGTGCGATGATAAAGCGACACCTGACACACTAAGGCTCCAGTTCCTCCTCAGGACAAATTCCTTACGTCCTCTCATCTTTCGCATGTCGTGTCAGCTCGAAATCTCCGAAGAACAAGCCGTGCAACGTTCCAGCGACGGGCAGCCTTACGGTGTGTCGGCAGCATTCTGGATGCCACATCGACGCTAAGCGGGCCGCCTTTGTGCAAACGTCCAAACTAACGGCTTCCAAACTAACGGCACGCCTTGCTGATTAAGTTTACTCGACCTGCTGCCCATACTTGTACGGTATCACGTGATCTGGCAAGGGACAGGAGGGTGGGATGGAGAAACTACACGACGAAACGTTTGAGACGGCACGGGCGTCGCTTTTGTGCGCTCTCTGGGGGGGGGGGGGGGGTAGGTATTTTGTAAGTGTCCACCTAGTGGACATGTCCATTTCGCCTGCTGCTGAAGCTCTGATTGCATGGCTTGGCTGGGTTACGCGTCAGAAGGAGACAGACGCCTTCAGCAAATTTCAGCAGACGAAATGGATATGTCCACTAGGTGGGCACTTACAGAATGGTCGCGTCGGCGGACTGCGGGCGCGTATAGTTGCGGCTGTTCGTCGGCGCGCCCGCTCCTGTTTGCTCGCTCCCCCCCCCCTCCCCCCTGGATGTCCGCCGATGACGGTGGCGGAGGCTACTCTGCACCGTTTTCGGGGGCCGGCTGCTCGTGCAGGTCGGACGCCGTTGCGTCGGTGTTCGCGTACGGCGGGTACGTCGAGTACGGCGGGTACGGCGACGCCAAGTCGGGGTAGACCGGCGGGTACGCCGTGGCCGGGTAGCCGTAGTAAGAAGGCATCGGCGCGTACGGACCCTGCGGAGGCCAGTAGGCGGCGCGCGGCTGGTACGGCCCGTACGACCCGTAGGGGTATTGGGGAAACGGGTTGTACGGCGCCGGGTAGGCCGCTGCACCGTACGGGGTGGGAAAGCCGCACGCGGGAGGGAACGGCGCCGCGTACGGGTACCACGGCGACGGCTGTTCGGCGAAGGGCCACGCGTAGCCGAAGGCGTCCGCCATTGCGTAGTCGTTCGGCGGGAACGCTCCGTAGAAGTCGTTCGGCGACTGCTGGTAGCGCTGCCAGCTTCTATCGCGCGTCCTGAACGGACGCTCCGTCCTATAGCCGTCACGCCGTCCACGGGTGCCGTACGACGGTTGCGTTCCGTGACGCTTATCCCGCGCGCCGGTAGTGTAGGCCTGGTCTGTGGCCTGGTCAGCGTCCTGTACGGTGGACTGGTCAGTGGGCTGATCGGTGGCCTGGACAGTGGCCTGGGCGGTGGCCTGGTCAGTGGCCTGGGCGGTGGCCTGGTCAGTGGCCTGTACAGTATCCTGATCGGTGGCCTGGACGGTGGCCTGGTCACTCTCCGAGATTGGTCGGTCGCCATTGGCGAGCATGGGCGTCTTAGTCGTCGCATCCACCGGCCCGACGTCTCTCTCAGTCTCCCCGTGCGCGCCTTTTGAAGGGGCCTGGTTGCTCGAACTGGAGGGCTTGGCCAGCTTGACGCGGGGCGGTTTGCCGCCCGCTAAGGTGGCGTCGCCTATTGGAGATTTCCCAGAGGTGGAGGGCCCTTGGGACCCGACAGGAGCAGATACATCACTTACGGCCTGCGGTAACCTTTATTAAACTCCAGCGCGGGAGCGGGGACGTCGCAGATGCGAGGCGACATGGCGCTGAGATCTTTGTTTTTTATGTTTATAAAAAAGCTACACTTCTATCTTTATTTTTTGCCATTGTTGGCTTTACGCGAAACACGTCGAAAAGAAACGAAAAGATGCGGCTCTATGATGTCATATGGCGCACGTGAGAGTTGCGACAAAAAGAAGAAAAAAATGAATTTGCTGTAAGGCGCTTCTGCTACATATACGTGCAGCAAATTCACTGCACTGTTTTCGTTTGCTAAACCATGTTTTCAAATCAAAGACTGTTTATAGGGCAAAATAACAACTATATACAATGCGCTTTCGCACGTCTCAATACCGAATTTCAGCCAACTTTCAGCTCAAACACTCGCGAGTAACCAGAAAGGGGAAAAAATGAGGCAACAAGCAAGAAATAGCGGCCTGCGCTTGGTTAGGATAATCATGATGGAATAAGGCCTCGCTGGACTCGCCGCGCATAGGTGTTGTCCGAATCCAGCGCCTGCACGATCACCTCCTTTGCGTGACAGACACTGATCTCGAAAGTGATGCTTTAGTTGATTCGATTGCGCCTGAAGTAACTGCAGGATCGGAAACACGTCTTAGCCATCATGTTTTGGACATCGCCTATCGCTAACGTGCTCTTTCGAACTCTTCTCGACGGTATAAGCAGCTTTGCGAGCGCTGCCAGAGGCTGAAGTGTCCCACAGTCACCGAACACATTTATCTTTTTTTTTAAAGATGATATACTCTTAGCTGACTTCAGAAGGGATCGGCGTATCTGGGATCTGGATATCTTGTAACCACATCCCCTCCCCCCCCCCCCCCGCCAAAAAAAAACGGTTCGTTATGTTGCTTGAAAATGCCGTATGAACATGAGAATAGTATCAAATGACACCTCCGCACGCCGGGAACACGTATTTTTAGACAGCAACTAAAGATATAACGAAAACAAAGTGTAATTAAGCGTAAACGGGAGGGGGGGGGAATGTTAGTGGCTGTGTCACTTTTGCCTTCTGTCGCGCCACAGCCAAGTGCCGTCTAATTAACTACCGCGCCCTCCGCCACATGGCGCGAAGTTCCCGAGTTTGGAAAGGAAGAGAGCGGGGTTGGATAAGCAGAGAGAGAGAGAGAGAGAGAGAGAGAGAGAGAGAGAGAGCGGAGACCCACCAACCGCGCGAGCGCTTCGCTCGGACCTTGGGCGCGCGTTTTGGAGAAGCCGTAAACACGTGGGGATAACAGGCCTTATGCCTCGCAGTAGCGTCGAAGAGCAACAAGAAAATCGAGAAGAAAGACGCATTCCAGAGTATCAAGCGTCGACCACGTGCCTAGGCTAAGCAAGACCAGGTCGACGTACTTGCGCGTGAAATACGCGATACGAATAAAAATACGAAGTTAGTGAATAATGAACATGAAAAACATACTAAAAGAGACGGAATATGGATATAATCAACATTTAATCATCGAATAATTTGAAACACCATGTACGTCGACCTTTTCTTTTTTACTGTGGACACTAGACCATTTCTTTTTACGAGCGATGCCATCACATTTAGTCTCACTGCTACATGACATCAGCCAATATCGCTATGTGTCACGACGTCGCGGTAATGTCCATAACGCCAAGTCTGACGCACTTCAATACCAAGCTTTATTGTTAAAGTAAAATATCCTGTCTCTCAACTTTCATACTTGATAAGTGTGAGAGCCCTTCAACGTGAGAAGCGTAGGGTGGAGTTTATATAGCATCGAAAATGTGTTTGAGTACTCCTTTAACACAGTTTCTTCGGTGTGCCTTTAAAAGGAGACTAAAGAGCAAAACAAAAAAAAGCTATTTTATTTGTGTTAGTAAACTATACCTTCTACAATATCACATCGCGAGAAGACGCTTGATAGGCCAGAAAAGGCACACAGGGGAAAGACGGGTGGTGACACCACCTAGAAGTTCCCGCACTAGCTCGCCGTGACGTCAGGCGTGTGCTAGGGTCTAGTTAACTGTTTATCGGCAGAAAATTGACTACTACATTATGTTCTAAA
This sequence comes from Dermacentor andersoni, assembly GCF_023375885.2. Lineage (NCBI taxonomy): Eukaryota > Metazoa > Arthropoda > Arachnida > Ixodida > Ixodidae > Dermacentor > Dermacentor andersoni. The sequence continues at coordinate 50,342,825 of NC_092824.1, forward strand.
GGAGCCGTAGATTGAATACGTCCAGTTTCTGGAACTTTCACTGAGGCAACGCGGCCTAAATACGAAAAAAAAGAAAGATACCTTGAAATCAGTGACGTCACACTGACGTACGACGTTAATGGTTCGGCGCTAAAATGAAAAAAAAAAGTACTGAACTTTGACTTTTATTTTCTCTTTTAATAATGAACCTAATGTCGTGAAATTAACGACAATATATGTTATCAGTCTAAACAGACTTCGTGTATCTCCTTAGTGCCCCTCAAGTGAGCAAGAGAGACAAAAAAAAGAAGAGGAACTTAACTAGAACAGAAAATGTGGTTTGCTACCCTATACACTAGGAAAGGGGGACAGGGAGGAGAGGAAGACAGTTGGCTGACCTGTTGCTGCTGCTGCTGTTGCTGCTCGGTGCCCGGTTGCTGCGCAGGCGTGCGTCGGCGCACGACGCCCTCCGATTGGCTGCTGGGCTTCTGCTTGCGTCGCGCGAACGCCTCGTCCGCCTCGCGGTCCACCACGAGCAGGTCCACTCGCGTCGGGTCCTGCTTGATGCGCTCGATGATCTCGCGGTGGCTCTCGCCCTCCACGGACAGGCCGTTCACCTGCGTTCCCCACCATCCCCGGCAAGAGCGGTCGAGGTCACGTGGCACATCGCTCGAAGCCCCCGTTTACACGAAACGTCCCGGCAAGGTGAATCGCTATCCGCGTTTGCACGTACGCGACAATATATAGTGCGTCGCGTTTCCTATTGCGCATCACGGCAGTACTATGCGACGCTGTTTACTTGCGGCGCATCGCCCCTACTACAGTGTAAAATAATTTACATCCATTAAAGTGAATAAGGGTGTAAACCACGTGGTGTAAATAACTCTATAACTCGCACCCTTATACCCAAAAGGGTGTATTGGTGAGCGTTAGGTCTATACACACCCTTATTTGTCTATAGCTCACGTTAATCCCTTACATCCAAAAGGGCGTATATGGGTGTGGGTGTACACACCAAAACGTGTTACGCCCATTGTCACTCAAACTTAACACCGCGTTCGTGGTTCAAGAAATCAACACTCCTTTTTTTTTTTCAGTTCAAGCGAGTGACGAAGCCGGTCTTTTGACTTCAGCACATTGCCGGGCAGACACAGAAGCCGAAGGATCGATAAGGAACCCGGCAAGTGCAATCTGGTGCTGTGAAAATTCGCCGAATACCGCGTATGAGTCAGATGGTGAGCAATCGCGTTCCGCGACGCGAAAAAGTCTCTCACAACTTGTCTTATTCGAGAGAGGAAGATACACTAACTGGATCGGATGCACGCCGCGGCCTTCGTCACGCTATCTTCCAAGGGCGGAAGGAAGTGCCACAAAAAACGAGCGGAAGCACGCACTTGTGTTCAGTGAACCGATTCCTGTAAAGGCACTTTCGTCATATTCAAGAGTGTGTTGGTTTAACGCCTCCTAATGTGACACCGCGACGTGTTGCCTAGAGCAGCGGAGCAAGGTGCAAGTAAAATAAACGTGAAAGTAAAAACCTCACAATGTCGCAGCGCGAGCCTCCCCCTCGAGCATCTCGTTTCAGCTTCTATTTTTGCACGTTTCCGTCGCCACGAGCAACGTCGCACGCGCAGTCACCGACACACTGTACGTATACGCAGTATCAACAAACTCCGAATGTGACGAAGTCCCCCCCCCCCCTTTTTTTTTTATGTCAACGTGTCCAGCCACGTCATAAGTTTCGAAGCGTCGTGTTGAGGCACTTCGTCACGCTCGACTGCGGTCCCAAGACGCGAGCCTTCTACAGGTTGCGTTTATATCGAGACTGCGTACAATCGCTAGATAACCAGGATAACCGTTCACGGCCTCCAATTCGAGCGCGTCCGACGCTTCCCGAAAGCGACAGCGCACCGACGGAGTCTCCGAAAATAGCGTAAACGACTGGCCTACAGCGCCCCAGAAATTATGAGTCAGCGACACGGCTCGCGCCTTCGTTTGCACTCAGCCTGAGTTGCTTAGTATACGCTATGCCAATGTCGTCCCGCTGGGACCTTGTTTATGGTATCGTTGCTTCGGGTCTTCTTCCGCTCCAGCGAGTCACTGTTCGGGAGGTCTACAAGCTACGGACTGCGATGGAACACGCGCGCCGAATCCGGACCGCGGGTTATAGGCGAGAGGACCGCGCGGACGGGCCTCGCACGCACCTCGACGAGCCGGTCGTTCTTTCGCAGGCCTCCCAGTTCGGCGGGGCTGCCGGGGTCCACCTGTCCGATGAAGTGTCCCTGGCGCTTCTTGTCGGCGTGGAGGTTGAAGCCGTAGCCGTCGAAGTTGGGCCACTTGGACAGGTGGCACAACCGGAGACCGTCGTGGCCAGTGGCCTCCTGCGATTCGGGGGGAAAGGGAAACGAACGACGATTGAGAGAGGGAGAGGAGGACTGCAGTCGTATATGGCACTCGGGTAGCTTCAAGACTACTGGACAAACACGTGACTTCGCTTGTACAGCCCGTAAAAAAAAAAAAAAAAGAAAGAAAGAAAAGCGCGTGGACGGTGGTGTGAACAGCTGCTCGCGTTCCTTTCTTTTTCTTTTTCACCGCCTCGTCGCACACGGACCCATCAATGTGACGTTCAGTGGCGCGGCACAATTATTTCGTCCAGACAGCATACAACTGTCGTGAAAAATACAGTCGCGTTAAAAAAAAAAGAGCTGCAAACAAGGTGCCCGTGGCCAAAGGGGCCCCAAGAGTGCGCGGCGTCGCTGAAATAGGAAAAAGAAAAGAAAAGAAAGAAATCGATATATTAATAACGTTCCAATTACTGGCACTCGTTTTCGTAAGCCACGAGCTTTCGCAAGTCGGCGCCGCCGATCATTCTTGGGGCCTCTACGACCACAGGCACCGTGTTTGCAGCTCATATCGAACGTCACTGTAGATTGGCTGTGCTGCGCGCATCGATACAGGTGCACTACGACACCGTGAAGGCGTGATACTCCTGGCGCTGCAAGCGTACGGAGAGAGTGCGGACAAAGGCGGCTTTCACTTCACAACCGTGCTACATACGCGACTTGGAAGTGCGGTCACACTTTCTAGGAAGGGTGTACAGCGTCACTGAGAGAGAGAGAGAGAGCAAAAGAAAAAAGGAAAAGGAAGTTCACAGCCAGTCGGTCTGTGACGAAAGCCGATTTCTCGCATTATGCAAATCTCGCAACCGTCTGAGAGAGAAACACTACCGCGTGAGGTGTGTGTGTGGGGGGGGGGGGGGGGGGGACCCTCGTTATTGTTTCCTCCCAAGTTGCTGGGAAAGTCCGTTCACGACAATGAGCGCAAAAAAATGCCACAAGAGACAAGATCCCCGTGCTATCCGCGCCCCCTACAGCGCCTCGTCCATTGCCCCAACTTTCGCACCCAACACTTTCCGCGAGTTCAGAGCGCTCGTAGGACACAAAGCAAGGGGGACTCGAAACGTCGTTCGCACTCGGGTTTGGTGCGTTTTGGTCGCACGACAACTGAGCTATACAAGTGAGAGAGACAGAGAAAAAGGTCAAGGAAAGGCACGGGGGTACGTCAACCAGATGAACGACCGGTTCGCTACCCTACAGAGGGGAAAGAGGGTTGAGAGAGAGAGAGAGAGAGAGAGAGAGAGAGAGAGAGAGAGAGAGAGAGAGAGAGAGAGAGAGAGAGAGAGAGAGAGAGAGAGAGAGAGAGAGAGAGAGAGAGAGAGAGAGCCAGCCCTGAGGGTGTCGCTTCGTCCGGAGGCGCGCATGGAAACTGTTCGTTACTACTGCGCTTCTTTGAAGTCGAATGACCTCAGTATTATAAGGCGGATGGACAATCTTTCGATCAAACCGCACACAAACGGCTTGGAAAATAAAGGATAAAAAGTGGGAAATGAAAAGGAAAAAAGATGAACGCGGTCGACGCGAACCAAATTCGACCATTTTCCCCAATAGTCACAATTGGGAAAACTTTCGCACATGAACCCGACGACCGTTTTTTCCGCCCGATAAGCCGACTCGACCCGACTTTAATCGGGTTCATGTAAACGTATAAGCCGAGCTTGCGGTCAACTTTCTGCTACACTGAAGGGTAAGCAACTGGGGCGGACCTTCGGCACCTGTGTTACTGCACCAAGTGCATTCCGGCAGCGTTTGATAGCGCTTTCGGTAGAGTTCTAGTAAACTATAGTTTCGGTTTCTATATGGACAGATATTGAGTCAGCGTAGCTCCCACGTGCGACGGTTTTACATTTGCCCGAACGCGGCAGAGAAAACAGCCAGAAAATAACTCAGATTTACCCGCCAGTAGTGTGGCTGGTCGTACTTGACCCTCGCAAATAATGCGCCCAAATTTCTTCCCTTTCCCAGTTTGAGCTGACGCGGATGAGAACGCGGAACTATATTCAGGAGCGCTCTCACTCCTGCTCGCTTTGCCTCCGTAGCTTTCGCTTCATTGCCACTGGAAGTGTTCCGCGAGCATAGGCTCAAGGTTTGAAGAAAAAGGCGTCGCAAGGCCCCTTTACTAGAGCGATTAAGTTAAGGGTACGCAAGCGGCTCGCGTACGCAAGAACTAGCGGCGACGGTACTGCGCATGCGCAGACGTAGGGGTCTGCGCATGCGCAGTGCCGTGGCCCCTAGTTCTCGCATACGCAATCCGCTTGCGTCCCCTGGTATAAAGCTCTCTACTAACAAGAAAGCCTCTCGCTACAAAATGCATCCGCTAGCATTCCGTGCAACGACAGTGGAGACGTGTGTGTATGAGGGGGGGGGGGGGCAGTGAGCGGTGCATCTATAGATGCGCACACTTCGCGAAGGTATCGCGCCGGTTGCCCGCTGCTTGCGGCACACGCAGCTCGGCGCCCGTACATCCGGGGCTCGGATTGCACGCGCGCGCCTGGCGTCAGGAGGCAGGCACGGCCTTGGCTCGCTGGCTTGTCTTACATCGCGAGCGCCCGAGAGCGAGCTGTTGTTTTGAACGGGGAAGGCACGTGCGCTTTAGAGTTTAGGAAACTCGCATTCTTCCTTTCATTTCTTTTATTATCTTCTTCTCTCTCTCTCTCTCATCTTGCTTTTCTGTCGGTATGCGCAACTCCAAGCAGGTTTTTCTTTCGCATTAAGTTATTCGCCAGCGCTAGGAATGCACGTGGCCGTCCGTGTTTAACGTGAAAGGAAACTTCGCAACGGCGTTGAGTTGAACACTTACGAGGAACGCAATGAAGAGAGAGAGAGAGATAAAAAAATACCTGTGTTAGTAAATTACCCTTCTACAATACGAAAAAATGTTACTCTTCCCGCGAGAAGACGCTCCCCAAGTCAGGAAATACGCAGAACGACAGACGCGTGGTGGTGAAGCCGTCTTGAAGTTGCTGAAACAGCCCGCTGTGACGTCATGAATATCGACGACGTCTGCTCGGGGCCTAGTTAAATTTTCTTATGTAACTAAAAGGTGGACTACACTGCGTTCCTAAAAGGGTGATAACCGTACTTGGCAAGTTTCGAGAACTTTCACCGTGCCACAACGCGGCCCGAATACGAATAGGTGCGCTGTAAGCTTTGATTTACACCCTCAAAAGTGCGCAAGCGTGTATAGTGTTAGTTTATAGCGTGCTTTGAAATCCGTGACGCCACACTGACGTACCGTCGCATGGGCTTCCAGCGCGACATTCAAAAAAAAGAAAGAAATGAAACTTTTGCTTCCTTTTTCTCTTTCAATAATCAACTCACAACCACGAAATGGACGAAAACACAGTTTGGATTGAATACTTTATGAGCATAAACTAATTCCGTATTGCTCTTCAGTGTCCTTTTGCGCGTTCGACTGGGACATGTAAAAGCGTATTACCGAGCGGCTATCCTGTTGACCAGTGAGCCTCGTGTTACATGCACTTCGGTTCTGGAGCCAAACGGGAAGAGGGGTGTAAACAGAAATAACTGAACAAAGTGACGAGAAGCGGACGGACAAGGCATGCCTCAATTTCGACTCTCCAAACCTCGGCTTTTATTAGGATAGCAATTACACGGACATTCCAATCGAATTGTTGCCGTCGCCTCGGCATCGCCGTGAGGTTCCGGAGGTTCCGTATATGTTTAGGTACACATGTATACGCCACGCCGTGCTATCTGAAATGCGGTATATGCGGGTTTACTTGTTCGCCTACTGCTCATGGCTTTTATGTCAAGGCACCATGTGCTAGGTTGCGTTGCCCCTTGAGCCTCGAACTCAAACTATGTGGTCCTACTGGCGTTACATGGCACGGCGCTCGCTAGCTGATTGTATGCTAGACTAGCTCTAGGTTGGCGGGGCTGTTGAATGACATGGTGATTGATTGATTCGTTGATTCATTGGGTCTTACGTTTAAAAGCTGCGCCTGCGCTGCGTCACTACGACGGAGCAATAAAAAGTCTATTAACAAGAACCTGCTAAACAGCGAGCCGAGTTGTTAGGCTCTTAGGATGCGGTCGGTGGCCCACTATATATATATATAATATGCCGAAATCTGGAGGTGAATTAGACTGGTCCATCTGCGGCAGGTTTTTACAATACATTTACTTATTATTTTGTGTTTCTTCTGCTGTGGAGAATATATTGCCGTTGGTGGTCGATTCAGTGTGATTTCGCGTTTCCCACTGGTCGTTTCGGTCCAACCGGCCAGTATACAGCGCTTCGACCAGCACGGAAATGACGGACGCTTAGTACATGCATGCCTGGTCTCCGCGGCCGCGGGAACTCATGAAAGACAACACTTAAAAACAAAAAGTAATAATAATAACCCGGGAAGTCGGCAGCGTGTAATAACACTCACGCCTTGCGGCGGCGGCGGTGCCTCCTGCTCCTGCTGCGCCGCGGCGGGGGGCTTGCTGGCGCGCCTGGCGGCCGCCTTGACGCTGCTCAGCTGGATGACGTTGGGCAGGTCCCCGTGGATGGCGACGCCGTGCTCGCGGTACCAGGCGGCCGACCCGTCGTCCACCACCAGCAGTCGGGTCTCGTTGGGCACCGCCTTGATGCGCTCCACGATGTCCCGGTGGTTGGCCCCCTCCACGTTCACGCCGTTCACCTGCACCAAGGAGAAGCGCGGAACCCGGGGCGGAGTCGTCTATGTGCATACACATCGCTGCTATAATAACACACCCGGAAGCTAGTCCAACCGAACGTTCCTTGTTCGACCATACGCTAATCAATCCAGGCCTCCGCATTTCTGAGAACCGCTCTCTTGTTTCGGAGTTCACATGAACGGTTTTTCCTATGCGTGTGTTGGGTGCCGATGCCAGGACTCTGCTTGAACAATATGACGTTCGCGGCTTACGCGTATAATAGTGTTTATTGCGCAGTGGTCGTGAACTTTTCCGACTCAACGCCGGGCGCGCCTCCCTGCTTTTTACCTTTGTCTTGTTTATGTTACGTTTTAGAGTGCAGCTCTTAATTAGTAGTCCGTTCCGAACGTCGGCGGCGTAACCGAGCAAACGAGAGCCGCGGAGAATGAAAGCGAACGGGGAGCGCAGCGGTAGATGAAAGAAAGGCTATAGCGAAGAGAGGTGGAGGGAAGCGCAGGAAGAGGATGCAGCTGAACACGATGAGCCGGAAAGCGGAGGAGGAGCGGAGGGGTTATTTTAAAAATAATTTTAAAATGAAGTTTAGAGCTGCAGTTGGTTCGGGACCACTGTGGCGTAACAGGCCAACTAAATTTACGGACAGGACACACGAAAGGCAGCACGACAGACGACTGTTACTGCAACGCGTCGCATCGCCTCTTCTTTGTCTCGTCTCAAAATTTAGCCCCTACGCTACAGCGCTTCACCAGTCTGCCACATATAGTTAGCGCTCGCCCTGCGGCGTTTCGATCCTCGCACGTCCTCGTTCCCGTCATTCGCCATATAACGAACCTCAGCACCAGTTCGCTGCTTCACTCTGTGCAGCGTGGCCTTCACAGCCGGATACACGTGCCCCACACACGTGCTTTCTGAACACCAGCCGTCCTGTTCTGGACACGCGCACACGCGATGAGCCCAACGTCTCGATCGCGGGAGGGGACACAACAAGACGCACCTCGACGATGGTGTCGTTGGCGCGGAGGCCCGCGGCCTCGGCGGGGCTGCCGGGGTCCACGGCGCCCACGTACTGCAGCTTGCGCTGCTTGTCGGCGTGCAGGTTGAAGCCGTAGCCGTCGAAGTCCGGCCGCCGCACCAGGTGGCAGAGCCGGGCGGCCGGGGCTCCCGCCGGCAGGGACGGCACCTTGACGGGGGCGGCCGGGGGAGAGGAGGAGGAGGACCCCCGCTGAGGATGGTCCGAGGACGAGGAGGAGGAACCGACCGAGGCACCGCTGTTTCTCTGCGCAAAGGAAAAGGAGTTGACGAGTGAGCAACTGTGTGCGTTTTCTGTTTTCTTGTTTTCGTTGCCATTTTCATTGACTGTAGTGTTACCGCTCGCAGGTGCGAGCCATAATTTGTAAAATCAACAACGACAACAACGACGACAACGACATCTTCGTACACCAGCAGGTATCTGAAACGGGAGCATTGACAAAAATTTTTTCGAGCACCACGCGAGGTCGCGTACCTCCGTGTGGTTGTTCTGCGGTTGCAGCGCAGATGCGTCAGCCTTAAAAACGTATATAACGTAAAACGTTATATATATGAACGTATAAAACGCTTATAAACGTATAAAACGTAAAAACGTATATAAACCGCCCGCAGGCAAAGAGAACGCGAGAACTACTGTACCGGGCCTGCATTTAGCTGGTATCTGAGATAAGCTTGTCTCCAAATTTTCTTTCTTTTTCTTCAATGGAGCTAGGTTTGACCACACACACACGCGCGCGCGCACACACACACACACACACACACACACACGCACACACACACACACACACACACACACACACACACACACACACACACACACACGCACGCACGCACGCACGCACACACACACACAAACACACACGCGCGCGCGCGCACAGGAAAGAGACGACGAACCTTTTGGAAGACGTATTTACTTAAACGTTTTCGGCTGGTGGACCAGCCTTCGTCAGAGTACATATTATATATATAAAGAGGCCTCTTTCCTCCCATTAGGCAGGAGAAATCCATTCTGCCGCGCACTCTTTGAAGAGGGCAGACGTGTTGGTTAAATAAATAAATAAGTAAATAAATAAATAAATAAATAAATAAATACCTGAAGACGAACTACCAAGTCCTCTCTAATTGTGAACAGTGCTAGTAGATTGACCGACAAATTAAACACATCAGGAACAGCTCAGACAGGGAAGTATGCGGCGCAGCGAGGGTCAGTTGGATTATAATTATATTGCCCAAAACCACTCTTCAATTTGGTTGTATTTCCTTCTTTCTTTTTTCTGTTCTTGTTTTGTTGTTTTATCCAAAACAAATGATTGTGTCTGAATCGTTTACTTTTTCTTTGTATAACTGCATGGATCCATAACTAGCCTATGGCTAAGGATCCAGACGCTTTCGCATACCATTTTTGATTATCTTAATAAAATTTCTGTTGTTGTTGAGGTTGTTGTCAGTTTCCATAACTTCATGCAAGAGCTAGCTCAAGAGCTAATCCAAATTGCATAAAATACTCATCAAAGAAAGTAAAAAGCCACAAGAAGACTTCACGCGCCAAAGCGTTATCATTCGCTACCCGTGCTTATACTCGACTCCGAAACCCACAAGCGTTGTTTATGCGGTATACCCGTTGAATGTCGACAACTACCGACTGACCCGACCCAGATACACCCCAAACACCAACTGCAGCCGCGGCCACTGCCGAGCCGCAAACGGCCGTACTGCACAGGTGGCATGAGTGATTAATAACCTCATCGTGTGCCTTCGTTATACTCAATCGCGCAGCAGCAAATAACATTTCGACTCACAGAAATCAACATCAAAACAGCCCTTCCGAAGGCTTCTGGTAAACGACGCAATTGAAGTCAGGTGCGTTGCCACTTCCTCTCCGTCGCTTTATTTTCAGGTAAACTTTCTGTACTTTTAACAGTGTACACCAAAACATTCTGTCCATATCTTACGACTGACGTGTATACGTACTACACACGTTTGTTATATCGCTGGCATCACCACAGTTGACTTATTCATCCTCGTTTTGTCTTCACGTTTTGCGAGTGTATCGACTATGGCTGCCATTTTATGTCTTTAAGTGATTTTGTTCTCTCTCTCTCTCTCTCTGCGCCGGGTGAACCTACGTAGGACTTCACGATCTTTAGCTTTGCCTGTCTTTAGCCGTGCGCTTGACTGTGCTGGTCAAGCAAACATTAAACACTTAAGAAAAAGAAGAGAGAGACAGAGAGAGAGAGAGAGATGGGGGGTGGGGGACATCGCGTAACGAGAGGCGCTCGGGTGCCGGATCACGCGCGTCTAAACAAGCAACCTCGGCTCAAAAAAAAAAAAAAAAAAAAAAAAGAATGCGAGATGGTCACAAATCACGCTCCCGACTCCGCCTCCTCGTTTGCGACCCGCCCACCGAGCGAGACGGTGGCTCGTTTGTGCGTATATATGTACACTGCCGCATTTGCGCGATATGCGAAGGACAAAATGGTCTCCATCTCTCCGGCAACGAGAATTGAATAGTTATTATTTCTGCTTTTTTTTTCACCAAAAGCACCGTTTCTTCTTTTCTTCCCTGTACGTACAACAAACACACACACTCTCATGCACACATCTAATGGTCTGCCGCATCATTGCACGTCCGAACGATTCTGAGAGGCACGCTCAACAGTTCCGTGCATTGGTGCTGCCATAAAAGCCTGAACACGCGCCTTTCGAAGGGTACATATACGCACTTTATTAATGATATAATTTACACTTAGGCGCAGCAGACAAGCGACGCCAACCTTGGGACAGCTCACACTGACACGCAAGATGTTGTTTTTAGATCATAGTGACTTCTTTTTTTGTTTCGGCGACTTGGCTGCTGACGATTTCGCCTGCTTCAGAAACCTGTCTGTGTAAACTTGCTCGAAGCAGATGTGCCACTGCTACGTCCTTTCACCGCCAGAATACGACGGAAGGTTAGAAGATCGACGAGCTAAACTTCCTCGCGATCACGACATTCTTTTTTTGTTTTTTTCGTAAATCTCGACGCGACATTCGCATATAAAGCGAGTCGAAAATCCGTAAACTTCACGAAAAAAAAAATTGGGGAGAGTTTCGCCGCAGCTTCCTCCCAGACGCGTTCCGGTTCGCTCTGGTTCGGACCGGAGTAACCAGAGCGGGACAGCGTCGACGACTTCTCGAGCAGAAACGGAGAGGCTCTTGAACCGACGCCGCTAGCGCTTGACAACGGGAGTTACACTGGTGGGCGAGAAGCCATTTGTACACGCCGGCTGCCGTTATAACGCTGCAACGAGGCACCCGGCACCCCCCCCCCCCCCCCCACACACACACACACGCGTAGAAAACTGCGACATGATGGGCTTACGTATGCGCCGATGATTGGAACAAGGCATTCCAGACTGAAGGGTCTATTATCTGGTGCCATTAGGGGCTATAGATTCCAGATTGAAGGGTCTGTGATGTGCTGCCATTGCGATAAAGTCCAATGGCACCAGATCACAGACTCTTCAGCCTGGAATACCTTGTTCCAATCATCGGCGCCATACGTAAGCCCATAGCGTCGCAGTTTTCTGCGTTTTCAACATGTACTTGCGACGGCATGCTGGTTGCCATGCGTGAACGGCACACCGCGATGAAACATCATGCACCGCCGACGGCTAAAGGCAAGCGCTTCCGCACAGCCGACGGGACACCCCCCCATACGTCGACGACGCCCGCAACGAACGGGCGGTCAAGGCAAGGCGTATGCGTAAAGGAAAAAAAAAAGGAAAAACAGGTCACCTTGAACGTCCGTTCGTTCCTCGAACGTCGCTCGACGGTAAAGCGAAACCGAGCTAAAACAATCAGAGGAAGCGACGCGGAATGCGAGCGCGGCGCCGAGATTAGTCCGTATCTGACCGGCCTCCTCCTTTTCCTCCTCCACACGTGGTCGAGACAATGCCGACAAAAGTGTTCCCAGCGCGATAACGGCCGTCGCGCCGCTGCAACGTCATGGTGGCCAGAGGTCGCCACGGAAAGAAAAAGCAACAAGCGACGCGCCCGCAGTCGGGTGCAACTCGGAGCTTTCCGTTTCAGATGCAAAAAGTACAATGGGCAACCCTGGCGCCGCGTTATCGTTCAGCTAACGTGGCGACGATGGTTGGCACATGGATTTTTCCAATGTTCGTGCAATGTTTCTAATTTCGGAGCTTCGCGTGTATTAAACAATAATGAGTGCACTGGTATGCACAACCTCGCCCCCCCCCCCCATAGGAATGTAGCAATATCGCGCGAGCGTCGACCACACGGCGTGTCAACGGCCTTGTGTGGCGGCACGGGGCTCTCCTGATGAGATCAGGGCAGCAGAAGGCTTTCGAAATGGAAATCGCCTTGCGCGCATGCGCATATAACTGTCGTCGAACCCGGCGCACTTCGGCGCTATACTACAGCAAAGCCGCTGACACGCCGTGTGGTCGACGCTCGCGCGACGTTGTGACATTTTCGGGGAAGTTGTATACAAGCGACATCGTACCAACTTGAAAGTATTGGCTTCAAATGTTCTATAGTGGCGTTATATGTTAGGCTTTTACTTTCCAATCAGTCACAGTTTTATGAACACAGCTAGGCACTTTTCAATGCGCGCATAAACGTTATATATACACAATCGCATCATAAGAGGCCAACAAACCAAGACACCTAGGACAATATAGGGGAAATTTCCCCTATGTTGTCCTTGGTCTCTTTGTTTGTTGGTTTCTTATGATTAATAAAAATCGGGAACTCTATGGTACAGAATAACACACCGGGCTGGCAAAAACAGCGTGCAGATTAGTTTCGCGAAAGTCTGACTCGCGTCGGCTTTCGTCGACTTGCGTTGCTAGTCTAACTGAGACCGGCCCTAAACGTGTACAGAAAGGAGGATGCGTATTCGAACTACCGTACAAATACTGCACAACATACTGCGACGTGCGAAGCGGTTTCGGACAATCGGCACTCGAACTACATAGCTGTTCGGGGAAAACAAGTGGCCGCGGACTTACCGGGTCACGAACAATCGTTAACTCTGGCAGCTGAAGCCGTCTGTCTGTATCGCTGAAGCAGATAACTTGCTTGTGGATGCAACCGTGTACAATGGCTTTCTCTTTATGCACGTGCAGCTATAAGCAAATGTTATCAGGTATCATTTAGAAATAGACCAAGGGGCATGTTGTTTTCTTTCTTGCATTTATTTTCTTTCCCTTGCCTTTCGTGCGTGTGTGCGTGCGGAAGGGCACATTTTGCACTCATTGCGGTACTTGTGTGCGAACGACGGGTTAAGAGAGCGCTTTAGCTCGGGCCCAACTCCGATGTCGCAACTTCAAACACGTGCAGAACGCAGAAAGGCTTTCATGAGCCTACCGATTCGAATGAAATGTGTTGCATTTAAGAGGAATGTTTTGTAAGTGTACGCCGACTGGACACATACGTGCTGATTGGCTGCGGGCGCCTGTCTCATTCTGACGCATACCCCAGCCCAGCCAATCAGAACTTCCCAGCAGCAGACGAAATGGCCATGTCCACAAGGCGGACGTATACGAAATCACCCCCTCCCCTCCCCCAGCTCCAGGAGTCCAGCCCTCGATCAGCAGCAGCAGCGGCAGAACGCTATGGCTCCCGAGCCACCACGGCGGGCACAGAGAGAGAGAGAGAGAGAGAGAGAGAGAGAGAGAGAGAGAGGACAGGAATGGTAGGGAGGTCAACAAGAAGAGCATCCGGTTTCCTACCCTACACTGGGGGTGGGGGAAAGGAGAATAGAAAGAGGAAAAAGGGAGAGAGTGAGCACTGAGTGCGTGTGGGCGGGACACTATGCACAGGGACACTATAAACGGTCTCTCAAACCGGTGCACCTCAAGTATTGCACTAATGCACGATTCGCTTTTCGTGCCAGTGACGGGTGTGGCCACGGTCCGAGTATCTCTGACTCGGTGAACGGTCTCAAGTCCAGTCGGTGCAAAGTTTCCCGCAGAGAGAGGCGTTGTACATCGTAGCGGGGGCAGGTACACAATAGAGTGAGCCAGACAGGGAACGCAACACCACGCGAATCCTTCGGCCACCGCTGGAAGTGGGCCATTGTCCTTGCTGCCCGAACGGGTGCTGCTACGCGCGCAGAGGGCGCCCGTGCCGCAAGGTGCCCGCGGCTTGTTTGTGCATGCGCGTCCGTCGGTGGCTGCGCAAACCGCAGCATATAGCGCCGACCAAGGTCGCCCCCGCTTCTCGAAAGGACCATTCCTCGAAGCTGAAGAAAGCCTTCTCGCCTGCCGAGGCCAAGTCCCTTTGTGAGCGCAGCAGCAGCGGGTGTATTCCGGCGTGCTCGCTTGCGAAGGCTCCGTTGCCTATACACCGAGACGCGCAACGCGCTTTTCAGACGCGCACTCGGCGTCGAGCACAAAAGGATGATACGGCAATCCCGGGGCGGTGCTGTCTGTGGGTGCGCGCGCAGAGCTGCCAGTTACGCTAAGCCGGTTCCCAGCGGCATACGCGTCGTCTGACAAGGCAACAGTGTTCGCGACAGTGTAGCATAACCTGAGAGCGCCGACGTCCCCTGCGCTTCCGTCTACTGTACTTGGGCATAAAGCTTGGTCCGGGCCCATAATACTTCGCATGAACTCGACGCCGAGTGGGTCGACTCGGAAGTCGATTTTTTTTTTAACTATAGAGAATTCCTTTTTAAGTCACCTGAGTCATATAGCACAATCCTCGTCCTTAATTGAGCTGGATTACTCGAAGAGGCGGACAGTATACGCGCAAGAGAAATCGGAATGGATAACCAACTAATCAACAAAACCTCACTAATAGCCTAATTCACTGCACATATTGCAATTTACGAACTATAGGCGGCGAGTTCGCCTGGCGTATCGACTTGGATTCTCGGGATAACACCACTTTCGAGGGTGGTGTTAACCACCACTCGTTCTCAAACCGTGCGACGTTCCAGTCATTTCTCGTGCTTCGACGCTAGATAAAAACGAACGTTTTCTTAGAACAGTAAACGGAAGAATAGCGCATTCTTTTACCGCAGTTACGACGGCGCATATGTCGAAACCGCCGCCTCTTTCAAAATCCCGTTCCAAATGATCTTGCAACCGGAAGTAGCACGTGACCCCGTCACGACGCGCAGGCGCAGGTCGCGCGCTACACGACTGGCGCCCACACTCGATGTGTAGGAGCCGAGCGTTACGAGTATTTTCCTTCTCAGGATGCAAAGCTCAACGTTCGGACAGATTAAGCACGCGTACATACCGTCCAGGAAATTGACAAACAGCTTGCTACAGCTTGAGGAAAATTCGTAAGCTCCGTCGCCTGATAAACGACCGGGTGGAGTGCGCTATAATAACGACAAAGTAAAAAGGCAATAAATATAATGAACGCTCCTACAGCTATAGGGTACCGGTGAACGTTACCAACAAGTCAAAACGACGCAGAGCGCTCTTGTGCTAGCCTAAGTGGACCTCCTGCATCAGCTTGCGGCAACCTAATTACATAAGTGGAAGTTTGTTTTCCTTCTTCAGTTAGCGTTATACTTGAGGAACTTCATGTGCGCTTCCCAGCACGCGCCTATATAAGCGTCCACGCGTCCACGTAGATGAGATCACATTATATTATTGACGTGATTTAAGAGAAAACAATGGCACATTTGCATGGTCTACCGCTTACTTCTCGTCGCATGTCACATAAAGAAGTCCCAAGAAAGCGCGACAAGACATCGGATATACGCCGCGAAATTCGCGTGTAAATAGTGTAAATAATGTAAACAGTGTAAATAGTGTAACGGCCGGTTAATATCGGTTGACAGTGTAAGTAACAGTAAACCGGTTTACAGCGCAATAGCGTGAGCTACAGACCAATTTGCACTTGTTGAGGGTGTAACTCGATTTACAGTGTACACCTAGCACGAACACATACAGAGTTCTGCACAACAGTCCAGGAAGCCACGCAAGACAGCACAGGAGAACACGCACAAGCGTGCACACACATAAACAAAGTACCCGAGAAATATTGCGAGAACATGTGCACATAAGTTCACCGTTTCGCAGACGTATACACACCCTCGTCCAATAGGAAAGGGCACACCTCATCTGGTGTTCGACCCGCTATTCCTGCTAACGTGCAACTCAGGGTATCACTGACTGCTATGCTGTTATGTTGTTCTCCTGTTGAAAAAATCTTTCTCAAGGAAGGTTTCCTCATCAAAAGCAAACACGAGGAAAATTAACGGCTTTTAAAAAAAATTATGGGGTTTTACGTGCCAAAACCACTTTCTGATTATGAGGCACGCCATAGTGGAGGACTCCGGAAATTTCGACCACCCGGGATTCTTTAACGTGGACCTAAATCTAAGTACACGGGTGTTTTCACATTTCGCCCCCCCTCGGTATGCGGCCGCCGTGGCCGGGATTCGATCCCGCGACCTCTTGCTCAGCAGCCCAGCACCATAGCCACCGAGCAACCACGGCGGGTAACTACCGGCTTTAGAAACAAAAAAAAAGTTGGCGCTTTCTTTTACATCGGGTCGCCCCCGTTTATTCTCCATTCTTTGCACGCCGTCTGCCACGCGCGCGTACAGGACAACGTGACGGTAGCCTCGGTCGTGCAGGAAAGCCAACCTGTCTTCGCAAACGGCCTACGTATCGCAACTGCGCGCGACGCGCCACGCTCGGAAGGGGGTCGGCGAACACAATGGCCGCGAGCGATTAGCTAAGCGCGCAAAGTCACTCACGCACACACACACGCACACACGGCGCACGAACGCACACGCCCGACAATTAGCTTAACGAGGCATAGTAGCGATCAAACGAGCAAAACAAACACTAACGCTGTCGAGGCGTCGCACACGAAACGAAAAGCCTCTAACGGGGCGGAGGTCAGGCGCTATAGCCGGGGTGGGGTGGGGGGGGGGGGGGGGGCGCCGAAAAGCGAAAGGCGTGTACGTCGGCGCGAGAACGGGGGAGTCGAGGTCACGCCGCGACGGAAAGGTGATCTAGGGGCGAGAAATATTGAAAACTGAAAGCGGCGAAAAAGAAAGATTAAGGAACGAAAGGAAATGGATAAAGGAAGAGTGAACAAAAGAACATGGGAAAGAAAGAGCCAAAAAACAAGAAGGAATGAAGCAAGGAAGACAGGAAGGAAGGAAAGAAGCGAACAGAGGAAAAAATAAACGAACACGAGAGAGAGGAGGAAAGAACGAAGAGAACGAAAGAAAGAAGGAAATAGTTAACGAAACAAACGCAGAAACGAAGAAAACCAAGGCAAGCAAAGAGGGGAAGAGAAAGAGAGAAAACGAGAAAGGCAGGACAAGAAGGATGACGTGGATGTCGCGAATAATGGAACAACGCATCGCCTACAGGAAAAGAAAGCGAGAAGGGACGAAGCTGACAAAATAGTCAGGGAGGAGAGGGGGGGGGGGGGGGGGTACCCAAGCACGCGGATGCCTTCCGTCCGTTTCGTCCGTCCTTGGCAGAAAAAAAAAAAGGCCCCGGCCGCCGTGCGCGATGGCTACCGTATACGCCGAGTTCAATTAAGGGGTATTGTCGCACCCGGAGGCACGGCACGTGTATATTATATCCGGGCTTGAAGGTGGATACCGCCTTTCAGCAAAACCGTGTCGCAGGGACAGACAGACGGATGGGCTACAGCTACGCGGTTTCTCGTATTGTCGCTCCGACAAGCTCAAGCATCCGGCGCTTTCTTGGCGCGCGCGGTGTGCTTTACCCCAGAGATTTTGGCTGTTTCAGAATAGTGGTCCGCTAAAGATACGGGGGGCCCCTAACGATTAGCGCCTCGCCACAGCGCATGCTCCAAACCTGCTTTGCGACGTCTCAACGTCGCCGCGAACATCTCAAGAAACGCGTCAACGCCACCCTCATTGAAAATAATAGGCTATCAGGTACACTTTTCGTCCCGTAAAATATGACGAATCGCATTATTTCATGTTTCTATCTTTTTCTGGCATTATGTTTTCATTTTCCTTCCGCATGCAGGAAGGGTGATGCAATCGCGTGACGCCATCGCAAGCCGGGAACGTTTACCCTACATTCTAATACACATTCGCGGCGGGGCAAACTGCGAACGCAAAGTGGTCGCTTGTAGGGCGCCCTATAACCATCTAGACCCCCTTCTATATTGTATATAGGGTCGACCACTCGAACCATATAAACCCAATAAAGTGCGTTCTGGAACAGCTATATGCTTGTTTATAAGACAACTTATAAGACAAGGACAAACAGCGAAGAAGATGTGGTCGACAGCGACGACTACGGCGCATGCGCGACGTCACCGAGCATCTTTTGCCAAGGATACGCGCGCCGATGATAAAGAAGGCGACGACGATATGCCCGAGACAGACGCCACGAAATCTGGAGGGGAAGTGGCCCCTCTATACGCAAGAGCTGTCGCCTTAGCAAAGTTGTCGTGGAAACTTCCAAAGCTCGCCGAAGTTGCAATCAGGGCTGTCACGACGTTTCGGTAAATTAACATTTTGAGCAAAGGGGAGCGCTATACAGGTGGTAAGGAAAGGCGGCAGAGAACTTGAACAGAATCGAAACGCGCTTCTTGATTCAAGCGCCTTTCCTGTTGCAAATTCTTCACTCTGCCCCGAAGGGAATCCCTTCACCCCGAAATCGACCAGTTCGACGACCGACCACTATCGGAAGAAGGAATTCTACACCATCGACAGGACCTAACGTCGCAGAAGAAGGCCGCGCAAGCACAACTGCGCTTCTTGCAATCTACCAGCCTTTGTGAACGTCTCTAACTGGAACGCCCTTTGTGTGTGCATCTGTGTGTGTTCTTTTTAACCCCTTCCTCTCTGTCCTTTTTCTAAGCCCTATCTCCCGACCCCAGTGTAGGGTAGCTAACCGGAGACTGATATAAACTCCCTGCCTTTCCTCTTCATCGGCCTCTCTCTCCGCTCTGCCTCTGCGCACCACTCTAGCGCTTCCCTCCTGCACAAAATGTCGCGCCAGCTACATAACCCACCAATTTGCTATCCTGAAATGAACATTTAACAGCACGTACGTGTGTAGATATAAGTCGCACGTGAGAGAAATCCAGGCTTCCGGAGTCCGCATTTGTTCCTTCCTCTTCGATATAGACTATACAGAGAGAGAGTGAGAGAGAGAGAGAGCTAAATTTGCGCGGGCCTCCTTCCCGCCTTGAGCTTAGTACGCTCCAGGGGCAGCTATTTGTAGTACCCCGCAACGTTTCCGCCCGTTCGCACAGAAACCGCGACGATCGAAACGATGAGCGGAATACGATCGCATGTAGACGGGCGCGGTAGCCTATTTACCCTCTTCCACGGAGTTAGTTTTCCGGGCAGATTGTCATCTCCTACACGTACAAGATGAAGAGGGACAAAGGAAATAGAAGGGGAAAAAAAAAGCTATCCGTTTCCACCCATACCGCATGTCTTGGCAGTATAACGCTACTTGGAGGAAAGAAGATTCCCGCTGGTTTTTGTGATCGCAACATAGGCTGCAGGTCCGAAAGCCAAACGCTCCAGTGAAACCATGCCCAGATAGTGCGCGAGACACTGCGAATCACCGAGTGTGGCCTCCGAGATCGTAACGATGCATTATTGCTTGTGGACTCGAAGACAGACGAGAGAGAGAGAGGCTACTCCAGATAATTTGATGAGAAATGAAGAGACACGCTGTGATACGTGCGCGCGCCAAAATGGCCTCGGCGGCGAAGTGCGCCATTCAAATGAGAGCCTTTTGATTGATTAATTGATTGAGTCGCTGATTGCTTGATTGATTCGTCGACCGATCGAATTTGTTCGTCCTTCCAGGGAGTAAATAAACAGGAAGAGAAAATGCAAGGACGTTAACCAGATAAGTAATCGGGTTTGCTATACCTACACTCGGGGAAATGGGGACAGGAAGGAACGAAACGATTAAAAAAAAAAAGAAAGAAAGACAACGCAATGACGGTAGTTACGCCACCGTGCGGTCGCTGTCATTCATACCAGCCTGTCATCTCTAAAACGCAGAGAATGGCTTTTTTTCTTTAGCTTAATTACCGTCTTCGGAGTGTGTGGAGTTTGCTTGCCACGGCATTTTGTAAGACCATGGAGCCCAAAACTCAATATTCAAAAAGCGCCGACGGAGAGCAGCACGAACAAAAACGTTCGTCTACGCACAACCTAGCAGCGTTTGACCGTCTCAAATCACCGAAGAAACACTGGGGCTATCACGGAGACGCCGCTGTGGAGCTTTCCCGGATTAACCTTGGCCGCGCATGGGGGTTATCTATAACGCGCATACAAAAAAAGAAAAATGCACACGGTAAACGAGCCTATTTTGCATGCCGACCGCGTCGGAATGCGAAGGCCGAGGAATCGTACCGGCGACCTTGTAGTCATCGGGGCAGGTCGCCACATCCACCGAGCCTCAACGGCCGCATTTTGTAGTCGGGCGCAGGCACAGCAGTGTTCGCGAGTTGCGTACGCGGGAAACGTTATCTGCCGTGCCGCGACCGGGCTGCGCGAGGATGGGAAAGGAGGAGCGGTACTCCCGCCTCCGCGCCTACACGAATCGCTTGCCAGTGCAAAACACGGGCAAGGCTAGTCACCAACAGATCGCCGCCATCGTGGCCTTCGGTAAAGAAAACAAGACAAAAAAGAAAGTCCGATAGACACCATGCAGTCCGTGATGTCCTAGCTGGCACTGTTCCTAAAATGCTTATACTATCACATCGCGGCTCCGATAACATGCGGCCTTGGTCTTTCTGTCGTTCTTTCCGGCTAAAATGGTGCCCAGCTGACCAAGCCCGCAGCGCCCGCGAACGCTGTATACCAGCGCACTTCTGCAGCAGAAGGCAACATCGCAGATGCTGCAGTATACGGACAGGAATAAACAGCGCGCGTTCGCAAACCAAGCAGTGGACCGCGTCCCAGAAAGCAATACTTGTCTCCGCTTGCTTATACAAACTTCATTACTTTACACGAATCAATCAGTCCCTTGATCGCGTTGCATAAAAAGAAAGGAAAGAGAAAAAAACAAACGAAGATGTTTCTTTTTATTGTTCCCGAATTCGGCATGATACAAGACCGACATCGTGCCGTCTGCAGTTTCCACCCACGAGTATGTACGCTGATACTGACATCGACATTATTGCCAAGTATGAGTCGAAAATTCTTGTCGACAAGGTAGGGATATACAACGACTTGCCATGGTTGGTGCTTACGAATGTTTGGCGAGCGTCACGGGCCTTCATCAAGAGGAAGTAATATATTTTGACGTCACGACAGCATGCGTGACGCGTGCTGCTCCGCGAGGCCGGCGACAAGCGCCTTTCCGGAACCTTCCGTTGCCGACAATCGAAAAAAGAGAGTCTTCCCGACTGACTGCGGTAGCAAGGTGTTCGAGCATTACGAGTTAAGCTCGTAGCTTAGTATAAACTAGCTGCGGTAAACATTCACTTACTAAGCAAACACGCGATGGGGGCAAAATGCAAAAAAAAAAAAAAAAACAAACAAACAAGGCGTCCGTGTACCGTGCATTGGGTGCACGTTAATAGAACACCAGGCGGCCACAATTAATCCGGAGTCGCCCGCTAGGCAGCGTGCCTCATAATGAGATCGTGGTTTCTAGGCACGTAAAACCACAGATCTCTCTCATATTTCTTTTTAAACTACACGAGCTTGGTGTAACGCATCGGAAGACGCACATGAACAGAGTTTATTAGATAACTGCAGGGGCGCATGAGCGGTCACACGCGATGCGTCGAGGCCCAGCAGCGGGGGATCGAGCGCGCGTGCTCGTTCCCACAGAGTTCTACGCTCGTTCCAAAGCGAGCGTTCCCTGCTACCGCTCTCCGGCGCTTCACTCAGCGGCGCCTCCGAGACCCACGGAGATTACGTAACCTGCGACACCGGGTGCGCAGGCACTTAACCGCGCGTTGCGCCGTCGTTACAAAGTCGTTTCGGCTCACCTCGCGTGACGTAATGGATCACCACGCGCAGGCGCTTTGCGTTATACCTGCGCGCACAATACGCATATACGCTATGCGTAAACAAAGTGGCGTGGAGACGACGGACAGCTGTGTAGGCGTAGAGAGCAGCCCGACACATATCTGCACTGAGGTCGTGGCATTGCTATTCGGCGCACTGAACGATAAGAACCCGCCAAACACCCTTTTATCATTTGAAGGTTAACCTTGCATTTCGAGAACGTTCATATACGAGGAGCGCGTTCAAGACTGCACGTCCCCCAAGGTCGAAACCGTCGCCAGCCCCGTCGAATCTCTGTGACGTCATGCTCTGCCACTTGTCGATATAGGCGCTAAGACTCGGCGTTATTATAAGTGACGCTGGATTGGTGAACTAAGTCGTCAGTGGGTCAGTCTAAGCGTTCGTATATAAAGACGTCTGGAGTAACCACGCAAAAACCCAGTATACACAAAGGGCTCGCTCAAATGAGGTCGTCTTGCAAATAAGCCGAGACGCGACACGGCGTGCTATAGGAATTAAAGAAAAAATAACACGAAAATAATCGTACCGCAGCGACAGCGGGTCACGTTTTTCGTGACGCCGTTACGACCTACGCGCGTGACGGGGCGGATGCCGCGACAGATCGGCGTAACCGAACTGTGCTCTACGCTAGACGTGCCACCGAGGGCGAAGCAGCAGCATGCGGCCGTCTGAGCGGTCTCGGGTGCGACAGGTTGACGGCACGGAACTTGTAGTCGACGACGCCGACTGGGAAGCCAGCGTGCGCGCAGGCAAATGGTACACCGCAGCGTGCGATGTAGAACAGCGTTGCATTAGTTCGGTGCAGCTGCAGTGAAGAAGAAAAACATAGGCAGGAAAAAGCAAAGATGAAAAAGCTAGCGTCAACTAGGAGGGCGTCGGTTGCCATCCTACACAGGGGGGTGGGGGTGGGGAATGGAGAGGGGATACAAACAGAGTGTGAGAGGGAAAGCTCATGTCGCCGATGCAGCGTGCTCTGACGTAATATGCGTACCGTATAGAGCAGGCTATATGCCTGAGTTAAGTGGTGTTCTATTCCACCGGCTCTTGTTCCTTCCTGCCGTTCCATTTTGTTTCATTTATTTTTCATACACGCCTTAGTCGATGGAGATAATTTCTGATGACTGGGATAGCCGGTCCTTCGGTGGCCTATCTTCCCACAGTCTCACGTAATAATAAACAACAACAGAGACGAACGCCGTGCGCATTACAGAACGTGTCCACGAGGAATATAAACGCCGATTCAGTCCGGTGCACTTCGATAATGGCACTAACGCGCAAACAGCTTCCCGAGCCAACGACGGACGTGTGGTGCAAGAAAAATGAGCAAGGCCAACGCGTTCGAAGACGCGAAGGCACGCAGCGACAAACAAAAATAAAACTAAAAGAAAGGATCAGTGACGCAAGAGGATATATGCTGGCTTTCCGCTTCATCTCATATAGACATCCGGCCCTGTTTTGACAAAATAATCTTCGGGTACAAGCTCTTGCAAACTTGCTGCCGTGCACATCAATCCCGTCTTCCCGAGAAAGCTTACGCTGGCGAGGTTTGTCGCGACTGCACCAATTAGGCTTAGAAGCCAGCACCGCATTTGCTTCGCTATAAGTCCCGCTCTGGAGTTGGTCAATACGTAACGCGGATGCCAACGAAAGAACACACAAGAAGCGCGTTAATTAGGCGAATATACAAAGGTCGTGTTGTAGAATGAAGCTTTTCAACTTATTCTAGGCACCTTGGTGCAACTACAACAACCGTAACGTCTATACATGCTGTATTTCTTTCCCAGTAGACACTGGCCCAGATATAGACAAACGCGCTTATACAGTTTCATATCTGCGTGATTGCCGCAACGAATGCCCGCAAGAAAATTTCCCAGTGTGTATCATCACACCAGATATACTCTCAACGCAACCGTCATGCGAGAGGCACTTAACGTTGCTTCTGATCACTGGTGCACAGTTCAGAATCCTTGGACCGTGTGCAAACAAGAAAGAAAAAAAAAATGCCGGAAGGCGAGTACAAAGTCGACACCGTATACGACGGCCATCTCTGGCCAAGGAAACCACGAGGAAGAGATGCGGGCGCGTGATTACACGATATCCGCACAGCCTCACCGAGAGAGTGCACGCTTATCAAGCTACACAGCATGGACGGGAGAACGTTAAAACAGAATCACCTGTAAATATATAGTCAAGGCACGGTCACGTGTCACCACTGTTGTTATCGGCTGCAGTGCCCAGAGGACCTGGCCATATAGCATATGCACAAGGGGAACGCTTGTCCCACGGCGCCTCTGTATAGTTTGTCAGCTGGCGAACCTTCGAGTTCTAGCGTCCTTCCAACCGAGCCCGATAATGATCGCCAAGAGACCCGCATCTCGGCGATTCGGAGAGATACAGTGCACCTGCGCGTTTATTTCGCGACATCAAAGGCAAATTTCACGCTCAATTACATGTCTTGCATTTATTTACATATTTAGCTGAAATTCCAAAGCAAGATTTTTTTTTTCGGGGGGGGGGGGGGGGGGGGAGGCTAAACGTCGTCGTCCTATCAGGTTGGTGCGCAATCTCCCTTGCCGATAGGCGGAGAAGTCATTCCCCGTCTCTGCAGCCATAGAGTTTCCCACAAAAATCACTAGAGGGGACAGTGGCGCTACGATCGTTCACCTACCAAGGGAATGATGATGATGGCACGTGTGGGTTTGTCTACGTACCAGCTGTCTAAATGTCGCCAAGAATAATAAAATAAAAGTAATAACGAAGGGCTTTACGCGAACGGCAATCGTTGATGGGCGTTTTTCATGCTAGGAAAGCGTTTGTTTGCGTTGCGCAGAACATAATGGTTTAGTTGGCATATCGGTTCGAGTCGAAGTAACCTTTTTTCATTCCATATATACCCTTATTTCTTTTACGTTATAACGAAGCTCGGTGTTTTCGTTGCAACGACCAGTAGACTTTCCCCGCTCGATTAGAAACACTACGTTTTTTTTAACAACACGTTACACTTTTACGAACTTCACTGCTGGCAGCAGGAACCTAAAGGCGCGGCACGGCTTGGACGCCAGGCGCAATATTGCAACGCATTGACAATTTTTCGCACCGCCATGCATGGCCTCCGCCAACCACGTGATACGCGCTCGAGTTACCGCAACTGCGTGCGTCCACTTGCAGTGGCACGCAGACAAAACAACAGTTTTTAGATTGAGAGAAGCAAGAAGATCGCGTTTCGCTTGCCCATGCGCAAGCCACTTGGGTGTACCAGCAAAACCAACGCAGACTTTGTGTTCCTGCGTATACGCGCAAGTCACTTGCTACTCCTATGTAGACTTTGGCTTCTTGGGTACACAAGGAGTAGCTAGAGTCGAGCGGCTTGTGTACCCAAGAACCCAAAGAGTGCGCGGCGAGTTTCATTTGCTGAGACCCGAGCAGTTTGTGTATACGCAAGCGGCAAGCTTATAACCTCTTGCGCCCCCCTAACCTAAAACTATGTTTAGGAACACCATCGCAAGGAAAAAAAGCTTCGTTAGTGTGAGTCCATGTGCCACTGTTCGAAAACCTTATCATACCGACCGACCTTCGACGCGACGATTATCACGTTATCACACTGCGATCGTGGAAGCAAGTTCATGGCGGGCGCTCGAACGCCGGCCATATAGAGAGACGCCGTCACGTGCAAGGGATGACGAAGGTTCTATTACAATCATGGAGGAAGGAAAAAGATAGGAGGGAGCATACCGCAACGCGATTGAAGCCAAACCTTTGCCCAACACGTGATCGCATGTCAAGTGCGCGGTTGGTTTTACTGTTCCCGCTCTGCAGGCTGAGCCATGCACGGCGCAGGGCAGCTGAACAAGCGTGCGCTGAGTAAAAAACTACTGGCGTAGCTACTGGGAACCAAACGTCTCGAAAAATCTCGATTCTTCCTCCGTGATCTCGACACGAGAGGTCACGTGTGAGTGAGTGAGTGAAAGAACTTTATTGGCGGTCCGGCGAGGACGCGAACTCGTCGCGCACCCGGCTATAGTCCCACGTCGGGACCGGCAGGTCTAGCCCATTGGCCCGGTCGCGGGCATGCCGGACAGACAGGATTTACTTGTCACGTGTTGGGCCACCACTGTGGCTTCACGCAGCGTTCGCTTGCCAACGCTGGCTGCATGACGTAATGCTCTTCCCTATCATATATTTTTCCTTCCTCCATGATCACAATACTGTCACCTTTCGTGCTTCGTCATCCAGTGCAGGAGCGGAGCTCCGCTTTCGTTGTCATAATAATAATAATAATAATAATAATAATAATAATAATAATAATAATAATAATAATAATAATAATAATAATAATAATAATAATCAGCCTGGTTACGCCCACTGCAGGGCAAAGGCCTCACCCATACTTCTCCAACTACCCCGGTCATGTACTAATTGTGGCCATGTTGTCCCTTGAAACTTCTTAATCTCATCCGTCCACCTAACTTTCTGCCGCCCCCTGCTACGCTTCCCTTCCCTTGGAATCCAGTCCGTAACCCTTAATGACCACCGGTTATCTTCCCTCATCATTACATGCCCTGCCCATGCCCATTTCTATTTCTTGATTTCAACTAACATGTCATTAACTCGCGTTTGTTCCCTCACCCAATCTGCTCTTTTCTTATCCCTTAACGTTACACCCATCATTCTTCTTTCCATAGATCGTTGTGTCGTCCTTAATTTAAGTAGAACCCTTTTCGTAAGCCTCCAGGTTTCTGCCCCGTACGTGAGTACTGGTAGGACACAGCTGCTATACACTTTTCTCTTGAGGGATAATGGCAACCTGCTGTTCATGATCTGGGAATGCCTGCCAAACGCACCCCAGCCCATTCTTATTCTTCTGATTATTTCAGTCCATTATTTCACCATTGATTATTTCACCAGCATCAGCCGGTCCTCAAAGGTGGCTGATAGTATATAGGCTAAACGAATCGAGTGAAAAGATCCCTCACGTTATACCGTGTTACGTTTCGCCTACAACGCGCGGTAATGCCGGCGCGGATGCAACGGACGCCGGGGCTTTGTTCAAAGCGGCGGACATTTTGGCCCGTCCGACGCCGCCGCAACGCCTACCCGCCAAGCGTGCCCAGGCGTGTTTCAGTGCCACGTGTCTTCGTGTGTGCGTGTGTGTGTGTGTGTGCCCTCGCTTGTCAAAGCGCGGCAGCCGGGGAGCGGATTTCCCCGAATGAGGAGCCTGGAGGTCTCTCGGCTCAACTGTTCGCGCCGTCGTGTGGGTGAGGGTTGGCGATGCGTCACTACACTCGGTTCAGCAGGTCTCTCGGCCCGACAGTTCGCGCCGTCGTGGGCTCCTGCTGCGCCGTCCCGTGACCTTCATCCCGTGACCTTCCCTCCTTCCCTTTTGGACCGCGACGCCGGGAGTATAAGAGCAGCTGCCCCCGGACGCCAAGAGAGAGGCTCCGATTTGTACTGTTGAGTTACGTGCTCTCCCGTCTCTCCACTTCGGTCGAACTGACCGGCCGCTCTTTTGCTATGTTAGAATAAACAAGTTGTTCTGTTACCAGTCTTCTCATGCTTTGCCGGGACCTTCGGATGCTTCCAGTGCCCCAGGCCGCCAGGCCAACGCTACCCTTGGGGCTTGCGACCCATTGGCAATAACGGGCGTCAGCACCGAGACCCCAACAACTCGGGCCAGCGGTGCCATACCAACATCTGGTTGCCAGCGGTGAGATCGCGACAACGGAGGCCAGCAGCGAAGAGATGCGGTTGACTGTATGCTGAGCAGCACAACGACCATCCGGGAGCAGCGCAACGAGCCCTGTGTGATGACTGGTTGCCTGCAGCGGAACGACTGCGCTGAAGTCTTGGCTGCGAGATTTGGTGAGTGCGGGACTTTCTTCTTCTGAGTTTTGCCAGGCTTTTGTTAGTGTTAGAAATAGAGCTGGTAATTGTGGTTGTCGTTGCTGCCGGGTTAGTTTGCGGCAAGACAATAGTAGGCAGTAGAGAAAGCAGCATTCAGAGCAGCCATGGATTTGAAGTCGTTGCGCAAACCGAAATTGCTGGAGCTTGCGAGAGAGTTGGGTCTGGATGTCTCAGACAAACTCAGAAAACCAGAACTGCTAAGGGCTATTCTTGAGTTAGAAGCTGAGGATGACGAGCTGTCGGAATGCCTTGAGACCATTGAGGAGAGGGAGGCGCAAAAAGAGAAACAGGAGCGCGAACTTAAAGAACAGAAAGAGAAAGATGAGCGCGAACGTAAAGAGCAACAAGAGAAAGAAAGAGAGCGCGACCGTCAACACGCTTTGGAAATGAAGCGTCTCGAGTTAGAGATGGAACGCGCTCGTAATGGAAGTCAGGCACACGGTGCAGGAGAACGAGTATTGTTCAAAATGACTGACCTGATGCGGCCGTTTAAGCTTGGAGAGGACATTGGTTTGTTCCTGGTTAACTTTGAGCGAACGTGCGAGAAGCAGGGGTTCTCTCGGGAAACGTGGCCACAGCGCTTGCTCACTTTGCTACCCGGCGAGGCGGCCGACGTAGTCGCTCGCTTGGAGAGAGAGGAGGCAGAGGATTTCGACAAAGTGAAATCGAGTCTGCTAAAAAAGTACCGGCTGTCAGCGGAGGCGTTCCGTCGGAAGTTTCGGGAAAATGAGAAAGGCAAAAGTGAGTCATATACAGAGTTTGCCTACAGGCTTATGTCAAACATGCAGGAGTGGCTCAAAGAAGAGAAAGCGTTTGGTGACCACGAGAAAGTTCTGCAGTGTTTCGGGCTAGAACAGTTTTATAGTCGGTTACCTGAGAACGTGCGGTACTGGGTCTTGGATAGGCCAGACGTTAGTACGGTGGCTCGAGCCGCTGAGCTAGCCGAGGAGTTTGTGACGCGTCGGGCTCACGGAGCTAAGGACGGTCAAAAGGGTGAATTTGGCTCCAAGTTTGAGAGGCCGAAGTTCACACCCATGAGAGCAAAGGGGGATACACGTAGTGCGGATGCGAGTGAAAGCAGTCCGACCGAACGTACGGAGACGGCGGCAACCGAAGCCGAACGCAGAAAGCGGTTCGAGGCGAGGCAAGCGCGCCTGTGTTATACGTGCCAGAAGCCGGGTCACTTTTCGGCGCAGTGCCCAGAAACAAAACCAAAAGTCGTGTTTTTTTCATTAGGCAGCACTGACGAGAACATCAAGCTTCTCGAGCCTTACATGCGAGACCTCCTCGTGAACGGGAAAGAGTGCCGAGTGCTTCGCGATACCGCAGCTACGATGGATGTCGTTCACCCCTCTTACGTAGAACCCGATATGTTCACGGGCGAGTGCGCATGGATCAAGCAAGCAGTGGAAGCTCATAGCGTGTGTCTGCCGGTAGCAAAAGTGCTTATTGAAGGACCTTTCGGAGCACTTGAGACGGAGGCCGCAGTGTCATCTATGCTGCCCCCCCAGTACCCGTACCTATTTTCGAACAGGTCCGATCACCTCCTGCGCGAGAAGGGGCTTTTGTTTGGTGAGGCTAGCGTTCAGGCCTTAACCAGATCGAAGGTTCGGGAGCTCGCTGCAAAGGCGGTAGTTGCGGGGCCGACGTTGTTGAACGATGAGAAAGGGTCAGAGGCGCAGCAAGCTGGTATTCAGAGCACGCCCGAACAGAATAAAATTGAGCCTGTAGCGTTAAAGGCAGCAGATACTGGAGAGGAAATTCCCGACACGGGAAAGTTAGAAGAGCTGTCTCCAGATTTGCTCATCGCGCCTACGTCAGACGGACTTAACAGGTTGCTAAAAGTCAGCCGCTCGGCTTTGATGGCCGAGCAAAAGAAGGATGGCAGCCTAGAAAACATACGCTGCATTATCAAGGAAGGTATCGCCAAGAAAAATGCTCGCTTTGTGGAAAGAGGTGGGGTCCTGTACCGGAAGTATCTAGACCGCAGAGGAGTGGAGTTCGATCAGCTGATCGTGCCTCAATGCTATCGTCAGGATCTGTTGCGCTTGTCGCATGGGGGTTCGTGGTCCGGACACCTAGGAGTTAAGAAAACTAAGGACCGTCTCTTGCAAGAGTACTATTGGCCAGGGTGTTTTCGGGACGCAGACCACTT
This sequence comes from Dermacentor andersoni, assembly GCF_023375885.2. NCBI lineage: Eukaryota > Metazoa > Arthropoda > Arachnida > Ixodida > Ixodidae > Dermacentor > Dermacentor andersoni. The sequence continues at coordinate 50,372,916 of NC_092824.1, forward strand.
TGTGAAGACATGCGACACCTGTCAGCGGGTGGGCAAGCCAGGGGACAAATCGAGGGCGCCGTTGAAGTTGGTACCTATCATTACGGAGCCTTTTAGACGGCTCGTTATTGATACAGTGGGACCTCTGCCGGTAACAGCCACGGGGTACCGACACATTTTGACTGTGATCTGCCCAGCGACAAAGTTCCCTGAAGCAGTGCCGCTTAAAGAACTCAGCTCAGTTGAGATAGTCAATGCACTACTGTCCATATTTGCGCGAGTTGGTTTTCCTGCAGAAATCCAGTCAGATCAGGGTACAGTGTTTACTAGCGCTTTGACGACAGCCTTTCTCGAAAGGTGCGGGGTAAGGCTGTTACACAGCTCAGTGCAGTGGCGTAGCCAGAAATTTCGTTCGGGGGGGGCTCACTTTGCAGCTCGGCCTCCTCCTTATAGAATTAGTCGAGGGATTAAGATATATATATATATATATATATATATATATATATATATATATATATATATATATATGTGTGTGTGTGTGTGTGTGTGTGTGTCGTTCAACAACCTTGTTTACATTTTCGTACATATGCAACGACCAGGGGAAAATATCAATGACGCGTTCCTTTGTTAGAATGTATTGCGCAGGAGCAGCTGTCACCGGTTGTGTATTGCGAGTAATTGCTCCGAAATTATAGTCGCAACAGAGAGCACATATAAAAAGCAGGAGTTCTGCAACATATACGAGGGCGAGTCAAATGAAAGTGAGCCAATGCGAATATATATGACAAACGGGGTACTTTATTTAAAAGTAGTCACCATGAGTATTTAGACACTTGTCCTACTAACGAGTCGTGTAATTCCCGTCTCATAAAACTCCTTGGGTTGCTACCTCAAAAATCCGTAAATGACTGCACGTCATCTTCCGACACGAATCTGGTTCCCTTGAGCAGTTTCTTCAAATTTTACCAAATGTGGAAGACGCAAGGCAACAGGTCTGGGCTGCATGAGGGATGTTGCAGCGTTTCCCACTTGAACTTTGCCAGTTTTGTATTAACCACATCAGCGACGTGGGAACGGGTAATATCGTGAAGCAAGATGTTCCCAATGCTCAATTTTCCACGTCGTTTGTTCTTAATTGCGACACGCAGCCGATCCGACCATTCACAATATCTGAAATGATTTAGAGTCTCTCTAGCTTTAGAAAATTCGATCAATAGTGGCCCCTAACGATCTAAAAAGAAGTCATCACTTTTCCGGCATAAATGACGGCCTTTGTTTTCCTTGGGAGTGGTGAATTCAAATGTTTCAACTGTAAGCTTTGCCGTAGTGTTTCAGGCTAGTAGTAGCGGCACCATGAGTCATCCCCGGTCACAATTGCAGACAAAAAGTCGTCACCCTCATCTGGGATTCTTTGACTTGTACTTAAATCTAAGTACACGGGTGTTTTCGCATTTCGCCTCCATCGAAATGCAGCCGCCGTGACCGGGATTCGATCCCGCCACCTCGTGCTCAGCAGCCCATACCATAGCCACTGAGGAACGACGGCCTTTTCAATTGTGTTCGGGGTGATTGCACGGTGGCTTTGGCCCGGCCATGGATCGTCTTTGTAACTTTCATGTGCTTCTTTGAACAGTTTGCTACAACGCTTCACAGTGGCCAATGAAACGCAATGTTCAACGCATACGGCAGCCATACGGCAAATAATTTCTTTTTGGGAAACATCTTCATTTGTCAAAAACCTCACGACACCAAGCTGTTCAACTTTCGGAGTGTCCATTATGTCACACACCCATGTTCAACCCAGTGTATGACAGCATTAAAGAACATTTAACCTCACCTCTGCATGTCAATTGTAAATGAGATGCGTATGTGCTACACACATGCCTCGAAAATAATGAACCCAACCATTATTGCGCGGGGCGGGTTTTCTCACTTTCATTTGACTCGCCTTCGTACATTAGAAATGCGAAGATACAATGGAATATACAAATGTGAAGATACAGCTTGATACAGGGCGAAAAATTGTCACTGGAAACAATGTTCACTGCGCATATGCACAAAACCTCGCAACAAGATATTTAAATATACGCATAAGTCACCAATAAATCTACGTGCCTAAGAAAAAGTCACTATATATTATGCGTCAAACAAGGCAAATAAACAGGTTGCGAAACCACAGATTCACAGATCACAGCACCTCGCCCCCCTCCCTCCCCTCCCAAAATGTATCGCGTGCGACGGAAGGCGGCGCGCTTCCTCCCCGCTTTTCTCCCTTGCGCACACAAGACTCAGCCACCACCGTCGGCTCACCCCTTCCCCCCCAATGCTTTCACTCGCACAAAGAGCATGCGGCGCGCGGTCACGATGTTATCGCCCTTGGCCTTTACTTATACGGAACATGAGGGCAACGGCAGGAATACGCCTCTAGTCTTCATATAGCTGCTATCGCAATAATATAATAGTATCCGGCAACTGAAGCGTTCCGTGGCCCATTACTTTCCGCGAAAGAAGTAACAAAATCGAACTTTCACCATTCGAAAATTCGCTGCGCCGCAACAATGTCTTCTTTTTTTCTTTTGTGGGGCGGTGGGCGGCGAAATAGAATAGCGCAAAGGTCAGCATGTTGGGCTACAATCTAATGCCTACTTTGGGCACCTAGTGTGGCTACCGAAGGAATATCGAAGAAAACGTGTGACGCTTGGTCCACAGGAAACCATACGCATACTGTTCGGCATCCTACACCGGCGAGACAAAATTTTCCGGAGAGGTTGCGCTCAAGCGAACGCGTTGCAATCCATCGAGTCTCCGCAGTGCTGGCGGCGAGCGACTATGCATTGTTTCTTTTTCTCGTCTGCTAGCCAGAAAGCGTCCAAAACTCTGCCAGGTGAAAATGCAGTCGGCCAGAGAAAAACAAACGCGCATCCAAGTGCGCCGCGCGGTTATCGATGCAGCACGAGAAAAACGCATGCGCTCTGGCATGATCGGCAGCCCGCGGGTTGCGAGAACAAAAAAAAAAAAAAGAAAGAAAGGAAATGACAAAGAGGCTCAATATATCCTCGCGAATAAAAGTCTAGGTAGAAAAATAAATAAGAACTTAGTTACAATGGTGGCTTTAGTGTCTTGACATGGATGCTTTAGCGCAGGTGAAAAAAAAAATGTTTATATTCTTTTCTGTGACCTGACGGCACAAATGAACCACCACAACGATTTGTCTCATCGGACCTCGCTGCGTGCTTTGTCAACTTGTCTGATAGTATGTTGATTCGGTTTGTCTTGTTGTATGGCCCGATGTACGACTTTAGAAAAGTCGATGCACCTTTGGCGTCAAATGTTTACAACAGCATTAAACCCAAAAAGTTCCGGAATTGAAAATCTAAAGCACGACTTTGAAAATGTCAATGGACCTTTCGCATCAAAATGTTATGAGAACTTTATACCCGCAACGTTCCAAATTGAAATCCAAGCGCTCCGTAGATTCCGCGGCCTCCGCGAGATGCCGAGACGAGCCCGCTCGCCTTCAAAACGCCCTTGAAATTTTGTGCTCGGTGAGGCTCCTTGCGTTACGATATGTGACTCCCGATGCATGGGCGTTGCCGCGAAATCCAGCCCGATTTAGCAATGTTCACGCTAAAATGTCTTTTCGAGCGTGAATTAAGGACATTCTAGACATAATCGAGCATGATTTCTGGCGCCGGGAGTTGTTTTGGTCGGCGGCGCATGACAGCTCGAAAAAATTTCGGGGGGGGGCTGAAGCCCCATAAGCCCCCCCCCCTGGCTACGCCCCTGGCTCAGTGCACCACCCCCAGTCGAATTCCGTTGAGAAGCTCCACTCCGTCATGAAGCGCGTGTTGAGAGCATTGTGTTTTGAACATCAAACTGACTGGAAGCTGTGTCTGCCTGGAGTGATGTTTGCATTAAGGACCGCGCCGCATGCGGCTACGGGGTTTTCGCCAGCTGAGCTGGTGTACGGTCGCTCGCTGCGATCTCCGCTTCGCATGCTTCGAGAATCATGGGAAGGCAGGGGCGACGACCCAGTCGTGGTAGAGTACGTGCTTAAGCTCCTCGAACGCTTAAGAAGGGCACAGGAGTTGTCAGGTGAAGCAATGGCAGAGGCCCAGCAGAGGGCCAAGGTTTATTATGATCGGACAGCCAGGGCCCGTCGTTTTGAGGTGGGCGATGAGGTCATGATATTGCGCACATCGCTAAAGAACAAACTCGACGTGCAGTGGGAGGGCCCAGCACGGATTGTTCAAAAACTGTCGGACGTTAACTACGTGGTGAGTCTGCCAGGAAAGCGGAAAGCACAGCAAGTTTACCACTGTAATCTGCTCAAACCCTATAAGCAACGGGAAGCAGTGGTGTGCATGATGGTAAACGTGCCCGAAGAGCTTCCGGTCGAGCTTCCGGGACTAGGCTCAGTGACGAACAGGAAAGACACCGATCAAGTCATTAGTGACTTAATAAGTAAAGCATCGCTGTCGCCTGAGCAGAAAACAGAACTACACCAGCTCTTACAAGAGTTTCAAGGTCTGTTCTCTGAGAGGCCTGGTAGGACTTCTGTCCTTACTCATGACATAGAACTTACCTCCCCAGAGCCAGTACGATCCAAGGCGTACCGGGTGTCACCCCGCCAGAGCGATATTATGGAGGCTGAGGTAAAGAAAATGCTACAGCTCGGTGTTATTGAAGCGGGTGAGAGTGATTATACCTCCCCTTTGATTTTAGTTGAGGTACCGGGCAAGGAACCTCGTCCTTGCGTCGACTACCGCAGGCTTAATTCCATCACTAAGGATCAAATTTATCCGATCCCTAACATCGAAGAGCGCCTTGAGAGAGTGAGTAGCGCTCAGTTTATTTCCACCCTAGATCTTGTCAGGGGTTATTGGCAGGTTCCACTTACAGAAGAGGCTAGTAGGTATGCGGCGTTCATTTCACCAATGGGGACATTCCGTCCTAAAGTTTTGAGTTTTGGTTTGAAGAACGCACCATACTGCTTTTCAAGCCTCATGGATAAAGTGTTGCGGGGACAGCAAGAATTCGCTTTACCGTATCTAGACGACGTAGCGATATTCTCCGCATCCTGGCCTGAGCATATGGCGCACTTGCGGGCAGTGCTAACCCGCCTGCGCGATGCGGGCTTGACAGTCAAGGCTCCCAAGTGCCAGTTAGCACAGGCCGAGGTTGTCTACCTCGGACACGTGATTGGTCGGGGTCGTCGCCGCCCCTCTGAAATAAAGGTGGCCGCTGTACGAGACTTCCCGCAACCGCGCACGAAGACCGATATTCGGTCGTTCTTAGGTGTCGCCGGCTACTATCAGAGGTACATCCCCAGGTACTCTGATATCGCGGCTCCCTTGACGGATGCTCTAAGAAAGACAGAGCCGCAAACAGTCGTCTGGGATGAGACGAAGGAAAGAGCTTTTAGCGCCCTAAAGAGCGCCCTAACAAGCCAGCCTGTGCTACGATCGCCCGACTACACAAAAGGGTTCGTTGTTCAGTGTGATGCT